>NC_142879.1:14123333-14467500 GCF_051225735.1 Oryctolagus cuniculus
GGTGTACAATAACAGAAAGTTAGAACTGGAAGTGGGAATAGGACTCATACCCAGACACCCTGTTATGGGATGCTGGCATTCCAAGTAGTGACATAATTCCTTCACCAAATGCCCACTCCTGTTTCTTTATTTTGACATATATCTACTTGCATCAGCACCAAAATAATTCTGTATTTTTAAATACATTGAATTAGCATTCTGTTTTTGAAAGAATGCCTGACTTTAGTAACCAGAGTGGTTTACTTCTTATGCAAGTGAGTCACACCCAATCTGCACTCCATTCCTCAAAATTATCAGAGGAAAAAAACCCTCACTTTAACATTTATTCAGTAGTTACTTGGTGTCAGGGGAAATTATCCCATGACACTGGAATCACACATTTCCCATATACCGTTATGATTAATAGTCTGACTTTTAAAACCAAGCTGTATTTTTAAGATCCTTTATAGATTTACTCATATCCCCCCCTAGATTTTAAAACTACAGATAGAATAGGAATAAACCATCCATCTTTTTCTGATTATTCCAAAAATAATCACAGATTTAGAATTTAGAGCATCCAAGCTGTGTGCTAAAGTAGAGCTCAATAGAGGATTGAGAAAATAATGTGAGTACATCCACAAAATGTGATGTACTATCAAAGCATTTTTAAAAATGTTTTATTTCTTTTCATTTTATTTGAAAAATCAGAGACAGAAAAACGGACAGAGAGAAACAGATACACAGAGGGCGAGAGATCTTCCAACTGTGGATTCACTCTCCAAATGCCTGCAACAGCCAGGGTTGGGCTACTCTGAAACCAGGAGCCAGGAACTCCATCCAAATCTCCCAAGTGGGTGTCAAGGACCCAAGTACTATGGCAATCACCTACTGCCTTCCGGTGTGAACATTAGCTGGAAACTGGATAGGAAACGGAGTCATCAGGACTTGAGTCAAGCACTCAGATATGGGATGCAGGTATCCCCAGCAGCAGCTTAACCACTGTGCCACACTCCTGCCCCACCAAAACATTTTTAATTTTCTTGTCCTTTTTCCCTTTCTTTTTTCTTTCCTTCTATCAATCTATTGCTTTTCTTGAGTAGAAATTGCCAAATTTTGTTCATTATAACATACGTAATACTTGTACAAATCAAACAATACCGTTGTTGCATTTGAGCTGACTTTGCCCTTCTGCTGAACTTTGAACTTTGCCTCAGACAATGGAAGGCAAGAAGGCCCTTGCCTTGGGGGGGCTTTGCCTTGGAGGAAGTTTAACAATAGCTTTTACTTGTCAAAGCTGCCATTCCCCTTGAAAATTAAAGAACAGATAAGCAATAATGTGCAGCCCAATTCAACTTAACCACGTGCCACATGTCTGCCCCATAAAAGCATTTTTAATTGTCTTTCTTTCCTTTTCTTTCTTGCCTCCTCTTTAAGTGGATTCCTTTCCTTGAATAGAAACTGCCAAATGTTGTTCATTATGGCACGGATAACACTGTGAGAGAGCAAAGCCACCACACTGTTGCCTCCGAATTGACTTTGCCCTTCTGCTGACCTTTGAACTGTGCCACTTAGTGATGCAATCACAGGGCAAGAAGACCTCTGCCTTGAGGAAAACAGAACAACTCCTTTCATTTGATTGGACAAAGCTACTGCTCTCCTCTGTAGGTAAAGAACAAATTTGCATTAGACACCTCCAAGAAGGAATAACCTGGACCCCGGTTCCTTCCTACTCTGGGAGATTCTAAGACTACAAGAGCTGTGAGAAAACAGATGAGTCTGAAGGCCCAGCCATAAAACAGGGTGGTGAATTCTTGGAATCTGTTTACCCTGAGGTAACAAAGGAGTAGATAAGCCAGGCCCAGCAGAGAGGAAGGGGAAGCGCAGGCCTCCGGAGGCTGACGTCAGCACAGGGAAGTGAGTGACTGGGACTCCTGACTCCAGGCAAGTGTTGCCCTTCGAATCACTTTCACTGCTAGGGCTGCTTTGGGCTGGAGAGAGTAGGGGGCGGTGGGGAGGACAAGGCCTTGAGGAAAATTTCAGCTTTCAGGTTTTCACAGAGTTTCACTACAACAAGAGAAAAGACCCATGATAAAGTTAACTCAGTAAATACTTGTTGAGACAGTTACTGAGTTGGCTAAGTGTGAGACAGTACACTTGGCATGAGGGGATATAATCAGGTTTACAACAATAATTGAAAACCAAAATTGAGCACTAGCCTGAGGGTTCTTCCTATCTACAACTGGGCTATGCAATAATATGTTGCCACTAGTCACACGTACCCACTTGAATTTTAATTAACAAAACCTGTTACCTTTAAAATTCAGCTTCTCAGTTACCTATCAACATAAGCACATATCAGTTCTCTATAGCATGTCCTCACCATCACAGGAAGTTCTATTGGACAACACTGGAGTAGGATAGAGGACGGGCAGAGCTTCACAGCCGTGTAAGCCACCCGTTCCCTGTTGCGACCACTTAGCTCTACTGTTGTAGCGTAAAAGCCATCATAGGTAAGAGTGAACAGAAGATCATGAGTATATTCAAACAGAACTTTGTTTATAAAAATAACCAAAAAAATCAGATTGTTCTGTGGACCATAGCTTGCTGAGCCCTGGAGAAAAGAACAACTAACTATAGTGTCAGACCATAACATGGGAATAGAAGACGGCAATTCAGACTCTTTATGGATACATTATCCATAATAACCAATTTTTGCTTTAAGCTACCAACTTTTTGGTATTTTTTTTTTTGCAGTAGGAATGGATACACTTATTCATTTTAGGACATTAATACCTTACATGGACAACTTTCTGAATGTTTGCATGTATATCATATTTTATATCTTCCAAAATTCATATTTTCTACCGAGCTTTTACCAACTTTTCCACACAAATATGTCAGTTTCTCCCCTACAGCGATAAACATCTAAAAATCTCTCTGACTGCCCATGAATTCTAAGCATCTGTTAGACATCTCTCTCCCTGAGTAGATAAGCAACCTTTTCAAGGACAGCGTTTATGACTTTCCAACCTTGAATCCCCAGCACCTTTGGATTCTCTTAGGCATCAACAAATGTTTGTTAAATTAGCATAGAAATGACTTGATGTTTTTATCAGCCCAGAGCCAAGCATTTTATACAGGTTTTGTGTGCTAGATATTTTATAATGCTTCTTGCTTGCTTAGCCATTGCTTCCTTACTGACAACATCTCACACTATTGTGCCTGCACAAAGTTTCATGAGCCATGAATTTCTACACATTGTGTTTGCTTTTTCATTTACTTCATAAATGTCACACTCTCAAGACAGACCAGAGTTATTGTTTTCATGCACATCTACTTTTTCTAAAAAAAAAAAAGAACCAAAAACTGTATGCATGTTTATTTTTCGAAGTAGCATGATTTACATCTTGGCATCCACTGAAAGACAGTTGTGTTTGCACCTAAAATTGCTATAAATATATTTTAAGTGAATATAATTTAAATATTGAGTTTGCATTTTTATGCCAAGGAATTGTAGTGAAAATAAGGGAAAATAAGTTATTTATTGTTTAATATTGCAAATGTATCATTAGAAATTCTCTTAACAAAGTAGAAATGATCATAGTAACAGATAATAAAATATTAGCAGATTAAAGTGTGTTTTCAAAAGAAATAATATAGATAAATGATAATATTCATTTTTACAAGAGAGAAATCCATTCTATTGTAAGGAATTGCATTATGTTAAAAATCTAGATAAGGGGCTGGCGCTGTGGTGAAGAGGGTAAAGCCACTGCCTGCAGTGCCAGCATCCCATATGGACGCCGGTTCAAGTCCCAGATGGTCCACTTCCGATCCAGCTCTCTGCTATGGCCTGGGAAAGCAGTAAAAGATGGCCCAAGTCCTTGGACCCCTGCACCCACGTGGGAGACCTGGAAGAAGCTCCTGGCTCCTGGCTTCGGATTGGCACAGCTCCAGCCACTGCGGCCAAGTGGGGAGTGAAGCAGCGGATGCAAGACCTCTCTCTCTCTCTCTCACACACTGCCTCTCCTTCTCTCTCTCTGTAACTTTCAAAAAATAAATAAATCTTAAAAAAAAAAGTCTAGATAACCAGATTTATTTCTACTATTGAACATATAAATAGCCTCTACGCTACAACTAGTGTTTCTTAAAACTGATTAAAGTTCATTATCTGTTTGATATAAACTTAACATGTTAATTATATGTTAAACAAGATAAATAAAAGAGCAAAGAATAGAGTTTGATTTTCATTTTAAGATATACATTTTTTTAAAGATTTATTTTATTTGTTTGAAAGACAGAGTTCCACAGAAAGAGGAAAGAGGAGAGGCAGAGAGACAGAGAGAGGTCTTCCATCCACTGGTTCACTCCTCAACTGGCCACAACAGCCGGAGCTGCACCAATCCGAAGCCAGGAGCCAGGAGCTTCTTCTGGAACTCCCACATGGGTGCAGGGGCCCAAGGACTTGGGCCATCTTCTACTGCTTTCCCAGGCCATAGCAGAGAGCTGGATTGGAAGTGAAGCAGCTGGGTCTCAAATCGGTGCCCATATGGGATGCTGGCACTGTAGGCAGCAGCTTTATCTGCTATGCCACAGCGCCGGCCCCAAGAGACACATTTTGAAAATAGGTTTGGTTCTTATTTCAAAGCAGATATCAGAAAAACAGCCCTTCAGGGGCCAGTTTTGTGGTGTGACGGGTAAAACCACCGCCTGTGACACAAACACCCCATCTGGATGTGTCCCAGATGACTCAGCTCTCTGCTGATGTATCTAGGAAAGCAGCAGAAGATGGCCCAGCGTTTGAGGCCCTGCACCCACGTGGGAGAACTGGATGGAACTCCTGGTTCCTGGCTTCGGCCTGACCCAGCCCTGGCCATTGTGAATATTTGGGGTGTGAGCCAATTAATGGAAGATCTCTCTCTTTCTCACATTCTCTCTCTCTCTCCGCGTGTGTGTGTGTGTCCCTCTCTCTGTAACTCTGCCTTTTGATAAAAAATAAATCTTTAAAAAACAAGTGTTCTGCCCTGGGGCAGGCATGTGGCTCAGTA
Organism: Oryctolagus cuniculus; assembly: GCF_051225735.1. Taxonomy (NCBI): domain Eukaryota; kingdom Metazoa; phylum Chordata; class Mammalia; order Lagomorpha; family Leporidae; genus Oryctolagus; species Oryctolagus cuniculus. Next base: position 14,128,364 of record NC_142879.1, read on the forward strand.
GTTAAGACATTACTTGGGACACCCACATCCTGTATGGGAGTCTCCTCTGCTTTCCAAGACAGCTTCCGGCTCGTGCACACCCTGAGGCGCAGCAGGAAATTGTGCAGGTAATTGAATCCCTGTCACCCATGTGGGAGGACTGGACTGTTTCAGGCTCCTGGTTTTAGCCTGGCCCAGCCTCAGCGATTGCAGATATTTGGGGAGTGAACCAACAGATGGAAGGTCTCTCTGTCTCTCTCTCTCTCTGCCTTTCAAATAAAATAAAATTAAAAATTTTTAAAACATCTTAAGTCCCTAGAAACATTTGCTGATTATAGGGGACAATATGCTTAACTGTGGTGTCTGTTGCTTCCAAATTACCAAGCACTGTTGCTCTTTTTTTAGAAGGCAGTGACAAAGTGTAAAATTTTGTTTCCCTTTGTAGAGGACAGACATGCTCCATTTCAATGAATAAATGTACGCATTACTATGGTATAACTAGGCCCCTAGAAATTTTATTGAAGTGGCAGATCCCTGCATTTTAGTGGAATTAAAATGACACACAAGTATTTTTATCAAGGCATCTTGCATAACTGCCACTACATGGACACTACATAGGTCACCGGTTTTGCTTCTATGCGGTGATGAGAAAATGAATGACTCTGTGGACTTAGTGGTGTGGAACTGGTGAATTGTCAACCACTCTTGAGCAAGACAGTGAAGGTGTTCTGCTGTCTTTCGGGTGAAAGTAAGCCTGGAGTTTCTGATTACTAGTGTAGAGATTATGAGCATAGAGATCACCTCAGTGGCTACCTTCATGTGCCAGTGGTGTTCATTCGCTTCTGAAAAAACATGCTTGAAGCAATGACTCTTCACTGATGCCATAAGTCAATGAAAAATTGATTTAAATATTATATGAAACACTTAAAATATGGATGGGTCAGGCCAAAGCCAGGATTCAGGAACTTCTTCTGGGTTTCCCATGTGGGTACAGGGGCCCAAACATGTGGGCCATTCTCCACTGCTCTTCCCAAGCCATTAGCAGGGATCTGGGTCAGAAGTAGAGCAACTGGGACACAAACTGGGACCCACGTGGGATGGCAAGGTTGCAGGCATCAGCTCTACCTGGTATGCGACAACACCGGCCCTGGGCTGAACACTTTTCATGGAGCCAATGGCAAGTGAAAACTTCAGGAAAATGTAATGCCTTAATTATACTGACGTGTCTGTAGCCAATTGTGATACTTTTAGCAAATCCAAAAGGGGAAGATTCCAGTGTTGTTCTCGAGGTCTTAGAGTAAAGCCGCACATGTTAACAATAACAGTCCTCCTTTGAGGTACCACCCTTGATTTGACCTGTCCCTGGCAGAGAATGGAAGTCTGACTGGAACATCAGGTGGCAACGCGGCTCCGCTGCTGTCAGTAGCTGGGGTTGTCTGACTCCCTAGTCACAGTGCCTGGCGCTCTCAGTGCCATTCCGTTATCCACGCGGAAGTGAAGTATGTGAGTCCACACAAAGCTGACCCTGAAAACACAAGAAAATTGTACTAGCCATTGATTTTCATGCCCAACTTGCTTGTGTCTTTTACTCGGCCACCCCTCCCTCAATCTCTATTTCTTTTTTTTTTTTTTTTTTTTTTTTTTTTTGACAGGCAGAGTGGACAGTGAGAGAGAGAGACAGAGAGAAAGGTCTTCCTTTGCCGTTGGTTCACCCTCCAATGGCCGCCACGGCCGGCGCACCGCGCTGATCCGATGGCAGGAGCCAGGAGCCAGGTGCTTCTCCTGGTCTCCCATGGGGTGCAGGGCCCAAGCACCTGGGCCATCCTCCACTGCACTCCCTGGCCACAGCAGAGAGCTGGCCTGGAAGAGGGGCAACCGGGACAGAATCCGGCGCCCCGACCGGGACTAGAACCCGGTGTGCCGGCGCCGCAAGGCGGAGGATTAGCCTAGTGAGCCGCAGCGCCGGCTCAATCTCTATTTCTTTCCCATGAGGAATGACTGATTATTCATTGACTATGAGAGAGAAAAATCCAAGCCATACCTGAATGTATCACCCTATACTTTACCGGCACAAGACAGAAATTCAAGGCTGAGACTTTACAGCCCACCCAGGGTTGTGAGGTTGGTGTTTGGCCTAGGGATCAAGTCAACCGTGTCCCGTGTTGGCGTGTTTGTTCGAGTCCTCCTCTCTGCTTCCAGTCTCAGCATTCCTGCCAGTGTGCACCCTGGCAGGCAGCTGGTGATGGCTCAAGTAGTTTGGTCCCCACCACTCATGCAGAAGAGTTGAGTTCCCAGCTTAACCAGTACATGGGAGCCCTTTCTCTGTCAGACTCTCTAATAATGAATTTTTTTAATAAAAAATAAAAAGCATGGGTAAGGGTGTGAAGTGAAACCTTTCAGTCATTTATCTTGGTGTTTACTTGACCCTGGAGGAGAGAGCTTTTTAGGCCAATATCTGTGTTTTTCTTTCCTTGAGGAGTCACCTTCCCTCCCAGGGCCGCTCTGGGCCTTATCCCAGCCTCTATGGGAGCTGTCAAAGCTGGGATGTTGGCTGGTGCCTCCATACTATGCACCACAGGTTTGAAGGTGATATATCTTCCTGTTATTGTGAATCTGGGCTCTAACAACTTTGAAACTTTGGTTCTTAAGAAAAGAATGCTTCCTCTAGGTACACAAAAATAGTCCCTCTAAACTGAAGTAGACTACCACTTGGATATGTCAGATTCTTCATGCCTTTAAGCACACAAATGAAAAAGAGATTTCATTATTTGTTTTGATTAATGAACCCGATGATGATTATCATATTTTAAACAGAGAAGGTAGATCTGATTGCTTTTTTGGAATTTATCTTTTTTTCAATGTGTGTGGCATATATAGAAATACAATTGACTTTTTAAAAAACATTTATTTATTGTGTTTGAAAGTCAGAGTTACAGAGAGAAGGGACAGAGAGATCTTCCATCTGTTGGTTCACTCCCCAGATGGCCACAATGGCCAGGACTGGGCCAGGCCGAAGCTGGGAGCCAGGACTTCTTCCAGATCTCTCACATGGATGCAGGGGCCCAAGAACTTGGGTCATCTTCTGATGCTTTTCCCAGGCCATCAGCAGGGAGCTGGATCAGAAGCGGAGCAGCTGGGACACAAACCAGTGCCCATATGAGTTACCGGCATTGCAGGCGGCAGCTTTACCCACTATGCCACAACGCCAGCCCCAAACCTGCTGATTATTGAGTAAAAAGAAGCACTGAGGATAGTGGGGTATAAAGCTGTATGGATGGAAGCCAGCAAAATCCCTGCAGAGGGGCGAGTATTGTGACACAGTGGGTCAAACCAGTGCTTGGGATGCCTGCATCCCATATTGGGATGCCAGTGAGAGCCCTGGTTTTACTCTGCTTCCAAGCCAGCTTTCTGCTACTGCTGTAGGGAAGACAGCAGATAATCCACCAGTCATCCCTGCCACCCATGCGGGAAATCTGGATGGAGTTTCTGGCTCCCAGCTTCAGCCTGGCCCAGACCCAGCTGTTGTGGGCCTTTGCAGAGTGAACAGTGAACAGAAGATCTCTCTCTCTCTCTCTCTCTCTCTCTGCCTCCCTCTCCTCCTCCCCAACCAGTGCTCTTTCAAGTAAAAATAAATGAATTGTAAAAACAAAAAAATAGAAAATCCTGGAGAATCTTCAGTTTTCAGTGTTAAAAATGAGTGGAATTTTTTAGTTCTAACCACATGGAGTTCCGGGGGGGGGGGGGGCAGATTAACCCTCCAATGTTAAACAACTTGGAAGCTGGGTAGTATTGCATGGAACATAAACATTGGTTGCTGGACATCGGACAACAGACAGCACAGACTGATCATCTCTGAGAGAAAGGAAACAGAAGAGGCAAGCCCTATGATGACTGCCAGCTTATTGTCCAAAGGAGCTTCCAGATTTAGTGGGTGAAGAACCCCAACCAGAACCTGGCAGTCTTGCTGAGTTGTGAAGACTCAGAGAGAAGCCGAAACAGCCAGAATGTTCTGGTGAATTCCAGGAGGGAGAGCAGTAACACAGAGACAAGGCCCTGGATCTGCTCTAGCAAAGCTTAACGAGAAGACTCAGAAAGGTCACACTGGCTACAAGTAACTTAGCAGCATTCTAGAACAAAAATCCAACCAGAATTAAGGGAATGCAGCAATATGTAACGTGAATAGCATAAAGCTTACAATGTTTGACATGTAATCAAAATTTTCCTTAGGAACAGAAAGTATAGTCTCTGGGGCCGGCGCTGTGGCTTAGTGAAGTAAAAGCCGCTGCCTGCAGTGCCGGCATCCCACATGGGTTCCGGTTCAAATCTCGCCTACTCCACTTCTGATCCAGCTCTCTCCTTATGGCCTGAGAAAGCAGTACAAGATGGCCCAAGTCCTTGGGCCCCTGCACCTGCATAGGAGACCTGGAGGAAGCTCCTGGCTCCTGGCTTTGGATCAGCGCAGCTCCGGCCGTTGCAGCCATCTGGGGAGTGAAACAGGGGATGGAAGACCTCTCTCCCTCCTCTTCCTCTCCTTCTCTCTGTGCGTAACTCTTTCAAATAAAACAAATAAATCTTTAAAAAGTAACTAACTAAATAAATAAAAATTAAAAAGATAGAATGACAAAGTTACAGTGAGATTCCATCACTAAGAAAAAAAATTGGTTCCAGTAGTTATATTGTTGGTAATAGTGTTGGAAGTATTATTCTCTCTGTATATTGTGGATAAAGAAAATATGAAAACATGTGATATTCTAATTATACCATCTTTCTTGACCTTGAGAATTGGAATTCTCAGCAGGACAAAGGCTAATATGTGGAAAATTGAAGACATACAGATTTAAGTCCCTGAACTGGAAATATATATGCACTCATGATATATGAAGATTATTAAAAAAATTTATAGAAAACTGAATTTTTAAAAGATAAGTTTATTTTGATGCAAAATCAATTTTAGAATCCATGTATAATTTTTTTCATAATTTTGTGAGCTTCTTGAAGATCCCTCATATTTTGATGGAAAAACACATACACTATTCGGTCCACTGAAAAGTCACAGAAGTAATGATCATACCAGTAGCCCTACGAACTCACTGAAAGGGAGCCTTGGCTGGTTCCAAGTCTGGGGTCCAACATGTTCTAGATAAGTGTGGAACACTTCATCATATTAAATAACAAAGAAATCATCAGAAGTCAGTAGGGTTATGTCAACTGGCCTCAGGCCATTTAGGACACTAGACAGCAAGAATAATAAATAATAGCAACAGTGGCTTGAAACATAGCCAATATATTTAAACCTGTGTATTTGTAGTAGATAAAATAACCCAAGGACCTAATTGATCACTACTGGGTGATACTGTGAAATAAATTCATAATTGTAAAAACTGATAAATTACTTCCGTATATGAACTGTAACACAGGGTAACTATAACAGACAGGTAGAAAAATGCAGGAAAAATGCAATGAATCCCTGTCCACTCACCACCCAGCTCCAGCATTCATGCACTCAGGGCAACTCTCCATCCATCGACAGCCTATTTACACCTCCAATCACATTATTTTGTAGAAAATGCCAAATACCATAAATATTTTAGTACTCATGTTTAAGGCATATAAACTGTATATAAGAACAAATATAATACTGTGAACACACCTAAAGCAGAATACTTTCTTAGTATCAGCAAATAACAGAGTTACTGTTAAAGTTTCTGTTGTCTCTTAAATGGCATATTCTTTTGTTAATCTATAGGTTTCCCCACAACTCCCTTTACCACTCTGAAATTTATTTGTGGGAGAAATTGGGCTTTTGTACTTCCTATAAATTGAAAATTGGATCTAGAGATTTCAGCAGATTCAGTTTTTTGTTCTTACCAAGACACCTTATAGATGGGGTTAAATTCTCTTAGGAGACACAAAAACATTTGATTGTCTCTTATTATGATATAAGGAGCTGTTAATGCTTAATGTCTACCTCTATTAATTTACTAGAATATTAATACTCCAATTATATAACCTTCCTTCTTTATTTATTTCTTAAAATATTTCTCTAAAAATATTTGCCTCATGTTTTCCACAATAAAAGCTTGAGGCAATTTTTTTTTAAGGACAAAAAATAGAACTTAAAGTGATAGAAGACAAAGCAATCCTAAACTGTCAAATCCAGGCCTCAAATCCTTCAGACATAAAGGTATAATTTGTTCACTTACATAGTTCACATAATTCATTAAAGATATAATATTTTAGGGGCTGACACTGTGGCACAGGGAGTTAAGCTGCCATCTGCAGCATCAGCATCCTATATGGGTGCCTACCAGCTGCTCCGTTTCCAGTCAAGCTTCCTGCTAATGTGCCTGAGAAAGAAGCAGCAGAAAATGGCTCAAGTACTTGGGCCCCTGAATCCACATGGGAGACTCAGTTGGAGTTTCTGCTCTTTGCTTCAGACTGGCCCAGCCCTGGCCATTGTGGCCATTTGGGAAGTGAATCAGTAGATGGAAGATCTCTCTTCTCTCTCTTTCTCTTTCTCTCTCTCTTTCTATCTCTCTTTTTCTATCTCTCTCTCTTTTCATCTCTCCTTCACTTTCTGTAATTCTGACTTCCAAATAAATAAATCTTAAAGAAGATATAATATTTTAGGAAGATAAATTTCAAATAGTTTATCTACATAAATGTTTCATAATAGTTCCTTCTAACTACTTGTATTAGCTTTTTGATACTACAAAGAAGCACCTGAGGCAGGCTAGCTCTATAAGGAAACAGGTTTACTTTGGCTCACAATTTTGGAGGTTCACAGTTCAAGATCAGGCAGGCCCCATGGTTCAGCCCCTGCTACTGATATTCTTGCTGGCAAAGTCCTGATGTGGCACAGAGCATTACATACAAGAGAAGGGGAGCACATGTGGTCTGTCCATGGCTATGTCTGTCCTTAAAAAGCCACCAGGATTCAATCATGGAACCACACCTTATCAGCCTAATCCAGTCTAATCACTTCCTAAACACCATAACTAGATTAAGTTGCCACACTCTCATTTCCATTACCATAAGGCTTTGTGCACAAAACTCCTTAGTTCAGGACAAAAATTCAAAGAATAGCTCTACTGCATGAGAAAAGTCTTCGCTATTTTTTTTTTTAAGATTTATCTATTTATTTAAAAGTCAGAGATACCCAAAGAGAGGAGAGGCAGAGAGAGAGAGAGAGGTCTTCCATCAGCCGGTTCACTCCCCAATTGGCCACTACAGCTGGAGCTGCACCAATCCAAAGCCAGGAGCCAGGAGCTTCTTCCAGGTCTCCCACGCAGGTGCAGGGGTCAAGGATTTGGACCATCTTCTACTGCTTTCCCAGGCCATAGCAGAGAGCTGGATCGGAAGTGGAGCAGCGGGACTTGAACCAGCATCCATATGGGATGCCAGCACTGCAGGCGACGGCTTTACCTGCTATGCCACAGCGCCAGCCCCAGTCTTCGCTATATTTACACATTTACCTCAACTAAGTGAACCAGCGGATGGAAGACCTCTCTCTCTCTCTCTCTCTCTCACTCTCCTCTCTCTGTGTAACTTTGACTTTCATATAAACAAATACATCTTTTTTTAAAAAACTAATAGATTTTATTTTCTGTCGTTGTTCACAAAATCACAGTCAAAATATTTGGTATTTTTTCACAGCATGCACCATTATTGCGTACCATCAGAAGGAAGCTGCTGCTCTTCCAGTTCATAAAGAAAGGAGCTTTGGGTTTGTGTTCTTCCTGAAGAGCACCGTCTTGGTATCTTGCACTTCGCTGGCACTGGCCAAAGCCACCTCTACAAAAGCTGGAGGAGGAATGTGTACTCTTCTGCTTGGGAAGAATTTTTGCAGCATATCATTAGTGTTTCAAGTGAAAAAGAGCAAGAGAATGAACTGCTTCTTTCTATTACTTCCATTATGTTTAAACACTTTATAGTACACGTCCATTAAAAAAATACTTCTTTTTTTTAAAGAGGAAGTCGAAAAAAAGATAAGGAAGGAGGTGGCAAGGAGGAGACAAGAGAAAAAAAGATATTAAAAAAAAAAGACCAGGAAGGGAGAGTGGCCATATTTTTCTCAAGAAATTGGCATTGTGCCCGAAGTGGGTGCATTTTTGTAATCACTATGTTCCTCTTTAATTAAAACTCTTTCTTTTTAGTTTCTCCCATTCCAATAAAAATTTCCTTTGTTTCATATTGATCCCTTCTGGGCCCCAGCACTGACCTAAAAAGTGTCATTGACCTGGCAGCCATCCTGACTTCTGTCCTCGTACGGAAAACAATCAGGGGATTTGGAAGTTTTGATTGTGTGCTTTCTGTTTCAAACATTAGATAATCTCATGAATATCATTCTGGAAGTTGGTTTACCCACTTAGCAATACCTTATGGGTCTCTCAAGTCAATAGATGATATCTAGATCATTTGGTTAAAGTCATTTAATATACCACAGTAAGAATGTATTATTACATTTAACTATTTCTCATAGGTAAATCATAAGGTTCTTTCTATTCTTTTATTACCATGATGAATGCCACAATACATTTTTTTAAAGTTGTTTAAAAGTGGGTTTGGTGAGTTAAAGAGAGTATGTCTTTTATTTATTTATTTATTTTTATTTTTTGACAGGCAGAGTGGACAGTGAGAGAGAGAGACAGAGAGGAAGGTCTTCCTTTGCCGTTGGTTCACCCTCCAATGGCCGCCGCGGCCGGCGCGTTGTGGCCGGCGCACCGCGCTGATCCGATGGCAGGAGCCAGGAGCCAGGTGCTTTTCCTGGTCTCCCATGGGGTGCAGGGCCCAAGCACCTGGGCCATCCTCCACTGCACTCCCTGGCCACAGCAGAGAGCTGGCCTGGAAGAGGGGCAACCGGGACAGAATCCGGCGCCCCAACCGGGACTAGAACCCGGTGTGCCGGCGCCGCTAGGCAGAGGATTAGCCTAGTGAGCCGCGGCGCCGGCCGAGAGTATGTCTTTTAAATTATAGACATTATTACCAGCTTTCTTTCCAAAATCCTTGAAACTTACAGTCCCGCTACCCATAATACCTTTTACAGTGTCCACTTTGTCACTTATGTCTTACCAACAATGGATGTTGTGATCTTTATTAGATTTTTGCCAGCACATAGGAAAGATTATAAATTATCAAAAAAATCCATATCATCATCTTTTTTGTTTTTTTCCCTCAAACTAAATCCACAATCTATTTAGGTCTCTAGCATCAGTAGCTGGTCCGCACCATGAGGCCAGCATGTGGACAGGACTTAAGCTATGGTTTTCTTTGCTCTACCCTGAGGTCCCAGACTACCAACAGGAAATTCTACATTGGAATCGTGCCACCAGGAAAATGCATGTTGTACAGGTTAATACCACCATTGTCATATATGAAAGATTTCTTGATATTCACTGGAAACAAAATAATAGAAACACAAATCTCAGGGGTTGAAGGAGCTATCTGATGCTTGAATCTTGTCTACAAAATCCCTACAGATTTGTTATTCCACCTCTGCTTAAATTCCTCTAATGATGGGGAACACACAAAAGCAGTCAGCCTATTCCATAATGAGAGTAACTTTTATTGAAGATTCGTTCAGTGCCAGACACAATTGTAAGTGCCCGGCAGGAAGTATCTCATTTAATCCTGACAAAAACCCTATGGGGGAGGATTTACTATTGTACCTATTTCACAGAATTACCCAAGGCACAGATCACACGGCTGGCAAGTGGTGGCTGTGGATTTGAAGTCAATGGGAAGCCAGACCCAACCTCTACACCCTACTGCCTCCCAGAGGCAGGTCTATAAAACTGTGAATGCCAACCTTTTTTTAAAAAAAAAAAACCTGAAAATTTCTCTCTATGGTTTGTTGCACTGCTCTACTGCTGTTATTCTTCTTATTTCCATAAATTCTCCTAAATTCTTTTACACATTAAATTACTATAAAATTTATAATATTCATGAGGTTCTCTGTTGGTCTTTAGTTCTAGGAGCTAGATCCCAAGTCAAGCCAACCGTTAGACTTTATAGGAAATGGGCTAAATTTTCAGGAGGATGTTCCCAGCTTAAATTAAAACATAAAATATTAATGGAAAGGTGAGCATAGAGCCATTATGTTTTCAAAGTCTCAGTCAAATCCATCAGTGCTGTTATAAAGAATGCCCCAAATACCGAAGGATGTCTTCCTTTAAGAGCACAATGACAGATGAGAGTGCCGCACTTGTAGGAGAAAATGTAATAAACTTCCAATTACAGGAATTTAAAGATAATAGAGAGTACATTAATAAGGCTAAACCAAAAATTTCCTCACTTTTTACAAGAGGATGGATTAAGTAGAAATTCAAATAGAAAACAAAAGCAGATGGCATAATGGAAGTAAAATAAATCTGTGATGAACATCTGGTATGTCAGTCAAAGTTCAGCAAGAATATGTTAATATCCTCTGTCTCTCTCTTTCTGTCCCTACCTTTCCTTGTGTGTGTATGCGCATGTGTGTCTAGCTCTCAAATAACAAACGAAAACTTTTTAAAAAGAGCTCATATAGCAATATTCTTAACTTCTTCCTTGCATTTTCTCACTGCCTTCATCACTTTTAAGATGAAAGATACCAATCCAACTACATATTGCTGTCTAGCATTGAAATGATCCAGAGCTGAATGATAACATGTCTCCCAAACATTAAACAAAAAACTAATGAAGAACAAGTAGCTTTACTGGATGATTATTTATTTTTAATTCCATCTGCATTTAAAGTAATGAACCATTAAGATAATAAATTATAAATTAAATATCTGAATATCACTGCTATTGGTTTGCTTTGAACTTGATTGTAATTATTAATTGAAAAAAACTCAGTCAGATACTATGACTTTGGAAATTTTTACATTCAATTTTTTAAATTTATGTGAAATAAAAATATGGACTTTATTTTAATGAAAAATGCATATTTTTATTTTTATTATTTATTTATTTGAGAGGTAGAGTTACAGACTGAGAGAGAGAGAGACCAAGACAAAGGTCTTCTATCCGCTGGTTCATTCCCTAATTGGTCACAATGGCTGGAGCTGGGCTTATCCGAAGCCAGGAGCCTGGAGCTTCTTCTGGGTCTCCCATGCAGGTGCAGGGGCCCAAGGAAGTAGGCCATCTTCTACTGCTTTCCCAGGCCACAGCAGAGAGCTGGATGGAAAGTGGAGCAGCCAGGACTCGAACTGGCACCCATATGGGATGCTGGCACCTGAAACACTGGCTTAGCTCACTAGACCACAGCACCAGCCCCAATACATATATTTTAAATTCCTTAACAAATATACAACAGATGAGATGTAATTATTGAAGTCTCTAACTATTTCATGAATTTTTTTAAGATTTTATTTATTTTATTTGAAAGGCAGAGCTACAGAGAGGCAGAGGCAGAAAGAGAGAGGTCTTCAATCCCCTGGTTCACTCTCCAAATGGCAGGCTGGAGCTGCAGCAATCTGAAGCCAGGAGCCCAGAGCTTCTTCTGAGTCCCCCACATGGGTACAGGGGCCCAAGCACTTGGGCCATCTTCTACTGCTTTCCCAGGCCACAGCAGAGAGCTGGATCGGAAGTGGAGCAGCAGGGACTCTGCCAGCACTGCAGGGGGCAGCTTTACCCACTATGCCACAGCGCTGGCCCCTATTTCATGAATTTTTAATGAATTTTCCTATATTATATATGGAGGACTGGCTAGCTTTGAATATACTTATAAAAATTTCCCTCTTTTTTTTAGAAAATTTTTAGTTAAAAATACACATAAGACTGTTGAAAGTTGTCCTACACATTTTATCTGATATCCTTTATGTGGTGATCTGTTCAAGTCTTACCTGTTTTTCAAGTGGTGTCTCTTTTTATTCAATGCTTTGTAGGCAGTTTTTAAATGTGTGCTTTGGAAAATTTTACTATGTACTAAGTGAACATATGCAAACCCTAAGATCTAGCAACTCCACTCATCTAGCATTCTACTCAACAGAAATATATGTATCACCATGAGATGCAAATAAGAATTTCTATAGCCACATCATTCATAATAGCCCAAAGCAGAGGCCAAATGCCCCAACAGTAGCTTAAAAAAAAGGAGTCTCAATATATCTGAGATGCTGCTGTGTGGCCAGATGGTCCTTGCTATGGTCTGAACAGGATTTGTCTCCTGAGTTCATGTAAGCATTTAAAAACCTAAAGATGTGAGTACATGATACTAAGAGGGTGGAAACTTAATCCAATTACAGTGTTTAGAGGTGGTTCCTTTGGTTATTAGATTGGATAAGGTCATTGGGGAGGAGTCCCCGTGACCGAATCCTGGTGGCTTTATAAGGAAAGACGTTAACAGATACACACGCTCCACTTTGTCATGTGATGTTCTGCACCAGCTTCAGACTGCCAAACCGGTGGGTCTGCCCAGTCTGGGTCTCTGAGCCTCCTGACCCAGGAGCCAAAATAAGCCCTCTCTCCTTTGTGTGTAGCCTGTCTTAGATACTTCCTTGTAATCACAAAGTACAGTCTTGAGGGATAGCGCCACAGCAGAATCCCGGCACTGGTTTCTGCTACTGGCAGTTGGTCATTCGGAAGCAACAGAAGCTTGATAAGTCATGCATGTGGTAGTCTACCCTGCTGGCTCCACAGAGAGTTCTCTCTTCCAGCATGGTCACCTCATTTACACGCCCATCATTCCGGAGTCATCACTGCTAAACCATCTTGTCTATTTGATTCCGCAGAGTCCCCCACATGGTGAGTGTTCTCTGGTCATTGTCAATAAAAATCTTCATACTCTGTGCCCATTCCTATGTGTCTGCTACCTCTCTGCCAGACCTCTGTGGCTCCAGTCTTCTCTCCCTTTCCTTTCTGGCCCCCGAGCAGGTGGCCGGATCAAGACCTGCTGCCCACAGATTTCCCATCAGGTCACTTTTCCTGCCACTGAAAGCGGATAATCAGGTACATTACTCAGAGTTTCACTCATAAAGAAGATTCTTCCCCTTCACTGTCTCCCAAGACCACTCCAGAAATGTGGTTGCGATGCAGCGGCCTCTCATTTTCAGCTGATATTCATATAACAAGCTGACCCAACTGTAAATCGAGCTCAGACCTTTCCCTCCCTCTTCAGCTGGTCACGTGAAACCCCCCAGATGGCCACAGTGATGTGTTATGGAAGGGGTACTATTATTGCAACTGTGTGGGTAACATGGAATCTGAGAGAGCTGCTTGTTTTAGCCTGTTCAGGCTATTATAACAAATACACACAGACTTTGTGACTTCAAGGGGAAACATTTCTTATTGCTCTGAAAGCTGAGATGTTCAAAATCAAGGTGCCAGTAGATCTGATATCTGGTGATTCCTGATTTTCAGATGGCTGGCTTCTATTTGTCTCCTAACATGGAATAGAGCAGAGACAGAGGCGAAGCTTTCAGTCTCTTCCTCTAAGAGCTCTAATGCCATTCATGAGGGCTCCCAACTCATGACCTTGGCCTCTCAGAGGCCCACCTCCTAATAGCATCACTTCGCAGATTAGGCTGTCAACATTCAAATTCAGGGGCAAAAACATTCAGTCCATAGCACTGTTCCTGTACCTTACTCAGGTCTTTTGGACTTGCTTAAGCTTAAGCCCAAATGAGCCATTTCCATCTTAAGATTGTTGGAACATACAATTATGACTGTTGCTAGGCCCACCTGACTCTATGAGGTGGTGGGTCTGACCAGCTGATGCCCCGGGAGGCAGTAGTAGCTGGGTCCCTGCCACCTTGGTGGGAGATCCAGAGTGAGTTCCCAGCCCACGTTGGCCCACATTGAGGGTATCTGGGAAGTGAACCAGAGCTCTGTCGCTATGTCTCTCAAATATTAGAATAAATAAAAAATTTAAAAAGATAAATACATGAAAATTCATCTTGTTGAAAACTTCAGGAACTTGTACTGTGGCGTAGCGGGTAAAGCCTCTGCTTGCAGTGCCAGCATCCCATATGGGTGCTTGTTCAAGTCCCAGCTGCTCCACTTCCAGTCCAGATCTCTGCTGTGGCCTGGGAAAGCAGTAGAAGGTGGCCCAAGTGCTTGGGCCCCTGTACTCACGTGGGAGACCGGGAAGAAGCTCCGGCCATTGCAGCCAACTGGGGAGTGAACCATTGGATGGAAACCTCCCTCTCTCTCTGCCTCTCCTTCTCTCTCTGTGTACTCTTTGACTTTCAAGTAAATAAATAAATCTTTTAAAAGAAAGTTTATATCATGCATCTTTCTATACTTTTATTTTCCATTTATATTTCCTCTTCTTGAAATAATTTTTCATGTCTTTTGACATTTTTATTTATTTGTCTTGTTCTTATTGGTTTGTATGTTTATTACATTTTTTGGACAATAATCTTTGTCAGTTATATGTTACAAATATCTATCCAAGTTTATGACTTTTTACATTTAATGATATGTTTTAAAGAACTAAAGTTTAATTATAATGTACTCAAATATATTTATCATTCTCTTTATGTGTTGTGCTTTCTCTAGTTTGAGAAAATTTTCTCTAACTCAAAGGTCATGAAGTAATCTTATATAGTGTTTTAGAAAACTTGGAGTTTTGCTTTTCATTTTGAATTATTTTATTGAAAGAGAAATAAACATGCACTCTAATACTTTCATATTTTGAGTGATTAGTTCACATTTATTTATGAATACTTAAGTATTTATTTTTATAATTTTATCCTTATTCATCTCATTTTTCTTTTTCTTTCTTTTGCTACAGTATTTTGAATTGACTCACTTATTTGCCTTATACCATTTCTGACCAGTTTTCAAACTGCATGTTCTACTTCTATTCTTTTTGTAATTATCTTTGAATTTTAGTAAATGTATTTAACTATGTCTGTAGTTATTCAATAGTTTTTTCCTTCCAAATAATGTAAGATTTTTTTAATTAATCTGGCTTATTTCTCTTAAGGCTGATATCCTACTATTGATCATTATTTTAGCTTTATTTAATGGTGTTTTTCTTTTTTTGCTGCCATTTAAATTTTTAAAAAAATTTTGGTGTTATTCAATACCAGTAATTAGACATTATTAGTATCATAATTTCAGATAGTGAGTGTTTGCTTAGCTATACTCACAAATCTTCATTTATCATTACTTATCTCCCCTTCTCACATCTTGGCGTTCTGTGTAGTACATTATTAAAAGTTCCATTAGTATCTGCTGGTGGTACATATGTTGTCTTTAACTGAAAAGTATTTTTTCACCCTTCTCAAAAGATAACATAACTTAATATCCAATTCAAGGTTGACAGAGATTTTAATCACAATATTTTGAAAATATTTTGCTATGGTTGCCTTTTGGTTTTCATGGTTTGTTTCTGCTTTCACTCCTGCTGTGAGTTTAATTGTAATCTCTGAGTAATGCTAGTTTGCCTCTACTCTCTGGATTTTAAAGGACAGGCTCTCTGTTCTAATGTCTTGCACACTCCCTACAATGTTCATTAGTGCCTATTTCTTTTGCTTTATCCTGCTTGGGATTCATTGTAGTTTCCGCGTCTGAGATTTCTGTGTATTCTGTCAGGTACAGAGAAGCTTTCTTACTGCTCATTCCAACGATTCCTATTGTCTCCTTGTGGAACTCCATTAGATATGATAGTCTTCTAACATCGTCTGCCATCTCTCTTCCCTGTCTCCTTGCCTCTCTGTCAAATCTCCCACCTTTCGTTCTGTCTGGGCTTCATTTTGATAAATTCTTCATATGTGCATGTTTTTCACAATTTTCTAATTACTTTTAATTGCCTAATTTTTGCTTCAGTTGTGTTTAATCTGCTCTCTAGCCCACCCTTAATTCTGAACTCTGTTCTGTTTTTCATATGTGAATTTTCATTTAGCTCTTGTTTAAATCCGTCTGAGTTTTTAATCTTTTGGGTTTTTTCCCCCATATTTTCAATTCTAACTTTTCTTTCTTTAAAAACTTAAGGTATTATTTTACATTCTCTATCCAGTTATTCCATTATTGGAAGCTTTGGTTGTCAAATTCTTCTGTTTGGTATTTGTGTCTGCTGTTGCCATGACACCTGGATTCTTCCTGAGTTTTGTAATTTTGGGCCATGGGATCACGTTCAACAGTGCTTTACCTGTAGGAATCTTATGGGGCCAGAATTGAAGTGTATTCATTTGTAAACTCTCTAGGAAGAACCCACTTCTCTTTTTGCTTCTTTTAGGAAGTTGAGGTTCTACCAGCCTAGGACAAGTTCATTTAATCACCCTAACTTGTATTTTATCAGGCTAAGTAGGAAATACATAACATTTCACCCATAGCTTATGGGTAAGCAGCTCTGTCTATAATTTTTCAGAGGCGTTCAGATAGAGATAGACATGTATCATGCTTGCTGTCACTATATATAAATAAATATTATAATATATATTATATAAGGAAGATATATTTTATAGTCCACTCATTCTACTAAGGGCAGTGCTGTGGCCAGATTAAATCCTGTGCCTTCCTCCCGTCTCTAAATCCCAAGCGTCATGGTTATCATGACCGAATTCCTCCACAGTGACACTAGTGCTGGAGACAAGTTACCACTCTGATGTTTAACTTGGTTTTCAGGTTTTGATACCTAGATTGCCCCTACTTTTGGAAGGCTCAGCCATGCATTTTAAAACTACACTTTCATTTTTCTATTTAGGTCTTTAGTGAGGGGACATTTTAAGACCATCTACCCTACCATACTCCGGGAAATGGAGGTTCCCCTTTTCTCATTATGAAGAGTAAGAAAACCTTTCTCTGGAGGCTCCCTGCAGGATTTCCCCTCGGGTGTCATTGGCCACACACTTGCGTAAATCAATCGATGGTGAGAAAAGTGGAGTTTCCAGAACTGAATTAAGGCTGGTGAGGATTTACCTCAGGGACACATGGGGGAGGACTGGAGAAATGAGACAAAACTGGGAAATAAGGTCTGTTGGGGGAGACAAAATAACATGTCTGCCACATGGATAATTTAGGAGAGAGTGGGTAGATTAGCCTGACCAGAACAGAGTGCTTGACCGAGAGAGTAACAGGACACAAGACTGAGAAGGGATTTGAGGGTCAACGTGTGGGAGTACTACGGATGCCTAGCTCATGAGTTCATATTATAGCCTGTTCGCAAGGCTGTGACGAGGAGTTTTAAACCAGAAAATTGCGATTATAATGGTGCATATTATTATTTTGATAAGAATATTAAGAATTAACTGGGGAGGAAGAAACTAGAAGCCGTAACTATAATTTGGGAAGCTTTTGTAGTAACTTAAGCATGAAATGATAAATGAACTAAACCATTTTGGACTGCAACAGAATTCAAAGGAAAAGAGACATGTTACAAAAGAAGAAACTGGAATTTGGTGACTTAATTGGATATGTTAAAACAAACAAAAAACAAGGATTTGGTACATTTAATTAAATATATGTGATAGTATATGGCTGAGTATCTATACTCAGCCATAAAAAAAAGTGCAGTTCTGTCTTTTGCAACAAAACAGATGCAACTGGAGACCATTATGTTTAGTGAAAGAAAGAAGCCAGTACAAAAGAGAAAAATATCACGTCTTTTTGATATAATAGTTAATAAAGAATACAAAAAAATTGTATAAGAATGAGACTGACATCTTATGGTTTATTGTTTTTAGTCCTTGTCTCTACTCTGTGGAACAGTGGTCCGCCTGCTTCTTTTTATTTGTTGAACACTATGACTAGTGATGCATTAAGCCTGTGACTATAAAGTAATTTGAAATTATGTTATTACAAAAATTAAAGGAAAAAAAGGGAGGAGTGAGGGGGGATTGAGGGAAGAGGGGAAGTATGGCTATCTTCTTGTAAGTGTACCTATGAAATACATGAAACCTGTTCTCTTTATATTAATACACATTCTAAGAAGACAACAGAGTATCCAGAGTTAGATAGTCCTAAATACAGAGTTTCCCAGGTAATGATCTTGGGCAAGTCAGTAGCCTCTCGGTTCTTCCCCACTTGTGAAATGGAGGGGACTATATATTTACTGCCTATATTAAAGTGCTAATAAATTACATGAAATAGTTTCCAAATGTATTTTGAAAACTGAGTAAATGATATAAATATTTATCAGGACATCGGACATCTCTGCCACATACAAGGATTTAGTTTGGGTATTGCAGCATGAACAGATAGATACGGCTCTGTTCTTTAAGACTGTTGTAATCCACATGGGGTTGTCTGGCAAAGGGACATACAATTTTTCCTGTCTTCAGATGGGTATGAAGAAGGATAACTGTGGGGTACCAGGGATCGCAACTAAGAGGGTTGGATACATATCCCAGCTACCTCACATGTAGGTTAAGGAATGTGTTTGGTGAGTGAAGTCACTCGCAGGCTGACACTAAGTATACTTCAGTGAACTTAGAGGTTATAAGCCAGAAACAGGTGCACAGAAAAATGAGAGGAGCGTGAATTCCTGATCCCTACTTAAAGCACAACTGATCAGGAGAGTCAGCTCATCACAAATGTCATCACCAATCACAACCATCAACAATGATTTTGCATGAGTAAAAAAAAATAGCATTTACCCATGTAGGAGAACCAGATGGAATTCTTGGATCCTGGCTTCAACCTGGGCCAGCCCTGGTTGTTGCAGATTCTCTCTCTCTCTCGCTCTCGCTCTCTCTCTCCCCCACCCGCCTTTCAAATAAATAAAAACCTTTTTAAAAAGCTTTGTTTCTACCCTCCCACCTCCTGATTTATTAATGTAAAATTGACAAACACAAGTTTATACAGTATGGTGTACAATGTGATGTTTTCATATATTGGGGTATATGTCTCATATATTTACATATATACAAATATATTTACATATATTTCAAATATTGGGAGATGATTAAATAAACCCAGGGAACATATGCATTACTTCACATCCTTGTCTTTTTGTAGTGAGACTATTTAAGAACTGCTCTCTTAGCAGTTTTTAAGAATACAACACAGGCCGGCGCCACGGCTCACTAAGCTAATCCTCTGCCTGTGGCGCCGGTACTCCGAGTTCTAGTCCCGGTTGGGGTGCCGGTTCTGTCCCAGTACTCCGGGTTCACTAACTCTGCCTGTCAAAAGAGAGAGAGAGAGAGAGAGAGAATACAACACATTACTGTCAACAGGCACCATGCTGTACAGGACATGAAAAGCACTTACTCATCTCCCACCAACTGGAACTCTGTACCCTCTAACGCATACCTCCCCAGGTCCCCTCCTCCAGCCCCCAGAAGCCACAGTTCTACTCGGCTCTGAGCAGTGACTGTTTCAGACTGTTTGGATAAATGGCATCGTGCTGTATTTGTCTTTCTGTGGCAGACTTGTTCCACCAAGCATAATGTCCTCAAGGTTCATCCATGTTGATAGAGGATTTCCTTCTTTTCATGGCCATTTTATGAATACACCACATTTTCTTTCTTTATTCACCTGTTGATGGACATTTTTGATGCTTCCATGTCTTGGCTATTGTAAAATAAAAATGCTGCAATGAATATGGGAGCGCCAATATCTCTTCCAGATTCTAATTCAAGTCCTGAAGAAAAATATCCAGTAGTGGTATTTTTGTATCACATAGTAGTTCTATAACTAATTTTTTGAGGACGATCCAAACTATTTCCCATAGGAGCTGCGCCAGTTAACAATCCCAGTAAGTGTATTGTAAGAGTTCCTTTTTCTCCATTTCCTCACCAGTACTCAACCTTTTGTTTTATATACTAACTACCTACACAGTGTGAGCTGATAGATATCTCACTGCAGTTTTGATTTACACTTCCTTAATGATTAATGATATTGAATCCTTTGAGGTACAGTTATAAAATAGAATCTATACATAGTGAAAATGGAATGTTCTAAGCTACTAGAATTAACATAGATGTCTCCCACAAAGTCAATGGAAAAATCAAGTTGTGTAGTTATATAAAGCAGGAAAACCATTTATATAAAGCTCATGTTACTGTTTTTAACGTAAGACACCATATATTATTGAGAAATACATGTATACATAGTGAATATATAAGGGCATGCAGAGTGTCTTAGTTTTTTCTGCTGCTAGAACAGGCATTTACTTTTATTTTACCTGAGACTGAGTAATATATAAAGAACAGACATTTATTTTTCACAGTTCTAGAGGCTGAGAAGTCAATATGAAGGCACCAGCTGATTGTGTCTGATGAGGGCTGCTTTCTGCTCCAAGACGGTGCATTCTTGCTGCACCCTCATGGTGCAAGAGTTGAACATTTTATCTTCAAATGGCTGAAGAAGAAGGGACCTAATCCCGTGAATGAGAGTGGAGTCCTCCCAGGGGCCCTACCTTTTCATATCATCGCCTTGTTGATTAAATTTTAACACATGAATTTTGGAAGGACACACACATTTAAACGATAGCCCATAGAAATCTCAAATATAGGATAATCTAAGGTGGGGATTGGAAGTGCCTACTTCAAGTCCCAGCTACTCCATTTCCAATCCAGCTTCCTGATAATGAGCACCCTAGAAGGAGGCAGATGATGGCTCAAATATGTGAGTTCCTGCTGCCCAGGTGGGAGACCCAGATAGAGTTCCAGGTTCCTGGTTTCAGCCTGACTCAGCCCTGGCTGCTGTGAGAATTTGGGGAGTGAAGTAGCAAATGGAAGATTCTCTCTCTCTCTCTGCCCCCCACTCTCCCTCTGCCTTACAAGTGAAATGAAAATAAGTAAATGTAAAAACTTTTAAAAGATTGTGTTAAGGCAATGGAATTGGTATTTGCTGTCACTTGTATTGAAAAATCATACTGGCTGGTGCCGCGGCTCAATAGGTTAATCCTCTGCCTGCGGCGCCAGCACACAGGGTTCTAGTCCAGGTCAGGGTGCCAGATTCTGTCCCGGTTGCCCCTCTTCCAGTCCAGCTCTCTGCTGTGGCCCGGGGAAGACAGTGGAGGATGGCCCAAGTCCTTGGGCCCTGCGCCTGCATGGGAGACCAGGAGAAGCACCTGGCTCCTGCCTTCGGATCAGAGTGGTGCCCTAGTCGCAGCGGTCATTGGAGGGTGAACCAACGGCAAAGGAAGACCTTTCTCTCTGTCTCTCTCTCTCACTGTCCACTCTGCCTGTCAAAAAAAAATCATACTAACCACAAAATTTATTTTCAAATATTCCTCCTACTTAAAACAAGGTTTCCAATTCATAGCTCTTTTCAAAGTTATAAAAATTCTTTATCAGTATTCTTTATATTATTCATTCTCAGTTCAAACTTTGATTCTGTTATAAAATTTTTCCTCACCAAGAAATTTACAAAATATATCTCCCGCGGCTGGCCCTGTGGCGCAGTGGGTTAAAGCCCTGGCCTGAAGCGCCGGCATCCCATATGGGCACCGGTTCTAGTCATAGCTGCTCCTCTTCCAATCCAGCTCTCTGCTATGGCCTGGGAAAGCAGTAGAAGATGGCCCAAGTCCTTGAACCCCTGCACCCATGTGGGAGACCTGGAAGAAGCTCCTGGCTCCTGGCCTTGGACCTGCACAGCTCTGGCCATTGCAGCCATCTGGGGAGTGAATCAGCGGATGGAAGACCTCTCTGTAACTCTGTCTTTCAAATAAATAAAATAAATCTTAAATATATATATATATATATATAATCTCCCTATTCTAAATACCTTTTATTACTTACTGTCTGTAACTATTTATAGCTACTCAATGAGTATGTAATTTCAATTCTTACAGTCAAGTTGCTTTGGAAACATGATCAGTGACATCTTGAAATCTTAAACTATAATTTTGACTTACTGTATAAAAACTTCAGTTTTAAGTAAAGGAAAACACATTAATTGTGGACACATACAGCAAGTTTTTTGTCATTTACCAATAAAATTAGTCACAATCCAACAAGCTAAGCCTTCTGCCCTGAAGGATTGACGGTGAGAAGAACGGAACTATCAGCAGCTGGGAGCTAACATACAAACATATTAAAAATGGCCTCCCAGTTCACTAATAACAACACTTCTGGTATGTGCCAGGTACCATGATACATGTTTTGTATACAATGTCCATTTAGCCTTCATAATGATTAAGCTCTGAGGTTACTCACATTCCACAGAAGAGGAAACCCAGACTTAGAAAGTTTAAATATCTTAGTGTCACAGAATCTGAAAGTGGACAGGTTAAGATTGGATTCCAGGACTTCATGCATTCAAATCCAGTGTTCTTCTCACCTGGCAGGCTACCACTCCAGAATTCATTCATTTACCATGTTGTGGGGCAGTCACAGTTCTTAACAGTAGGATGAAATGGTAGAGGGAGCAAACATGTTCCTGCTTTCCTGGAATTAAGACCGGTAGATGAGTTACACAACCATGTCCCCGAGGTATCACTACCCATTGCAGAAATCACCATGTGTGCATAGCATTTATACTTTTCAGTGCTTAATCAAGTACAAACCTTTGATTGTTCTGTTACTCTTAGTCTCATTATGTAATGCAAATTTAGCTCCCAACAAGGCTGTCTGAAATGTGTTATCAAAAGCGTCATCAGACAGAACTGTTGATGACATCCTTACAGAATTATACAACTCACACAGCACTAGCACAATGTAACTGCACATAGAAGAATCACATTGTGTGGGATTTCAAAGAAGCATCAATTTTACACCTGTAGAAAACCTAAAGGGGCTGTGCGTGCTGTGTTGATCACTGAGGCATATCACTCCTGCCCACCACTGGGAAGATATTAACATGCATCATACTCAGTAGACTAGTCAAACATGTCAATGTCATGGATACTTGACCTAAAACTCAGCGTGCCTTTCATTCTAGTCATGGAACAGTGGACATGCTTTTTCCCAGCACCATCAAGAGTGCGGCGAACAACATTCTGATTTGTATGTTGTATTTATGGCCTTAACCAAGATCCTTGTTACAAATGTGTTGGTATGTGGGCAGTCCTACAAAAACAGTGGCTACCCATACAGCTTTAAAAGCACAATATTGATCCATTTATTTTAACAATGTAAAAATTCTTGCTATTTCTTTCTGGAGACTGCATTGTTAATACTGAATATACACAAGAGTGTGTTTCATATCTAGTTACTTGCATAACAAAAGGGCTGGAAGCAATTAGCCTAGATATTTTATGTGACAGCGATTGTGTGCATGTAGTTCATAATTGGAATGATTGTTCAGGGTTAACAGGGCTGCACTTCACTGTCAACATATACTTGCTTCATTTGGCTTGTAGCCCATACCCTGTACCTACCATTAATTCAATCACTGTTTGGGGGGAACTTACTAAATAGATTGCCAAATAAAATCACAATTACCTTGTTATCTTAGTACGCTGTGTCTCAGAACAATAGCCTGAGAACTGATGCATTGGTAAAACTCAATATTGCTTTTGAACCATAAAATATCAGAAGAAAATACATTTGTGTTATTTCTTTACTACATAACTCAGATGTGGAATTTTGCTACCATTATTCATTTGTCCATTTGAATGAGCTTTAAAAAATGTTTTTAGCATTTCCTTTGCAATTGTGCTATGGAGATACAAGGATAAGCAAGTCAATTTTTATCCTTATAGACCTCAGAGTCTAGCAGGAATGAAAAAAGCTGTAACTGTAAAATTATACAATAGGAAAGTGCAGATGTAGTCATGCTGCGGGTATGGGGGGAGCTCCGAGGAGGTGTGACCAGTCCAGCCTGCAGAGGAGATGAGAACAGTGAGCCTAGTAAGCTGTCAGGCAAAGCTCCCGAGAGGAGGTGACGCGGGGGCTGAGGCTGCTCTACCACTCTAGGAAATGGGCCTGATGGTTGAGGTGGAGACGCAGCCGGATATTGTCTGTCAGAACAAGCAGC
The DNA here is from genome assembly GCF_051225735.1 of Oryctolagus cuniculus. NCBI lineage: Eukaryota > Metazoa > Chordata > Mammalia > Lagomorpha > Leporidae > Oryctolagus > Oryctolagus cuniculus. Next base: position 14,152,139 of record NC_142879.1, read on the forward strand.
ATGTGCACAGCATGAACAATAAATCCCGAGCCCTAGTAGAGGGTCCTTAGTAGATCCTCACCATCTAGTATTTATATTACCAGACCATTCTGCTATGGCTCTAGTGGGGGTGGGATAGAGAAAGGACAATGAACTGGACTAGAACACCAGAAGCAAAAAGAGAGGACCAATTTGAGGCAATTTTTACAAATTTGATATTTGGGGGACCGGTGCTGTGGTGTAAACGGGTAAAGCCACCACCTGCAGTGCCAGCACCCCATATAGGCTCCGGTTCAAGTCCCGGCTGCTGCACTTCCCATCCAGCTCTCTGCTATGGCCTGGGAAAGCAGTGGAAGATGGCCCAAGTCCTTGGGCCCCTGCACCTGCGTGGGAGACCCAGCAGAAGCTCCTGGCTCCTGGCTTCAGATCAGCACAGCTCCAGCCATTGTGGCCAATTGAGGAGTTAACCAGTGGATGAAAGATCTCTCTTTCTCTTCTGCCTCTCCTTCTCTCTGTGTAACTCTTTCAAATAAATAAATAAATAAATCTTTTAAAAATGTTGATATTTCATCTACAAGTAAACCTGTTTATGGTCTAGTGGGAAGACATAGAAAGAGTTCAAGATCACTCCAAGATCTTGGATTAGAGGAATGGTTGGGCAAATGTGTCTCTAAAACAGACATTATATGGAAAAGGAAGATTTACAAGGTAATGATCCAGCCATGACCAGTTTGGGGCAATTTAGCATGTGTTTGTCCAGCAAGCAGGTGGATAGGTATCTGGCAGACAGGTAGATGCATGTGTTTCTCTCACAAGCTTTGACCTTGAAGCAGAGTTCTGGGAGTCAACAGCATATGGTAATAGACTGAAAACCTGAGGATGGAAAAAGCTACTCAGGGAAGTATTTGTACAGTAAGAGCAGTGTGTTGAGGACTGCAGAACTCTGAGGAAAATTAACATCTAAGAAACTAGAAAGAGAAGCCCTTCAAGAAGTTTGAAAAAGAATAATCATAAAGATAACAAGTGAAATATTAAGAATTTGGAATTTGCAGCTGGCACTGTGGCATGGTAGGTAAATCCACCTCCTGCAATGCCAGCACACTGTATGGGCCCTGGTTTGAGTCCCAGCTGCTCCACTTCTAATCCAGCTCCCTGCTAATGTGCCTGGGAAGGCAGTGAAGGATGGCCCAAGTGTTTCCCATCAGCCCCACTCTGGCCATTGCAGCCCATTCGCTGAGTGAACCAGCAGATGGAAGGTTATTTCTCTCTTTCTGTAACTCTGCCAGGGCATAGCTCTGAGGGCAGATCATCAACCACTTTAACAGCAGCACAGAGCTTTAGTCTGGTAAGTACTGCACAAGCGCACTGGATTTAGCAATGAAGTCATCCCTGACACTTTAAATTGGCAGTGGGGGTTGAAGCCAGCCTAGGATTCATTAAAGAATGCTTCAGAGTGGACGAGGAGTTGACACGGCAGATCACTACAGGTTACAGAGCCCTTCCACACTTGTCCGAGACAACACAAACAAAACGGAAAGATAAGAGCCACACACAGCAGCCCGGTTGGCCTGTAACACTGGTGGAGTGGCATCCACTGTGAAGTCAGCAGAGATTTGCTGGGCTTGCAAATAGAATGGCTAAAATTCCCAAAAGAATTTTTTAAGACCAGCTCTGTGAAACAAAGTATGCTATTGGATGTCCGATTAAATGAAACAAAGATTCCCTATAGGCAACCTTAGGGGCATGTAACACTTGCTCTCAATCATAAGAATTGAGAGTGAAAATGCATTCTACGTGGAGCATGGCGTGTCATAACACACCATTCAGTGATTTGAAAAACATCAAATACAGAGTCCAAAAGGAACCGTATAACATAGGCAGTTCATGAACAAAAAAGTCTGTTGATAGCTCAGTGGCTCCAGCACTAATCTGTCCACTTACAGCTCAATATATTCATAATTCATTACAAGATACCACGTAAAGTCAGTTAGAGGCAGCACGGCCAGGGCTAGGATCAGATCATTTGATAATGCATGCATCTGTCTTGTTTGGCAGTAAAAAGAGCCCACCATTATTTATTAACTCAAGATTTCAGATTTAGTATCTTTTCACTTAGATTCTAAAAATTATTTGCAATAATTAATATATCCTGTATTGAAAATTAATTTCAAATTTTCATATGGTATTTTAACTGGTAATTAGGAGTATGTGTTTGAGAATGAAGAATCACTGATTCATGTACCCTTCTGAAAATTCATTATTTATTATGTACCACAATACTATGTGCAGAAGTACAGAATGGGCACTGGAGGTGCACATGAGAAAATGAGAAGTTCCCTGTTATCTGCTTTATAGTCTGCAGGGGAAAATAGGGCCAGAGAAAGACAGAGACAGAGACTGCATTTAAAAAGCTAATGCACAAATAATTGTTAAGATCAAAGAAACACTTTGGGGGCACAGCAGGTTAAGCTACCATTTAGGATGCCCACATCTCACGTCAGTGCTGGCTCCAGTCCCACTGCTGCACACTTCTAATCCAGCTTCCAGCCATGCACCTGGGGAGGCAGCACATGGTGACTCGGCTGCTTGATCCCTGCCAATAGTGGAGACCCAGATGGAATCCTAGGCTGCTGGCTTAGCCTAACTCAGCCCTGGCTGTTATCGACATTTGGGGAGTGAACTAGCTGATGGCGATCTCAATCTCTCTCTCTCTCTCTGTCTCTCCCTCTCTCACTCTTTCAAGTAGACAAATATAAGCTTTTCAAAAACATATTCATACTAGTTGTCTATATACTTATTTTATATTTATGTTTGTCCTATTTCATTTCTGTAAAATGCTGTTCACACTCTTAGTATCAATGTCATGGCCAATTAGTAGGTCCTAATCCTCAATTTTAAAAACAATGCATTTAAATTTAGATAAAGTTTAAATTATTAAATTAAAATTTAAGTTTAAATAAATTTAAACTTCTAAACTTCTTTGAGATTTTGATGGAGGGTGGGGGGCAAATGAACCTTACTCCTGGTGAACTTTTTTTAAAATTTATTTTATTTATTTAAAAGACAAAGTCACAGAGTCAAAGAGAGAGAAAGTCTCCCATCCACTGGTTCACTCCCAAAATGGCCACAACAGCCAGAGCTGGGCTGATCCAATCGGAAGCCAGAAGCTTCTTCTGGGTCTCCCACATGGATGCAGGGGCCCAAGGACTTGGCCATTTTCTACTGCTTTTGCAGTAGCAGAGAGCTGGATCAGAAGTAAAACAGCCAGGATTCTATCCGATGCCCATACAGGATGCCAGCACTGCAAGCAGTGGCTTCACCCACTACACCACAGCACGCGCCCTGAATTCTAATTGTACTTGCTCATGTTTTGGGATTCAAGTCTGGTGCCATCCTTCCATAGATTTCCCTAGCGTCTCCTTAGCCTTCCAGGTTATAAATTCTTCTCTCAGATCTCTGAACAATCTACAGATCCCAACTAATTCATTATTCCAACACAAAGTAAACAGATTTGTAAAATAGGATTCCAAGTTCTAATTCACTGAGATTGATCACAGACCGGTAAATTCGTTTCAATCAGCTCCTTCTAAGAAGCTCAACAGGAACACAGGGTTGCATGTTAAATGAAGAGGGTGATGGTCTAAGGTCAGGTAGTCACTCTTATGTACAACTGAAGAGCTCACTTCTGCCCTCAAGGATCAACGCTTGCCCTCACTCCTCAGCAGTGAGGAGCACGGACAGAACTGCTACTCTTCAACTCTTGCATTTGTAAAAATTTTAAGAAATACTTATTGAAAGTCAGAGTCACAGAGAGAGGCAGCTAGGGAACGAGATCTTCCATCTGCTGCTTCACCCCCCCGGGTGGCTGGCTGCACCAGCCAGGACTGATCCAGGCCTACTGGGGCCTCCCAGATGCGTGGCAGGGGCCCAAAGACTTGGGTCATCTTCTGCAGCTTTTCCGAGGCCACTAGCGGGGAGCTGCATCAGAAGTGGAGCAGCGGGGACCGCAGGCCCAGGTCCCAGCCGCTACTCCACGCCCCCGACCAACTCCCCTTTTCTCGAACCCCAGGCTGGGGGTAGGGAGTGGCAGCAGTGCTAATTTAATTCTAACACCTGAAATTACCTCCTGGGCTTGTGCTAATTTTCTCAAAGTCAATTTTGTGGTTGCACCAGGGTAACTTTCATCTTTCACACAGGAAATATACTTTGAGTTTGGATTTTTGCAAATATCCAGCAAGATGAACACGGCACCTTTGCTTATCCCGTGTGAGATTTTCCTTCCTCGGCCCCGGACTGGGGTGGCCCAGAGAACTAAGCCACGAAGGCTCCGCTTCCCACTTTCTCCGAGCCCGCTGTGAAATGCAACTGCGCGGGCCTACGGTGGATTTTGGTCACTAAGATCTTAAAGTCGTGGCGACTAGGCTACAGGATCTCAAATCTAGTCTTGACAAGAGGGAAAAAGTACACATTTCCCCCTCAGAAGAAAGCGAAACAGATTCAGGTCCAGAGACGGGGGAAGGGCGCGGCGTCCGGAGCCCCACCAGCTGCCCGCGAAGCCCCCTTTCTCGCGGCCGCGAGACCCTGGTGCCCGCCGGCCCGCGGCCCGAGCCCCGCACGCCGCGCCCAGGCCCGCGGCCGCCGTTTCCCGGTGCTCCGCCTCCCACGGGCCGGCGGCGGCCATGGCGAACCGGCAGGCCCGCGCGCTGGCGGGCGCCGCGCTCGGCCGGCCGCGGCCCGCAGCCCCGCCGCCCGGACCTCTCCGGGTGGAAGCGGGGTCCCGGCTGTCGCGCGGTTTAACTCTCTGCTCCGCGGCCGAGGGAGACCGCGGCGGCGCCGCTGCAGCCGACTCACAGGGCAGGCCGGAGACGGCCCAGAGGCGCCCGGCGGCCGGCGAGTTAACGGCGGCGGAGCGGCGGATCGCGGAGCTGCACGCGGCCGCGTGCGCGGTGAGAGTCCCCGCACCCGACCCCCACCCTCCCCGCCCGCTCCGCCCCGCGCCCCGCGCCCGCGCGCCCCGCCTCAGGCTCCCGGCACGCGCGCGTGCGCGCCTCCAGCTCCCGGCGTTTGCCGGAAGCCCGGCCTCGGCTCCGCGTCCCAGGACAAAGGCCCTGCAGGGTGCTGCCCGGCCTGCGAGCGCCGCTCCGGTTCCGAGCGGCGTCGCGCCTCCGCGTGGGACCCACCCCGGCGCCGCCACCCCTCTGCGCGCGCGCGCTCTCGCGCGCGAGTCCGAGTGCGCGCGCCTGGCGCGAGGGAACCGGGCGTTCAGGAATCGATGGAGGAGAAGGTGGAAGAATTGGGAAGTCGCAAGAAAAATACGTTGTGTTTGCATTAGCACTTGAACAGTGCACCAGCCAATGATTAAAAAAAAAAAATTTTTTTTTTAAATTTTTACTGCTGCCCCGGGGGCTGCTCCTTAGGCACCAATACGATATCTAAACCTACCTCCCTTCCCAGCCCCTGACACCTCAGACTGCGTGCGTGTTTATGTTTCCGTCAACCTTTACAAGCGATGGTGCGCCCGAAGGAGTTGTCTGACAGACGTAGGGAAGCAGTGCGTGGAGCAGTGCGTGGAGCGTCGGGCGCGCGGTGTGCGCGCGTGGTGAGCGGTTCTGCACAGGGCGGGTGTTCCCGCTGTGGAGCGAGCCGGCCCGCCGTTCAGTCCCTGCCTGCCAGGAGTGCACCTGGAGTCCCGCTGCTCCGCTTCCGGCCCGACTACCTGCTGATGCGCGCGGGGAAGCCGCGGAAAATGGCTCAAATACTTGTGCCCCTGCCGCCTGCGTGGGAGACCCGGGTGGAGTTCCCGGCTTGGCCCAGCCCTGGTTCTGGTCCTGTTTGGGGAGTGCATCTGCAGGTGGAAGAGCGCTCTGTGTGTGTGTGTGTGTGTGTGCGCGCGCCTCCCTCTCTCAGTCACTTTGCCTTTCAAATAAGAAAATATTAGGGGGAGGGAAGAGGAAGCCGTGGCCGGCGCCTCAAGTTGACTTTCTTGCCTCGTTAGTAGGCCGAGAACCCCTGTGGGCTCATTCAGGAGTTGAGACTGAAGGGCGATTGGTCAAGCAGAGACTGGCAGCTTCTGATGGTTCCTGGTTATACTCTTCTTTTCAAAAATCACGTGTGTGGTCTGTCTCCATACTTCGAACAATTATGGTGGAGATGAGCCAGACGGTTCTCTTCACACACCAGGGACGGGTCAAGGTTTCTCAGCCAAGCAGGGGAAGGGGATTTTTCCTGACTCCACATGTCAGTGTCCTGGGTTCAGTGACTGTCCGGCCTCAGGGCAGATGGCCCCGGCCTTCCCCCCAAACCGTCACTGCCCCTCTGTTGCCACCGCCCGCCAGGCTCCTTTATTTGGGGGCAAATTAAGTTTGTGTCGGCACCGGCAAGCTCAGAGGCGCCTGGAAAGCAGAGCGCAGGCGCAGAGGCGTGGGGTAGCCTGGTAAGTGCCCTCACCAGCCGCCCAGAGCAATGACAAGTGAAGAGAAGACTGAGTGCCTGGTGTGTTTGTTTGTGTTCTCTTCTGAGTATCGAAACACAGGCTTTGTAAGTGAAGAAGTGAATTCTAACCAACACTACATCATTCTGAAGTGGCGTTTAGTGAGCCCAGATTCGCGGAATATCCCGCAGGTCTCTCCTTAGACGGCGGCATGGCTGGTTGGGTTTCTGTGATGTCAAGTCCAGCTTTGCTGGGAAGTCTTGCAGGGAACCTAGACATAAACTTCATGTGTCCTTTTGCTCCATCCTTTATTCATGAAACTTCAACCAGGGTACAATATTCATCTATTAAATAAGATGCTGAAAAATGTGGACTCACACAAAAATCATGCAAGAAGACAGGCCAGTTTCGCGGGTGTTTTGATGAAAAGGCTTTCTGCAAGAAAAGGCGTTTCTGCCTTGTAAAAGGGTTACATAAAAAGTGCATGAGGAGTTTCTGCTGCAAACTCGAGTCGGAGTAGTATCACCCAAATGACCCAGATCCTCAGGAGAGACTTGATCCCCTGCACCTTCACCCATCGTACTTGGGATGCTTTGTGTGTGTGCCCTGTTCGATGTAGGTACAGTATGCTTCCTTGGCGTTTCAAAACATACAATAAAGGTTGCTTTTGATCAGCCCCGTGAAAGCAGTGAGCCTTAGTATGTTGAAACAATACTTTTTTTCTCTTAAAAATAGAACATTCCCCCCTCCCAAAAAAGGGACATATTGTAAAACGTGCAATGGAGTAACACATCATGAAAGTAAAGAAAAGTGTTCAATAATAGCAAAGGTAATACTTTTCTATAAGGACGGTTGGTTTTGATTAGCACCTTTTCTGTAAGTTTAAATCATTATCCACATATTTTAAGTACTGAAATTACAACTGCAACTTCTGAGTGAAAGTTCATTTTCAGCCTCTTAAGCTCTTAAAATCATTTAAATCACCTGTTATTAAGCTTGTTACCTAGAAACCAAATGAAAAATATCAGAGCAGTGGCACATAGTTATTGGGTATAAGGGAGTTCTTGTTTTTCCATCAACTTCTCATTTTTCTCAAACTGTATATTTTCTCCTTTAGCCACATAAAGTTGGATTGTGTACAATGTCAGAATGCATTCAGCCTTTAATTGCAAGCGCCACTAAAATTGCTGGGAAGAAGTTTGATATTGCTTAAAAGTTTTTTTGCAGTATTTTATGAGCAGAAATGATGGTGAGGAGATATGATGAATATTGAGATTAATGAATTGTTTTATTACTCCTCAGGCTGGCCAGCTAAATTACGTGGATCCAGCTACTGGCTACGTGGTGCTCACGCAGCTGGCCCACTTGCAGAGGGGCGAGTGCTGCGGCTCTGCCTGCAGACACGTGAGTACCAATTCTCGCATTACAGCCGCAGTCTGCGGTGCTTCTGAAACTTCGTAAATACCTATTATTTGAACAACAAGTCAAATAAAAAAGCGAAATAGACCTGGAGTGCACTTTTCACAAGCTACTTTAGCCAAGGACAATGAAGTCCTTAGTACCAACATAGGACCTTTAAAGTTAATGGAATTTTGTAATGTTTCACTGAGAACATCAGTTCCTTAAACACTGTGATTTGAAATTCATGGGAGCTCTTTATTGCAAGGAAACTTTTCATGAGGTTTAAAATAAGTTGTGCTCACTAGGCAGATGCAGAGAGAGGGCAGGAAAAGAAATCTAGAATGTTGCAAGGGGGATCCTAGAAAGCATTTCCTTCATTATTAGCCAAATGAAGAGAAACTTGCCCTAGATTGAGAGAGAGGTTTCCTTTAAATGATACTTTCTTTCACTCCTTCCTGGCTTCCTTTGCTTCCTCCCTCTGACCTTTCTTCCCACTCACCCTCTTCCTCCTCTCTCACCCTGTCTCCCTCTCTGGTCCTTTTCTGGTTTCTGTTTAAAATAATGGTGAACCTGAATGATCCAAATTTAGTGCTGAATAGCTCCTAAAATGTTTATTTCAATGGATAATTTCTATATTTACTGATTAAGGTGAACCATACTTACTCCTTCCCTTTTTTGAGCAAAGCATAAATGTCAAAGTGTTCTTCCCTATTTTTATTTTATTTTAAATGACATGGTAGTAAGGTAAATTGTTATAAAGTTAAGATTATAACCAGGTAATAAGTTCTGTTTACAGAACACTTTGTATGTTTTGTTGTTATTTCCTTAAGTTATTTCCTTAACTGACCTACTTTATAATGAAAGAATAGACACTAACTGCGTTAAGTTGTAGCTAGTATTGAAAAACTTATTGAAAAAGCTTATTGGCATGGGTAAATTGCTACCCTTGCCATTCATTGTTTTTAATCCAATGTATAAGACCTTTGCATCAACTGAGGACTTGAGGATTTTTTAGGAGTGCATTTTTGACAGTAAAATTCTTAAAGTTGGAAGGATGCTTTTAGGAAATGGTTCGTGGGCCTTAATTAGGACCATTTGCCTGAGGTTGCCATTATTCTCCTGTAAGTCTGCAGGGCCTGATAGATCAAATGATCTGTATCACCTTGTTAACAGTCTCTTTTGTTCATGAGAAGTGTACTCTTGCAGGATGATTATTAAATAATTCAATAATAATTTGTTTTATTTCTTCTACAGTGTCCATATGGTCAAGTCAATGTTAAAGATCCATCTAAAAAGAAGCAATTCAATTCATATTTTTATGTTTGAGAACAACTTCATACTCTGTTCGGTTGGACCTGTATTAAAAAATAATAATAAATCTCTGATCCAGACTTACTCTCTGTGCTGTTGGGATTTGAGCACTAGTTTAAACTTAAATACTTACGTTAAAAGAACATCAATAAAATGAAAAGCTAACAAATGTTTGTGTGTTTTTGAAGTGACACATTGATAGTTATTTTTCTTTCTCTTTGCTGCATTATCAGACACATATGTTAGAGAAAGCAAATAATGACTGCTCCATGAAATGAAAGTAGCGAGCAGGTGACATTAGTAGCTCTGGATTTTTCTTAGCCTCAGTTCGCCTACTGTTTTCTCACCAGTATTAGCAACCCAAGGAAGGTGGCTGGCAGATAGAAGACTGCATTCTTCATTTTATTTATATCTTGAGCTTTAAGGAGATTGATATAATGCTATCTTGTGCAGCGGATGGGTACCCAAGGAGTGCCATCCCGTGTCCAGAAATGCTCTCATCTTCCATCTGTTCCTTTCAATAAAAACTTGACATCATCGTGACTTGGAGCTCCAGCCAGCCACTGAAGAAGCCTGGCCGTGCCTGTCCTTTCTACCCTCCCCCACCCAGTCCTATTCCTATGTCTTTCGTCACTTCCCTAGCAAATCTCTTTTAACATACTAGTTTTCCAGCCCTCCCATTCACTGTACTGATACCCTGGGGTGTCAGTCTACAGGCCAAAGTCAGGAGTCACAGGGGCTGTTCTTCCCACACCTTCTCTGCCCTACCAGGGGTACAGCAGCCCCTGAAAGCCCTTTCCTAGCCCTGGGGAGTTGTGCAGTAAAGTAGAAGGCCAGCTTTGCCTGGATCTGACCTCGGTTTTTCTTTGGGGGGGGGGATCAGAAGTTTCCCCAAGCACCTCAGGGGGCCGCCTTGGACCCTGCCTGAGGCCAGAATGAGCTCTTAGAGAGCTTAAGCCCCCAAAGGTTCTGGTGCCTTCTGCCTCGTGCAATTCGAAACAAAAGCCCTTAGCTGGGAAACTAGTGAAAAGCCCAACAAGGTTGAAATCTCCCCCTTATTGTGATTTCTGTTTGTTTTGGGGTTTGTTGTTGTTTAATGTCGAATATTGAATTGTCTCCCAAAGTTGTTAGCTTTCTGGTACCCCAGCTGTGCTAGCGCAGTAAGCATGGTGCCCCTGGGTCCTGACACCTGACAGGACCTGACAGTATTCTTGAATGGAAAACAGCAATGTCTGTGGCCAGGCACTGTCCACTCAGACATTATTCCGAGGAAGGGAGTGGGAGAGGGGGATTAGCACGGTGACCAGGAGGCAGTGAGTCTTTCCAGAAAGACACAGGGGTTCCTGGGGGCCGGTTTCCTTTTCTTCCTGGGGTCAGGAAGCTGCCAGCCAGGTGGGCGTTTTCCACCAGATGTGGGTTGGTGGGTGGAGGAGGGAGAAGAGAAGGAAGCTGGGTCTGAAACAGAAGTCATCTTGCTGGAGCTACAAAGGCAGGGGGAAAGGAAGTTCGTTTGAAGAGGCCGCGTTTTCAGAAAGCCCGGGGCAGGTGGAAAGGACCCGTGGTAGGCGTCTTTCCTCCTGTCCGGGCACCACTTGCAGTAGGGAACTGGCTCAGCAAGAAAGGAATACGGTGGCGGCGGCCGGTCCAGGACCCTTAGGTGGCACGCTGCGGGTTCCTCCTGGCAAAACCTCAAAACTTGCTGGCAGCCACAGCAAAGGAGCCAGTGGGGGTGGGGATGGGGAGCTGGAGGGGAGGCGGTTGGGGGGCGCTCTTGCTCTTTCCTGCGCCTGGAGCTGCAGCGGAGGTCTGCAGTCCGCAGGAGAGATGCTTGCCAGGCGTGCTTCGGGGGTGGCAGTGGGGCAGGTGCTCCCACGTGAAATGCAATAGGGCCACATAAAGGGACCTCGCGCGTTGTAAAGGAACAATTCAGGTTTCTTATGAGCTGTGTACACACACACACACACACACACACACACGTGGACTCTGAGACTTCCCAATTTGAATCTCCTCTGGTGCTGCTCCATTTTCAAGATTTCTGGAGACCCCTTCTGCCCCCAGCGTGCAATAAATCCAAAGATTTCTAGATTGTTTCTAACACGAACGGCGCATCCCAGCGGAAACTGTAGGGATCTTGTTGAGCGCGTTACCGGGGTGCGGGGGTGGGGACGGGTTCGCACAGCGCTGGAGCAACGCCTGGTCCAGGAAGGGGCCCTTCTCGCGGCAGGTGGATCGCGGCTAACACTCGCCTCCCATCAGGAGCCGCCCTGTCCCCACTGGTTATGCCAAGCAAAGAAGAGAAAGGCTTTTATATTTTCGAGTACAACGTAGAGCTCCCATATAGGTTGTGTTGGAACGGCGGGCCTTGGGATGCAGGGGCGCTCTCTGGGCATGGGTCTTTGTTTGGGCACAGCGACCCTCTCACACGCGCTCGCAAAGTCTGTTCCGTACACACGGTTCCACCGTCAGACACCCGGAGGGCTTAGATTTTTGTCCAGACGCGGGTGGAGTGGCAGTGGGCTTTGACGCCACGCATCCCCCCACCCCGGCCGGCCCGGAGGGAAGTTCGCCCAGCACTCCTTGCCCACACCTGCCATAGGCAGCGATGGCTTGAGTCTGCGGACTGGCCTCCTGTCTGGTGGCAGATTTAAAACCCGATTCTGCCACTGCCTCGCAACAATGCAGCAGTTAAAAGGTACTCGGGGATACCCACGCTATCCTCTCCTCCCAGGAAAACAAGAAAGAAAAAGAAAGCTATTTAAGTGTGTGTGTGAGTGCGGGGAGGGGGGCGGGAGGAAGTGGTCTGCGCCGTCTCGGGCGCCCCTGTGGAGAGCCTGGTTTCGGAGAAACAGCTGTGGAGGAACCCGCAGCCGGCTTTAGGCGGGCAGGGATTGGCTGGTCCCTCGTGGGCCAACCTGCCCGGGGCTTCTGGATGCCCCAGTGTGTGCCACGGTGTCCCGCGGCTCCCAAAACGTCGGGCTCACGGCCCTCTTTCCGGGACCACGCGGGTGGGTAAAAGGGAGCGTGAACTGGGATCCACGGGAGATCCGCGACCACTACGTCTGAGATGCGAGAGCGCCTTGTTATCAAATACCTAGCCCAGCCCGTGGCCCCCAGAAAGGCTAAAGCCCGCCGTTGTGCTCAGGGATGAGTCGCGGGCACCCACCCCAAGCGTTGTCGGATGGGCGTAGCTGTCCGTCCCTGGCCAAAGAGCTGAGAAGCTGAATCCAGGCGGCCTGTCGGCTCCTGGCTGCTGAAACTGACCCAGATGGGGTGGGGTGAGGGGTCGGGAAGAGAGCGGAGGAGGCTGGGTGTGGGGAGCCGCGCGTGGGGGAGGTCCCTGCGGTGGGACTGATGAGCTGCGGGGACCGGCCGGGACGGCCAAGTGCGCGGGCGGGTAAAAGGACTCTGTCCAGGGTGCCCCGAGAGACGTACCGGGATTCGGGGTGGAAAGGGAAAGCCAGGGATTTCGGGGTCGCTGCTCCCGGTCTGTCCCTGGTCGACCCCCCGCCAAGTGTGTGGAGAAGCCAGGGGGGCGGCCGGCAGCGCCCGGCCCCACGTGCCGCCGCCAATCCCACGCGCTTGTCGCGGGGCGGGGAGGTGCGCAGGCGCCCCCAGCCCGCCGCTCCCCCGGCCCACGCACCGCCGTGGAGCCGCGATGGTGGCATGGGGAGGAGGGGCGGATAAGAGGGGAGGGCGGCACCGTGGCCCGGACCGGCATCCCGGAGCGGCCAATCTCACCGCACACACCCCCTCCTCGCCGGCGCCGGAACCTGGCAGGAGTCCCCCGCCTCCCCCTCTCCGACTGCGAGGGGCACACCGGGTGGAGAGTGGGTAAATCAGTAGCCGGAGGCCCGGCTGCCCGGTTCTCCCTCCACTTTCCAGCGGCCTGACCGAGCCTTGGGGCGACGCGGCCCCTGGGGAACCTGAGACCAGGTAACAACGGCCCTCGCCCCGTCCCGGGTCTGGCTTTCACCCGGGGAGCGCTTGTCCGCCCGGGTTTGCGTGCGGGATTCCTCCTCGAAGGTTACTTGCCACCCCCAGCCCCTAGCACAGGCCAGAGTAGGAGAGATGCCCCGGGCCCCGGCTCCGACCCCGTGGCAAAGGCCGCGCCCCAGCGCAGAACGCTTCCCGAAGTGCTGCGCTCCCGGCGCGCAGCCCCGGAGCGCAGAGAGCCCAGGAACGATCGGGAGGGGAAGGCGGGGATGCGGTGGGTGCGCAGTAACTGCCTTAGCCCAGTTTCCCGCAGGAGCTGCCGCCCATTCACCGTCTATGCAGGCACCAGCTGGCGGCAGCATCTTTTAGGTACAGCTCCAGGAAGGCAAAGGCTAGCTGCGGGGCCCGGAGCCCAGGGCGCGCCGCGGGGCTCTCGCTCCCGCAACCCCCTCCCCCTCCCCCGCTGCGCCCAAGCCTCAAGATGCTCCCAGCTTTATGAGGTTCAGTTACCGCGGAGTCCTCCATTAACACCTGCTCCGGTTACTGAGAGGCTGGAAGGGCCGAACACAGCCTCAGAGTCTGTCTGCGGGCACCGGCCGGTGCCTGTGCCCTCTGCCCACTCCCCTCTTCTCCCCCTCCCCATCTGGAAGCATAAACGGAGAATAAAAGACAGGTGGAGGAAAGTGAGGGTCAGAGGTGAGGGGTACAGGTCCTTTCCGACCTAGAAGGCGGGGAGGGAGGGGAGAGGATGAATTTTCATCCAACGGTTTGTTTTATTTTATTTGGGTTAACAGAAAAACCCTCGGCAAGAACGCGGGGACCGCCTGGCCCTCACCGCCGACCATCGCCTGCCGCCCTCCCTGTCTCCCTCCCTCGCGCAGGACCGAATTCTTGGGAGGTAACACCTGACGTCTGGACCTCAAGGTAATTTCCCGATGGGGGTCGCCTGGTCAGAGCAGCCCGCTGCCCCGAGTGCGTCGGGGCGGCTAGGACCCCCAGGGGCGTCCCGAGGAAGGCTCGGCGGGGCTGACAGTCGGGGGCCTGCCTGAGGTGTGCGCGGGACCCGGCGGATGGGAGGAGGCGCCTGGGGAGCTCGGGGCCTGCGCCCGGCTGACACGCGGCTTTTCTCTGCCAGCATCACGGCGCGACCGGCTCCGCGGCTCCAAGGATGCTGAACGGCACCGCTCTCGAAGCAGGTGAGTGAGACGCCAGCTTCCTTCTCCTTGGCTCTGCCCCTGTCCTGGGCCGGCGCGCGCGCGTGTGTCTGCACTCGCGTGTGCGCGCCTCCGCCAGCCGCTACCAAGAGTGGGGTGTGTTGGTCTTAAAAATTAAACCGCGCGTCGTAGGTCACAAAATACAGTCTTATTCAGGGTTCTTGACAAGCAGAATTCCTATAACGCGCGTTTGTTCTCTTTTCGCCTTTCCCTCGGGATGCGGGGGTCTCCGGCGGCGCGGGACGGAGGTCAAGGTGCCACCGCGCCTCCAGCAGTCGGCGTGCGGAGCGCACTCCTGACCCTTGGCCGGGCGCCGCGGGAGCCCCTGGCCGGAAGTGATGGGTGGGAGGGGGCCTGAGAAGACCCTATTTCTCCCCCAGGCAGGCAAGGCTCAGCTGCAAACTGGTTTCACCTACATTTTTGTTGTTGCGCGTCAAATCAACGGACGCCCCGCGGGACTTCTCCCTTGCTTCCTGGGGGGCAAAGGGCGTGGCGCAGCGAATCTCAGGTCAAGGGGCTTCAGATTTCAGAAACGCTGTGTTCTAGACTCGGCTGCACTGCATTGGGAGAAGAACCTAGGGGCCCAGGAGGACGGAGTTTGCTGGGCGTGAGCAACCCGCGGGAGGCTTTGCGGGCTAGCAGGGCTTGAGTGCGCGCGCCTGGAGCGCGCAGGAGCGCCGGGCCGGAGCCGGTCGTCCCCTCCAGGCAGTCGAGCTACCCCGGCCCGCAGCTCCGCTGTCTGGAGAGAGGCTCTCACAGTAGAACTTGATCAGTGTTGCGTCCGGGCGGCCGGCCGCGCCAGTCCGGACCCGCCAACCTCAGTGTTGGAGAATCGTTTGCTCCACAGTCAGAAGACCTCTCCTGGCCTAGACGGTCGCCTCCCGCGCAGTGCAACAGGGATATCCAGGGCAGGGTTGCGCAGCAGTGAGCGCAGTTCCCAACCCCAAGACGACGCTGACTTCCCCTAGGGCCTTGGGGTGCTCCCCAAAGTGTTCCAAGAGTTGCATCTTTCAGTCCAGATGGGGCTCTGGAGCCAGTTCATAGTGTCTAGAGGAAAGGGGAACCTTCCTTCCACAGTATCCTGGCCTCCAAAATTCACGTCTGAGGAGACCTTGAGTCACTCTGCTGTCCAAGGTGTGCAAGTTTGCTGGCTTAGTTCCCCCTCCCTGGGAGAAGGCTCCAGTTCGACTCATTTCCCCTCTTCTGCCCTCTGGACAATTCACTGGGCCCGGAGCCCTTTGTCCAGGTGGGAGCTGGGAACAAGAATGCCGCAGCCTCGTTCATCCTCATGGAGATGCCAGGATCCTGAATGCCGTGGAAGCTCCTCTGCCCCGCGGAGCCCAGACGTTGGGTGTTTCCTGAAGGTGACAACAGTAGCCCTAGAAGTGCTGGCAGGACTGAAAGTACAGAGAGCTGATGGGCTTTCTGTACCCGATTGTGAGGGAGGGCAGTGTGGGGCTGAGCATCTGCCCCACCGCTCAGAAGCGAGCTCTGAAGTCATAGAGGAAGCTGAGATCCTATCCTGGGAGGCACTCCCAGGAGCCCAGTGCACCTGTCCCATGGGTGGGTGGGTGTCTCTGTGTGTATGTAAAGCAAGGAGTCCAACTTTTATGAGAACACTTGCTGGCCATTCAGCCTGGAGCTGGGGGAAGGGGGAGCACTTCCTGTCGGCAAACCCTGGCCTCAGCCCCTCCTGGGGAGAGGTGAAAAAAGGCAGCTACAAAGGTGCTCTTTTTATTTAAAATGCTTGTCATCCTTTGAGAGCCAGGAATAGGAGCAGGGAGCAAGTCCTAGGCAATCTCTCAAAAAGCTTAGGACAGTAATTCTGGGGGCATCCCTGCACTCCTCATGGGCTCCCTCCAAAGGCTGAGCAGGTGGGGAGCTGTAACAAGGACCCCCCAAACTCCAGCAGCCCTCCCCTCCACCCACCAGCCCCAGCCTTCTGCAGACTTCCTGCATTTGCTGGGAAGGAGGAATCCTGGCAGTTTGCTTCTTTATGGGAAGTTGCAAATCTCCCTGGGTGCGGGAACTTACAACCCAAGTTTTATAAGAAAGAGTGGTCATGGCTAAGATTCAGCTTGGGGAGCTGAGTGCCCTGCCCTGCATGTACCTGACAGATGATGAACAAAATCTGTGTAGAATGGATGAATGAATGATTGCATGGATGAGTGAAGGGAGGACTCCTTTGCTTGGCTTCCCTGGAGACTGCTCCCAAAGTTCTGGCTTTTTCCTGGAGTTTAACAACTTTCCCTTCATCTTCGACATTTCATCTCTGGCAAGAAGGGCAGGGTGTGCTTGGGTTGTTTTTACTTATTTATTTTGTAAAATGGTTCTTGCAGAGCAGCACCAACATCCAACATCCACCAAACTTGATCCCATTTAAGGAGGAGGGGAGGGTTTGGCTCCAAAACGTGACAACCTGGGAGGATGTCCTGGGTTTATCCAAGGACGTTCCTCTCCTACGGCCCTGCTGCTGGGTCTCCTGCTCCCGGACTGGGTGGTTCGGTGGCTGTTTGGTAGGAAGGCAACCCGCCCTCTTTGTGCGGGAACCTGCTGTCTGCGAAAGGGCCCCTGAGCCCAGCTCCCCGCCTGGCCCAGCCCTTCCAGTGCGCACGTGGGTCTGAAAAGCGCACTGACTTCCATCCAAAGGGGCTAATTACATTACTCACGGTAAATAGCCGCCCCGCTGTCAGGTGGGGCCGCCCAAGTGAGGAGGGGGCTGTCTCCAGCTTAGTTCACTCCATTGGCTTCATTTTTGTGTGAAATTGTGTTTTATGAGCTGTATTCTGGCACCCGGAGGACCTTAACAGCGTCCAGTCTGCAAATAACATTATTTTTGACCCTGAGAAAAAAGGAGGGGAAACAGCGGAGGCTTGGGTTTCCTGGAAGAGGCGGCTGGAGCGGAGCAGCAGGCGAGGCTTTGGGGCGGGAAGTCGGGCTGCTGCGCCCGGACGGCCTCCCCGCTTGCGGCGCTCCGGCGTCTCCTCCCCACCTCGCTCCCCTCGCTTCCCTCTTTTCTTTCCTTCCTTTCCGCTCCCTCCTTCTCCTCCTCGGGCATCTCCGGAGATTTTGGCCGCTGCTCCTCGTCGGGCTCCCCCGGGTGGAGGGGAGCGGGTCTGCGGCCGTGCCGCCTCTCCGGAGAGCATCCAGGACCAGCCAGGACCTGAGCCCCGCTATTCCCGGGAAAGCGTGCGGGGAGGCGCGGGGAGCAGGGGCCCGCCAGAGCGGGGAGCGGCCAGGCGAACTCCCGTCTCGGGTTCTGGCGGGGTTGGCTCCCTCTGCTGCGCCGCGCTCCGGGACCCCGGGGGGCGTCGGGCCGTTTGAATGAATCCACAATATCGGGGTATTGTAGACACTTTAATGGGGCCGGGGAGGGGCTGCCGCTCGCGGGAATAGAGGGCGACAGAACAATCCCGGCTCTTGTGAGGAGAGGGTCTGCCGTGGGGCTCGTCAGTTCTCACCTTCCTCGCCTCCTCGGCCAGGAGCCCGTTTCACGCGCCGCGCAGTGTGCGGTGCGCCCCGCGGTGCGGGAACAGCTCCCGGGAGCCCACGCGGGCGAGTTCCCAATGGGACACTAGGGTCCCCAGCACTTTGCGCCAAAACCTGGGTCAGAGGGGAAAAACCACCCCAAGGTCAAGGTCCAGTTGCATACCCACGTGTGCAAGTCCACGTCCTGTTGCCTACCCTCTAACTTTTCAAAGAAAGTCTTTTTTTTTTCCCCTTTCCCTAAACCAACCTCCCGACACGCGGCTTCGGAGGACTCTGCAGCGCCTGGTAGGGTCTGGGGTCCTCCGGAGGGGGGAGGCGAGGAAATGAACTGTCAGACAGCTGCTTTTGACAAGCGACCGGGGAAGAGGTGGGGAAGACGGGAGCCGGCATTATCTCCCACTGCACGGCGGAGCTTGAATGCCAGCCCTGGGTTTGTGTATCTGGGGTGGTGGTCCGTAGGGCTGGGGCAATGGGGGTCTATAAAGGGGAAATCCCAAAGTTCGGGGCCGCTAATTCCGCGTGCCTGAGCTGGGGTCTGAGCTTGAACTCGGATCAAACAGGCCTCGTGGGCAGGGCGGGGACAGTAAGGGCTCCTTTCCCCTCTTTCAAACACGGCTACTCTGGGAACTCTTGCAAGGACGTGTGGTGGTGTGTGTGTGTGTGTGTGTGTGTGCGCGCGCGCGCGCCTTGCGAGGAAGTAAATGCGCCCCCCCCCCGTCTCTCCCCCACCCCTTTGTAATGTTTGTCCCCGCTTGCCCATCACCAGGGGGTTGAGAGGAGTATGACAGGTCTTTGTTGTCTGGATAAAAATCCGTGGCAGCTCCAGGGAGAGAACTCCTCCTACTAAATTATCAAAAATGGGCTGGCTTTAGTCTCTTAACAAATTGGACACAGCTCGGGCAGGAGCAGTCCCCAACCCAACCTACCGGCACTGGGAACTTTCCACGCAGCCAGGGACCGCTGAAAACAGCACTTCTTCCTCCCTCTTTGTATTCAAAACTATTTTCTCTCCGCACCAGATTTTGTCCCCCCCCCCCCACGCTGCAGTTGTTTCCCATTAGTAACTCGATCTCCGCGAGCAGTGAGATTCGCTCTCTTCGCCTGCTTTCCCCGCCGCCCGTGTTTGTTTGTTTTTTGCACATCTCCTTCTGGGAGCTGGGGTCTTTCCCCCACCAAGCAGACCGATTTCCACTCCGTCTGCCTCTTTCTTCTGCCCTCGCTCCCTCGTGCTCTCCTCGGTCCCCGAGCGCCTCTGCGCTCCTCCCGCGCGCGCGCGCGCGCGCAGCCCTCGGCGGTCCCGGCTGCTGCTTCCCTCGGATGAGCTGAGAGCCGCGGGCGAGTGTATATGGAAATAGTGGGCTGCCGAGCAGAAGACAACTCGTGTCCTTTCCGCCCCCCAGCCATGCTCTTCCACGGGATCTCTGGAGGCCACATCCAAGGCATCATGGAGGAGATGGAACGCAGATCCAAGACCGAGGCACGCCTGGCCAAAGGCGCCCAGCTCAACGGCCGCGACGCGGTAAGCACGGGCCCCGCCGCCCCGGCTGCCGGGCGCCCCTGCGCACCGCGCGCTCAGCCGAGCGTCGGCGCCGTGGCCTGCCGCAGAGGGGGATGGCGGCTTGCAGGGTCGTCCGTCCATTAGGGCTGGCGGGAGAGTTTCCGCAGCCCGTCTGGGTCCGCGGAGCTAAGAAATGGTCGCCTTTCCATCTTGGAAAGTCTCCGCTTCCGAGGCCCCCTCCCCCTCGCCCCCAAGTTCTCTGCCCTCTGTCGCCCCGTTTCCCAAGCGAGGAGGACCAGCCGGGGGTGGGAGGAGGGAGGCGTCCTCTCTGGCAGACCCCAGGTGCCCGTGTCCCGGCAGCGTGGGCCGCGGCACGCTTCCTCGGCGAGGACCGCAGCCCCAGGCGCACGCCGGGCGCGGGCGTAGGAGGACGGCGCGCCGTGGAGGCAGGCAGGCAGGCGGGCGCAGCAGAGCCGGAGCCCAGGTGGCCTTAGCCTCGCGGCCCGACGACAGCACCTTGGAGCGGCCCCGGATGCGGCTGGGCCACCTCCAGCTCTCTGCGCGCGCAGGGCTCTGCACCCCGAGATCCGAGATTTTTCAGGCTCCTGGGCGTCCTAGCTCAGTCCCCTTGGACTTCGTTCAGCCCCCCGGGACGAGGCGGGTGTTCTGTGTAGCGGGAAATCAAACAAAAAAATGAGGAGGAACGCGGCGCCCGGTCCAAAGCCAAAAACCTTTGTAGTCCTGAAACGAGGTAACCAACGAACGCTGCGCCTCCTATTCGTAATACTAAAAGTCGCATCCTCTTAAGAGCGCCCTTTGGTAAATCTAAGTGAGTCCCTTAACTACTTACGAGCCAGCCGGGAGGGCGAAGACCGCTCAGGTCTCCGGAAATGAAGTCGGCCAAACAGAGCTGAGCAGATCTTTGGTCTCGCGCCGGGAATTGCAGCTCAAACCCAGCCTGGAGGCTGTTCCAGGTTCTGGGTCCCGCCGGGTAAGCGAGGGCGGTGGATGTGTGTCCACGTTGGCAACAGTAATTCAGGGCAGGTCCCGGTCGGAGCAAAAGGCAAAGCCGGAGTTTTCCAGGCCTGCGAGAGAGTTTCCTCTGATAGTCCAACAAGCTTGCAGCTGGTTCCCGGGGGAAGGCCCGGCGAATACGTTCTTTTTCTCTTTTGTGGTTATCCTGCTTAGAAACAAACAAACAAAAAGCAGAAACCCAAACCCGAGTTTCACGGAGGGTCTGGGTTCGGTCAAGGTGACGCTGACCATCCAAGGTTTGTCAGTGGGCACCCAGGCGGGAAGTGGCACTTGGGCATTAAAGAGATGCTTGTTCTGGCCAAAGATCTCCTGATGTGATGGTGCCAGAGGGGACCGGACAGCGGCACTTCGCTGGGAGCAGCTACTTCACCCCCTCGCGGGAAACAGAACCAAGAGCTCCGAGAATTAGGGAACAGCACGATATAGCCACATATTGCTCTATCTCCACCCGAACAATGGAGAACATAGGCAAATAAGCTCTTCCTTTGTGTTTGACTTCAGTGTTGCTTATGAGTTTAGAGAAATAACAATTATAATATTGTTGGTTTGTTTCTGCATAAAAAACAGTCTGGACAAATCCAGATTTATTGTCCTCTTCTCCAATCATATTTTCCGTTATTTTATTTTCTATGAGTGGAAAGCCACAATTTTTTTTAAGCTGCTAATTATTCTGATCCGGGAACACTCACCAAACAGTGGACAATTCGCGGCTGTTCTTTCCTAAGCCAAGCTCAGGATGGGCAGGGTGATTTTGGGTTCCTAGTCTGGGCAGACGTCAAATGAAGGGAGTGGGCCTCAAAGGGAGAAACTGGCCAGCTTTCTCCTGGCGTCTGCCTCTGCTCTGTTTGCCTTCCTCCCCATCCCCGCCGCTCCGCGTGCGCCCCGGGCTGGGCGGCCCCGGGGGTGAGAATCCCGCGTGGTGCGGCCGCGCCGCGCTATTGCTCAGCCGGACCGTGTGCTTGCCTTCCAGGGCATGCCCCCGCTCAGCCCCGAGAAGCCCGCTCTGTGCGCCGGCTGCGGGGGCAAGATCTCCGACAGGTATTACCTGCTGGCGGTGGACAAGCAGTGGCACCTCAGGTGCCTCAAGTGCTGTGAATGTAAGCTGGCCCTGGAGTCCGAGCTCACCTGCTTCGCCAAGGACGGCAGCATTTACTGCAAGGAGGATTATTACAGGTACCTCCCCCTCCCGACCCCTGCACGCCCTCCTCACGCCTTCTCGGGACACCCTGCGCGCCACGTGCGTGAGCTCAGAGGCCCCTCGCGGTCCTCTGCTTTCGCCCCTTCGGGTTGCGAGTATCCTCCCCGACGCCGGGGAAGTCCACTGCTTGTCTCTTCAAGTTGCAGCCCGGGAAGGGCGCTGGGAGGAGCGGCAGCGGCCCCCAGGCCTGCCGCGCTCCTGGTGGGTGCCTGGCGCTGCGGGCACCTCGCCGTCGGTTGGCAGAACCTGGGGTGGTCGGGGAAGAGGAAGTGGACCTATCGGTTCACGGAGACAAGAGTCAGTCTCTCTCTCTCTCTCTCTCTCTCTCTCTCTCTCGTTTTTTTTTTTTCCGCTTACTACGAATTGGGCAAGCCCCCGCGCCTTGGAGCTGAACCCGAGGTGCGGGCAGCAGCAACCGCGTTAGGATTCACGGGTGGTGGTGGCCGGCCTGATGCGGTCAGGTAGAACCGCAGCACAGGGCAACCGCAGCCGCGGGCGCGCTGATTGATTCTCCCTGATTATGTGTCTGGGGTGGCAAAGGACAGGATCGTGTGCGGGTGACCCAGCTCCGCTCCCGGCCAAAGCACCAGAGGTGGCTGAAATCCAGAGCGACGGTTCTTCGGCAAAAGCTTGGGGCCCTGTCTGTCTGTCTGTCTGAGTTCAACTGCGCCCGCGGCACCTTCCTGCATCCAGGGAATATTTTGCAACTGATGAAGCGTGCTTGCCTGGCATCACAGTTTAATATTCTTTCGCTAGCGTTTCGAGGAGGATAGCGCAGGCTTTGTGGTTTGCTTTAAACACACACACACACACAATCTTCACTTGACATGAAAGCAAACTGGGGCTTTTACCCAGCTCCTCCGACTTTATAAGGATTCCTTGTCTTGTTCACCAGGTCAGTGAACCCAGAGAAATAATGTCTAAGCGGGACCCCTACCCACCTCCCAGATCAACTCCCGGCTTCGTAGGCAGGCGGGAGAGATGGCCTGCCTCGAATCACCCAGAGCCCTGACTCGTTTGTTTCCTTCCAGAAGGTTCTCTGTGCAGAGATGTGCCCGCTGCCACCTTGGCATCTCGGCCTCCGAGATGGTCATGCGCGCCCGAGACTCCGTCTACCACCTGAGCTGCTTCACCTGCTCCACCTGCAACAAGACTCTGACTACGGGCGACCATTTCGGCATGAAGGACAGCCTGGTGTACTGCCGCGCCCACTTCGAGACCCTCTTGCAAGGGGAGTACCCGCCGCAGCTGAGCTACACGGAGCTGGCGGCCAAGAGCGGCGGCTTGGCCCTTCCCTACTTCAACGGCACGGGCACGGTGCAGAAGGGGCGGCCCCGGAAGCGGAAGAGCCCCGCACTGGGAGTGGACATCGTCAATTACAACTCAGGTGGGCCCCTACCCGCGCTCGCTCGGGGAACTCCACAGAGCTCCCTCGCCGGCCAAGGTCTAGTTGCCCACCGTGCCCCCGTGCGCGCCCCAACTCCTTCTCGCTCTGAGAGGAAGGGGAGGAGAAGGGAGAGGCAGCGCGCTGGGGATGTGGTGATTTCTCCCAAACAGGCAGAGCCAAATCCTGGTTGCCCATTAGTTAATGAGCCCATTAGTTTCTGGCTCCCAGTTGGAGCAAAACAGCCCCAGGGCAGTTCCTTTGTGGAAGCCAAATTATAGATCCTGGAGGAGGTTTTCCTAAATCCTAAAGGGGGGGAAAAAATCTTCAGAGCCCAACCCAGGCCTGTGTTAAGGGGGCAGAGGCTGTGGTCCCCAGCCCGAAGTTAATCAGGAACACAGTTGGCAGGAGTGTTGAACCACCCCAGCCCTGATCTTGGCCATCAGCAGCTGCTCGGAGGGAGTCCCTCTCCACAGCTGAGCAGGCCTGTGCCTTCCCCAGGTCACCCCCGGCTCACTGCCTGCATGCTAGACCATCCCGATGTCCAGGACTTGGTGGCCTGACCAGTTCTCTAGGTCAGGCCTGCTGAGGACCCCAGCTTAGCGGAATCTCAGGCTGCTCCTTTGTCTTCCAGCAGCCTTCTCTGGTCATTGAAAACACACGCAGGCAACAAGCCGAGTGCACAGCCTTTGTGCTTGTTTTTGGGGACATACCCAGCATTTATCAGTTTCCCACTGCATCCTGCGTGCGGATGGTCACGAGTCTTGTCAAGGGTACCCTTCTTGGGAGCCCCAGCTGCTGCGAATAAGGGTCGCAGAAAGCCTTGGCTAACTTTTGGTGTCCCTGCGGACCTGAGCTGCACCAGAGGTGCCTGGGAATCTCAGCAAGCAGGAAACTCAGGCTAGGGAAACCATTCCATTGGAAAGGATTTGGGGGACCTTGAGTTGTTAGCAGGAGCACTCAAGATACCCCACCAAACCATGGTCATCCCCAGAGCATGCATCTTGCCTCTTTTTCCCTTCCAGTCCCCAGAGCCCATTATATGGGTAACAGGAGAGACACAGTGTCTAATAAGTGAGATGATTTGCCCAAGGTTGCAAGACTGGTGGGAATATGGGAACTAAGAGGTGTACTTTGAGGGTTTTCAGGGGTAGAAAAGGCAGGATGAGGGGTTCTCTCCTAGGCTTGTGTTTCTCTTTCTAACTGCAGAGGACAAATCAGTGCTGGGCAAGTCATCCCATGGTTGCAGAGAGAATGGGGGCTACAGTACCCAGCAACAACCACACTTGTGCCTAGGGAACTCCTGCCAGGGTCGCTGGAGGAAGGGAAAGGGCTGGGCTGCTCTGTCCACACCCCACCAGGGCTGGCTGTGTGAGGGTGGTGGTGCAGCCCTGGGTTTCGCCGACCCTCTGCAGCAGCCAGTCCTCATGCTCGCCCCTGCTGTGTTGGGCCAGGGGCTCTGGTTAGGGGCCACTGTGCCCAGCATGCTTATTTCATCTCCTTTGATGCGTGGTCCCCCGGTGGGGCAGGCAGGGCACTAATTGTTCTTTATTAATAGAAGATGACATTGGAATCTTGAGCCATTTACCAAGGCCCTAATGCTCTAATTAGAGAGAGGGAGGGAGAGAGAGAGAGACCAACCCACTCAGACCTAAGTAGGGAGTCCTTTGGGAAAAGGGAGTCTCTCAGCCCCAGTGACATCTTAGAAAGGTGAGGTTTCTAACCAAATGGTGGTGAGCCTGGCATTTCCCTTATTTACTTAATCTAATTAGCTAAATTTGCTTTTGCCTGGGGTTTTATTTTATGTTGGAAAGATGTTTAGGAACAGTAGAATTTAACTTCTCAGAAGAAAACTGGAGTACAAATCTATTTCTTACAAAGAGCCATTTAGGTCTTTAGTTTGCAAATTAGTCTTGCTACAAGTTGTTGAGAAAGTTGGTGTGGCCCTCCCCAGGACAGAGGGAAAAGTTGCCGAGACCACTCCCCAGTGAAGAGCGTGTACGGCACACTGCCACTGACAGGTGGCAACTGGGTCCCTTCATTTACATCCACGCCCTCCTTTCTGGAGGTCTGAGTACACTGTAGATAGTTTTTTAAGATCAGAGGAAAGAATCTAGAGGCCTTGGATTCAAGATGCCTAAGTAGAAATCAACCCACAGTTTTAAAGAAAAGGGCTTAAGAATTCAATGCCAATTTGTTACAAAAGTAGGGAAAGAAAAACCCTTTGGTAGATTAAAAACATGTTAAATGTAGAAAATAAAATGGACCCACAGTTTAAGTCATCCTTTTAGCCCTCTTTGGATTGTATGTTGCCATTTCCACTTAAATGTCAATGAATCTCCTAAGGGTAATGTTGATACTAGACAAAATGTAATTTGCATGGTGATACGTTTTCAGAAACACGCACACAAAGCATGTTTGTAGATTCAGAGACTCAGAGAAGACGTGAAATTTGGCAAATGCTGGTTAGTGCTTGGCATAAGGCAAATGCTTTTTAATGAGAATGTTCCTAATTTACTTTATACCTCTTTGTGCAAATTAATCAGGCAGATGTTTTAGAAAGAGGCATGGAAAGTTTCTCTGGAATGCTGGACTGAAATAACACCCTTCCGGGGGAGAAGAAAATGCTAATATGGGTTAGGCACTGCCTATCTGGGTAACTTAGCATTAATCGAGCAACTAAATTTTTGGGACTTCTCAGAATCTTCTTTCCTTGGGGTCCCTTTTCCTTTGCAAACGTCTAAGGTTCCCGTTGGTTGTTAAATTAGCCTGGCACTGACCCCTAGTGGTCTCCCAGGGATCGGTTAATTCTCAGAAGCTCACACACCTTCACAACAGAAACTCACTTTAAGAGAGGGGACTGGGACAAATGCAATTTATATAAAATAAATAAAATATATAGATAGTCTCATTGATGTGAGCTGTGTCCTTACAAGTGTGTGTTTCAAACAGTTTTAAGAGAGTTATCATCTTGTCTCATATTTTGGGGGATAGGAGGAGCCTCTAAAATTTCAGAAATAAATTATGGAGAAACACAATCATTTGTAAGCTTACAAAATGCATTTATACATAAATCATTCAGGATACTGCAGTGAGTTACTCAGTAGAAGAAATACATTTCTCTATTAAGTTGCATAATGTAAATAACAGTCAAAGGAAAGTCATGGAGAGTGGTATCTGTTTAATAAAGCCCTTCTATGTTCTTACACACCCAATTGTGTATTCTGTGTGGAAACAGCCCTATATGATGTAATGCACTCAACTGCTTGGGTGAGTTTTAAAATCAACAATAATGGATAGAGTACATGTTCAGGGAGGCAATTACATCGTCTTACTACAATTATTTTTCATAAACTTCATTTCAAAGATGCATGATTTTATGGTTAGCTTGAGAGTCATATTCATTTCTGAGTCTTATCATGGGGGGTGGGATTCTGAGGGCATTATTTAAACACTAAGTGAAATCCTTTGTCCCAAGTATAATACTCAATTTGATGTATTGTTCAGGAAAGTTACATGTTATGCACATACAATGGGAATGAAATGTCAGTTGAAAAAGCTTCCTGTGACTAGCATGTGTTTCTCTGACCATTTTGTTGTGGTTGCGTTTATAATTTAGAAGTGAAATGGAGCTCAGTTTGCAGGAGATAAGTGCAGTGTTATGGTGGGTCGTGAGGTGCTGTTTTTATACATTTGAGGATACGGAAGTGCAATTCTGTAGAGTATTTGAACTTGCCATCTGCCCACTGGGTTGAAATAGGATGAAATGTAAGTATCTCTGGGTGTAGCTTGCCATTTCTGGTGGGTTTACAAAGCCTGTGTTCAACATCTGAATGTGTATGCCTGACTTGGCTTCTCTTTAGAGATGACTTGATTTTGAACCAATAATCATTTGTAATTTTATCGATGAACAAATGGTTCAAAATCTTGACTGGAGTCTGTGGAGCTCCTGGTCCTGTGTTTGACCCGGGGGATCTCAAGGTGAGTGTGATACATGCTTTTCCCTTGGCTAAGACCACCTGCTCCCTTGCCAGGTGTGTCTTTCAACTTGTGTATCTCACAGAAATACAAACCAAGGAGACCTTAGTTCATGCTTAGTTTCATTACATTGGGGAGAATTTAATGTTAAATGAATTTTGTGACCTCTTATAAAACTTTTTGTGGTTCTGTACATACACGACTTACTGAATGTATATGTGCATTTTCTGGGTATTTTTAAAATGATAATTCCAACCACTGCATAGCAAGCAGATAGCATTTAATTAAACAGGATGGAAGAGGCAAATTAAGAAATGTCTCATTTTTCTCAAGATTCAGTTTTCTTTCCCCACTGTGTGGCCTGATCAGGCTGATTTTAGATAATGCACTATAATGCTCGGTGATCAGATATGAATATATGTCAGATAAATATCTGAAGTAAGGATTTCAAGAAAAAAATGCCACGTACTTTAATTGGTGAGGTTGGCTGAATCAGTAAATAGCAAAAGGTTTTCACTTTGTAATCACATTTCCTATGCAGAGCCAGCAGGTTATTGGAAATGACCTTTTAAATGTGCAGCTTTATTTCCTGGGGAGAAGGACTTTCTAGCTGGTTTCAAAGGCTGACTTGTTTTCCTCTTGGTGCCAAGGAGGGCTTTGCCAGGGGAGAGAAGATGCCAGTCTCTGTCTGCCAGGCCAGCTAGCGGTACACACACACACACACACACACACACGCATCCCACTCACACACATCCAGAGCAACAGGGCCTGGGTTGAGCCCAGGTAGCAGCACTGTTGGGGCTGTGGGAAGAGTGAAGAGAAGTCTGAGATCACGCTCCTTCAGAACATGTAGAAGAATAACTCCAAGGAAAACTGTTCTCTTCCTGGTACATCTCTATGTTAACCAATGCTGGTTAAAGGCCCGCACAAATAGTATTCTTATGATTACATCAGACATGTGTGTTCCAGTCCTATTCCAGACAGGTTCTAACTCCTTTCCTGATGGAGAGGCCTCTAGGAATATGAGAAAAGGCTAGGAACTGGAATGGACAGAGATTTTTTTTTTCTTAGTTGATGGTCTCTCAGAAACTTCTAGACTTGAGAGAGCTGAAATCCTTACTTGCCATATAGCTCATGACAAGAAGCAGTGCCTTTAGCGGGTTTTGTCTCCTCTCACAAAATAAGGCAAGATATAGGGTCTCAAAAACCTCTGTGAGTCTGGCGTGGGGTGCTGACGCACATGAACTCATTATGAGAGGGGCTTCTTCGGTTCACTCTTGGAGGTCTCTCCCATGCCCACTTCCACCCCTTAGGGTTTAATTCACCTCCCAAGTCTTCTAGAAGAAAGAGAGGCTTTATGTAACATGCTTCCATTACTTAGACCTTGGTCAAGTGCACTTTCACAGCCTCCTTTGGCTGGCTTTAGCCATGAACTTCCTTCTGTCTGTCTAGATACCTCTCATGATTGGGTTGACAGCCACTGTCACCGTCACTTTGTTGCCATGGCAGCCTGTGCGTTTCCACTGAGCAGTTGTGTGTTGACTGTTACCGCGACAGGTTGTAACGAGAATGAGGCAGACCACTTGGACCGGGACCAGCAGCCTTACCCGCCCTCTCAGAAGACCAAGCGCATGAGGACCTCCTTTAAGCACCACCAGCTTCGCACCATGAAATCCTACTTTGCCATCAACCACAACCCGGACGCCAAGGACCTCAAGCAGCTTGCCCAGAAAACAGGCCTCACCAAAAGAGTCTTGCAGGTAAGACACCTCCATCGTTGGCTGTACACACACGGCCCCCTCTTCCCTGGTCAGATGAGATTTCCTGTACTGCTTCTTTCTAGCTTCTAGCCGTTATCTCCCTAAAGGGTGCACAGGCACTTCCTGGAGGGTGCTTAAGGAGAGACCCACGATGCGTTTTGCTGTTTTGTTTTGTTTTGTTTTTTGAAACACAGCCGCCTTCTCTGTACACATGGGGAGGTGGGTCCCCCACAGTCAGCACAGCTTGCCTCACTGTTGTGCAAATGCACAACAGTGTTCTTTGCACAGCTGGGGCTGTGGCGATTCCTGTTCACTTTAGGCTTAGTGCACACACTGCTGAGGGACCTGCTGGCACTGTCTTACTTCCGCAAGTTCTTTGCAGCCTCACTCAACATACTGTGGACTTCCAAATTCAGGCAGATCTTTTTCTCCCTAAGTACCCCCAAAAGCCAAAAATAGGGTTAGTGTCTCAGCCACCAAGGAGAGTAAGTATTTCTCTTTCTTCACAAACCCTAGATAGAAACTGGATCCTGGGAGTGATTGTTGCTGTCCAGTTGTTCCTCTAAACTCCTTAGACTAGCAAAATGCAGCTAAGGCAGGTGCAATTGTGAGGCAGCCGTGACCTCCCTCAGCACTCCTTGACAAAAGGCAGGTGTTTCTGCCTGCCCTGCTGTTTGGGACAGGGGTGCTCATTCGGTATTAGTGACTTACTTCCTGGTGCTTTCCTGGCCTGCCCCTCCCCCATTCTCTAGGAGAACAGGTGAGGAATCAGGGCACCTTCTCCCCTCTTCTCCCCCTGTGCCTCCCTCTCCCCTGTGCGTCCACTTCAGGATCAACAGAACCAAGTGGCACTTGTCAGTCCTGGGGGGACAGTGCAGTTGACAATCGACCTGTAGTATTACTGAGGTTACTGGGTTTTAACAGAAAGGGCAAAAAAAGTCCTTTTGCTCGCAAGAAAAGGAAAGCATTTATAGTTAAATGGAAACACATATTTAAAAAAAAACACTTTAAAACAAGGGAGAGAGAAAAAAAAAGAAATACAAAAATCAACATCGGTAAAGAAATCAATTGGGATTGGTTTGCAGGTTTGGTTCCAAAACGCACGAGCCAAATTCAGAAGGAACCTTTTGCGGCAGGAGAATGGGGGTGTTGATAAAGCTGATGGCCCGTCGCTTCCGGCCCCGCCCTCAGCAGACAGCGGCGCTCTCACTCCACCCGGCACTGCGACCACTTTAACAGACCTGACCAATCCCACTATCACTGTAGTGACCTCCGTGACCTCTAACATGGACAGCCACGAGTCTGGAAGCCCCTCACAAACTACCTTAACGAACCTTTTCTAACATTGGTTTTTTTATTTTTTCATTCTTCCTCTTCTTTTTATTACTATTCTAATTATTATTATTTTATTATTTACAAGACTTTTTTTTTTTCCCTCCTTCTTCTAACCCGCAAGATATTTGGGGAATAAAAATAACAGCTTGGTGTGTAGCATCTGCAGCCACTTGGCAAATGAGTTTACAGTACTGTCTCCTTTAAGTGAACATATTTTGTCTACAAAGTGTATTTGGAATATATTTTTTTCTTTGATTCATTAGGTCTTTCAGTAGGTAAGGGGAGTTTTCGAATCATTCTAAGAAGTGCCTCTTAAAATTGTATGTTTCTTATTTCCAGAATCTCAAAGAAAAAAAATGAGAATGGTATTATGACGGGCAAATAATCATACTCCCGCATCAATGATTAGGGTTATACTGAGTCAAAGAATGAAATTTCACTTCTGAAATTTGCAGTTGTATATGTGATTGTGGAATTTTGAAAACTTCACATTTAAAAAAATTTTACAACTGAAAAATTGTATTCAATATTCCTATTTCTTACCTGAAGTGTTAATTCAAATGAGGACTATGATTAAACCAAGTTATCACCTGTAGCAATTTTAAGTAGTAATTAGGTGGGAATCTACTCCAGGAATGTGACTTTTCCTTCTCTTTTCAACATGTAAAAATTACTTAAACACCCTGTGTTTCCATGGAAATTTCACATTAAATTTGAAATTCTACGCTTTTAACTTCGTAAAGCTAAAAAGAACAAACAAAACAAAACAAAACAAAATTCCAAAAAACTCTGAAACCATTCCTTCTAAATTACTTTTTCTGGGGGAAATGGAAATAAGCAAAACATAATTTTTTAAGAAGTCAAAATTGGTATAATTTAATCAAAAGCTATATTAATTGGCTTCAGCTGTACCATAATATTGTCTCTGGCATTTTATATAAATAATGTTTAAAGAATCCAACTTGGTAGACTAACGTCAACAATGAGAAATTTTTGGCTTTGTTTCACTTTATTTTATTTGGGCACAGGTTGACTTATGTGTTGAGAAAAACTTTTCCTATGTTAGGTATTGGAAGTTATTCATCCTGAAGCAGATAAACTCAAAAGCCTAGTGGATGCTGATCTGAATCTATTTCCTAGTTTACAGTAGCATTTTTTCTTTTCTTTTAATTTAAGCTAAAATCTTATTGGTCTGGGCAGTGGTGAATGTTCATCTATATGCTTCTGTTGTAGTTAAATACCAATTAGATGTGGATTTCCTAAAAAAAAAATAAAAATAAAAAAGAAGTCAAGATATACGTCTTGCTTTAGTGGATTGTTAAGAATAACTTTGCACATAGTATCCACTTTTTGGACCCCTTAAATCTTCTCCGGTGGTCTAAGTGGCTATTTAACAGATTTTCAAGGTGTCCTTCTGGTTGTATAAATGTGTGGTTACATATTGACAGTTCACTGCCCACATTAAAGTGCATTATTGTAACTTTTGCTCAGGGTCTTTAGAAAATTAGCACAGAAAGTAGCTTATTTTTTAAAAAAAAGATGATGGAAGAGATGTTAACACTGTAACAGAAGAAGGGTGTGATTGCCATTATATATTTAGCAAGTGTGGTTATCATCTTCTATGGAGCTTAAATCTTGACTTTTCATATTTCTATTACATTTTGGGCATTTACCACTAACCAGACCAAACAACCTTGGTAAAGCTGAGATCTTATTAATACACTTTTACAGGTAAAATATTGATACTTATAAATTTTGTTCTTTGACAGAACAATATATGGTACTATAGATCTACTTTATTAAGTAGACTGATTATAACTCAGTTCTCCTATGTGCCTTATGATATAACTTGGAAGTAAGTTTGTGAAAAATCAGGATATATGTGTTGTTTGTTAAATTAACTGTTTTAAGCCCTTTTGACACCTCACTAGTTTTGTACTGTTTTACCTCTTATTTCTGAAACTCTTTTTATGGTGTATCCTGTTAGAGGGGGCAAACATGTCATAGAAAGCAGTTGTGCACTCTTTCAAATATAGTGGATAAATTCAATAATCTTATATATTGAGCTTCGTGTTTATAGTACAGTAAGTGGTCTAGCAAAATTGTCCATGTTTCTTTGTTTATTGATAAATGCATTGTATAGAAACTATTTCCCCTAAATATTTATGGACCAAACAGTTGTGATATATCCTATTAAATTTGTGTGAATAAACCATTTTGAATCTAAGGAGTTTTATTTCCCATCAGTTTTATTTAAATTTTACCTGTACTAGTGTGTTTCCAATGTCTGTATGTGAAACCTATTAAAATGGTGGAACAAGATTATTTTAAATATTCAAACATACAAATAGTTTTTAGATGTCCGAACTTCTGATTCATATTAAATGCACACACCGTTGCATATGCAGTATAATTCAACCTAGAAGTACCTTGAAATATATTTGCTGATAATAAACGTAATGCCCCACTGATTTGACTCAGTCCCATCTTTAGAATAAAAAATAAATTAGCAGAGAAAGTAGTTGCATGAAAAGAAAGCTTAAATATGATTAAGATTTAATGCCAGGTCTATTGAGCACAAATGGATATTTGTAAATCTAAATAGAATTGCAGACCCCTGAAAGCCAAGTTGCTCTGTAGTTAATAAATTGTCACTATGATTTTTTTCAGGGAGAACAAATCTTGGGGCATTACAGCCAAACATCCCGACGTTTGAAAATTCCCTAAAGTATTAAAAGAAGGGGAAAAGTTTGATCGGAAATCCACTGCAGTGAAGACAAAGACACTATTAGGTTATGATAATCATACATTTAAAAATTTATTGAGCCAAAAAGAGAGAGAGAGAGACAGAGACTTAAGTGTCATTTACTGAATGTTAACAAAACTTCTGTTCTTTACGGTGTCTAACACAAAATGAAGGCTTAAAATCATGTGGCTTAAAATGAAACCAGATAAACCAGGTGCAAACCAGAGCAGCCTGGCAGTAATATGCCCACCCCATATTTGAAGAAAATTATTATTGAAAAAAATCCCACACATTTGTCAAGCACAAATAGTTGTAAAATAAAGTCCAAAAGACGTTCATTTCACTTGCTTGCTAATGTGTATCAGTCCTCTCTGTTCATGGCATTTTACAATTGTAAATTCAAAGAAGAGCTACCACTCATTTACGAGTCTAGGGATCAGACCCCAGTAACTTTAGTATTATTGTTTATTACTTCCTTTTAAAACAGAAATCTGTGCATGCACCCTTAGATCTGTCACCTCTAGTGTACATCTCTGTATGATGACTTATCTTTGCTGTTTCTTGTATGATAAATAGCTTTCATTAATAAACATTTTATTTGGTGCAAACATAGTTAACTTTATGTTAAACATAAGTTAATTTTGAACACTGGCCTTAAGAGGCAGCCCAGCACACTTACAACTTGTTGTGTATTTAGGACAAACTCCAAACAGTATAATGAGGTTACATTCTGGCAGTCTAGGATAAAATTATTTATTTGGTTCTTAACTTTTCATGACTTATTTTCTTTTGTTTCATTCCATTGACATGTACATTAAAAATAAAGAAACAAAGTAAACTGAAATTGTGATGAAAATAAACCTCAGAATAAGCTGTTATGTAAAATTCCAGCAACCTTTTCAAATTATTAGAGTAACATTTATAGATCCTCTGAGTTTACATGTTTGCTATGCAATGAGTGAGTTTATTGAAGTATACAAATATATACTGAGCTATGAAGAGATCCAGTCTTGGCATAGTTCATGGGTCCATACTGCAAACAAAAGAGCAAGTGAAAGCAAAAGAAGTATTTAGGAATGAGGTTTTTTAATTATTAAAGGGACTATTTGAAGAAAGAATTTTTTTTATTCCTAGTTAGCTTTATATCCAAAGCATATGTTAAACAAATTAACATATAAAATACTTTCCAGAAAATTTTTCATAACGATGAAATTTTTATTATATACAAATGAACCGTATGTAAATGATGTAACTTTTATGAGTGACAGACATTAAATATTTCACTTACACGTATTCTCAGAATTTTGAATGTTCTCTTAAATTCTTTCACTTCCTAAATACTTAAGAAAGAAATTTTAAAGAGAGAGCGACTTACTAACAAAAAAAGCAATTGCACGTGACAAGTAGACCAATGGAAAACACGTTGGTCTTGTCAGTAACTTGATGTTTATGCCTCATTGAAACCTCCTCTATGACCATCGCAGTTTAAATAGATTTTCCAATACTTTTCTAGCCAGTTGATTCCAATCTGTATCCTACAGCCTTGCCCTCTTGCCTTGTTCTGTCACCTATGGCAGTTTCATTTAGAAACACTTTGGAACCTCGCCTGGTTTTACAGACCTTTAAATATTTGTCTGGTATGTGAAATGCGGGAAGAGACCAAAGAGGGAAAGAACATAACTGAAATTAGACATCTGAAAAAAATGATACAAATTTGAAACAGGCACTTTTTTTTTTTTTTTTTTGGTTAAAAAAAAAAGAAAGGAAAGGAGCACTAATGAGTGGGAAGAGAAAAAAGTACGAGGTGGAGCGGGGCAGGCCAGCATGCTTGGGCGACTGCACACGTGTTGTTTGGCATGGCCTAGAAGAATTCAGGAAGCAGGGCACCAGACTTTCTTAGCTGCTGCCTCCCTCTGCCTAGGCTCGTCTAACTCGTGGCAAATGGATCTGGGACAGGAACAGCTTTCCTGAGAGTGCCTGTGAGCTTTGGTTAAATAGCCATCTTCATGCGGACTTACATAGTGGGTAGGTTTTTGATACCTCAAAGAAGGATGGAAATCTATCATTAAAGGGACCCAAAGCAAGCATCTTTAAAAGCTTGGTGATTTTTCATTGCCTAGAAAAGAAATTGCTTTATTTAACAAAATCCCAGCAGAACCCACTGTTCATAATTTGAAGTCAAAGCAATTTTTTTTTGTTATCCACACATATAAATAGCATTTTCTGGTGTGGTATACCTGCAAGGGGTGTTGTGGTGGAAAGCCTTAGAAATGGGAACTTTTGGAATGGAAATTTGGAGTCATGTCATTCTAGACTCTTAAAGAGATTATTAGGGATAATATTGCTGTTCCAAAAGAGAAATATAAACACATAATTTTGTATGAAGCTTTGCTATTTAATTTTTAACTATGTCATAAACAAGACTAGCTTTACTTATAGAGAGACTGTGTACTCTCAAGGTGATGAAATACCTTTTACATTTTATGGTCTTTAGACATCACGGTGAAATAAAGACACTAGGACTTAGCAGAAAGTGAAGAATTTTCATTGTATTTCTTTGAAGCCATATATATGGACAAGCTCTGGATTGGCCTTTTTGATCTGTTGTCTATTTTGTAGTAACTAGGACCCAACTCTGAATATTGAAATAAATAAAAATTCTCCCATGTAAAGCCTCAGCCCTTTGCTTTACAGCCCATGTCAAAAGTAAGAAGTGATTTTCTTTGTGATTTGCTTTATTGATTTTAAATGCTTTCATGATCTTTATTCTGCCCTCACAATATTTCTTTCAGAATAATATTATGGTTTACTTTATCTTTAAAAAAATTATGACTCTAAGTTAATGTATTATTTTGAATGCCCTGTGGGGAGGTTTCCTTTTTATCTTGCCTGGTTCCCTAGAAAAAATATACAAAAAAAAGTCAGAACTGTGCATGATATCCAAGGAAAAGTCTCTGAATATAAGTGCAATATTATTGCCACAACTAAATTTCTTTTTAACTGTGTTGCAAAAACAGATATCATTGCATATCGTTCCTCACTTGCAACATTTCCCTGTGAATATTAATATTGTTAGTCCTTCCTTATAATGCATCACGTCGATAAATTTCTCTTCCCTTGGATTAATTTTTGCCTCTTTTGCATTGCATTTTATCTTGTGCTGAAGTGATTAAAAGCAGGCAAGAATGAAGATCCAGGTCCTAGCCATATGTAGAAAGCTGCTGGTGTGCATTTCTGTGTACTTTCCCCTCAACTATTAGAATGTCAGGAACATATTCCTCCCCTTTGGAACTTCCTGTTTACATCTTGCATGATCTTATAAATTATATCTGAAGAGTAACTGGATACCTTTTATGGTTATTTGAAAATAAAATTTGCTACAAATAAGAACTTTCAGCCTCTGTTGCCTCATATTATGCATGAATTATTATTTTTTTCATACCTTTACATTGAACAGAAAATATTAACCTCAGAGGACATTTAAGTTGTTATTTATGACAAATACACAGAGATGAAGGCATCCAAAGGTGAGATTGCATTTACTTGGTCATCCTCATTCTGCTGCTTTTCCTTTTCCAAACATCGTAAAAGACTACCAGTTTTAACTTTGACATTCAAGGATTTCGACAGTTTGCATCACTTACCATAGTGTTTATTATTCAGTAAACTTTAATTCTACGGAATCAATGCCCTTTATGAAATGTGATTTTTGAGAATCACAAAGGTATTTCAGGGCATCACGCAGCTGAAGCTGTTTGGATTCTGCAAGCAAATAGTTTTTTATAAGAGAAATATGATGCAAAACTATTTAAATATAATATTTATAGCATTTTATCTGATTGACCTAGATGCCGTATAGAAATTTTCAAGAACCATAGAAATCCCCCAGATGTTAGGATATCAGTAATTAAGTGGTGGTATTTTCTGTACTATACCTTGAGACAGCTTATTTGACAAATGCATTGACGTAGTTACTTTTCTGTCTGAGTGGGATCTGGGGTGTTCTCCTGGATATTCTGATGACAAAGGGAGATTTCTGTTCCTAAGGACTGGGATACAGTTCTCTGTCCAGTCTTGTTAAATTCAGCATCCCGAGCCTGCGTGTGTCGCGTGTGTTTCCTGATACTCCTGAAATGATCTGTATTAATAACAAGACTAGTGACTTAAATTCGTTTTTAATTAAAAGCAAACAGGCAAATTAATGAAAATCGTTGTCTCCAATTGAGCTACTGTAATAGGCCTGTTTTCATGAGGCTAACCTGAAGCTATACTCCCCAAAGCTTCCCTGTGAATATAAGTGTAACATTTTTCCGTTTGAGTTTCCTATTGTCATTGAACTTGCCTATAACTATGCTTTTCTTTTTTTTTGTACTAGACTTTTGCTGTTTTGAACTTTTCTGTTCAACAAAGACTGACTAAGGCTTACATAAACAATCAAAACTGAAAAGACAATTTTTGTGGGAATGAGTAATTTAATGTACTTTACTGCTAGAAGAGGCGCAGTAGATGGGGCCAGTGCTGTGGCCCTGTACAGCCCCAGCCTGTAGCCCTGCCATCCCATACTGGTGCCAGTTCAAGTTCAAGTCCTGGCTGTTCCACTTCGGATCCGGCTCCTTGGTAATGAGCCTGGGAAAGTAGCGGAGGATGGCCCAAGTCCTTGGGCCCCTGCACCCATGTGTAAGACCTGGAGGAAGCTCCTGGGTCCTGGCTTCAGATTGGCTCAGTTCTGGCCATTGTGGCCATCTGGGGAGTGAACTAGCAGCGGGAGGATCTCTCTCTCTCTCTCTCTCTCCCTCCCTCCTTCTTGCTCTTTCTCTCTCTCTCTCTCTCTCTCTATATATATATATATACCTCTTTCTGTAACTCTTTCAGATAAATAAAATGAATATTCAAAAAAAAAAAAAAAAGAATAGGCACAGTAGGAACAAAACGTTCTTTGGAGAACATTTTGTCTTATATTGAACATAATGAATCTATTAGAGCGGCTGGATCTCAGTGAATTCATTAGTTAGTGAGTGTACATTTATTGACCTACCCATGGACAAGCACACCTATGCTGTGCAAATATTCATGCTACCTAACAGAGCAGGATCCTAGCTTGCAAGGAACATTTTACTACGTATGTGACTTCCGTAGCTTGAGTATCTGTTAAGTGGTGGATTATGAATCATTTGCTGTCAACACTGATACTTTCTGTTTCTCTGGAGTGCCATTTATTGGGACATTTCACCAATGAAAGTTCTCTCCATGGACCTTGGTTTTCTTTTGTCTTAGATCTAGGAAAACCAGAGAACCATTCTCTGTGTAGGAAAGATCCTCACTAGGTTGTCTGATTCAAATCCCCACTGTTTTTTTCTCATTGAAGCAGAAATCACCCAGACCAGTGTATACCATTGCTAGTTTGCAAACAATTGTGGGACTTCCTCAAAAAAGTACAGCTATCAAGAGTTTCCTTTCAGAATCTGCAGATTTACTCATTTTTTAAAGATTTATTTTACTTATTTGAAAGAGATACAGAGACAGAGGGAGAGACAAAGAGAGAGGTCTTCCATCCACTGGTTCACTCCCCAAATGGCCACAACTGCGAGAGCTGGGTGGATCTGAAGCCAGGAGCCAGGAGATGCTTCTGGGTCTCCCACGTGGGTGCAGGGGCCCAAGGGCTTGGGGCATCCTCTGGTGCTTTCCCAGGGTGCATTAGCAGGGAGCTGGGTTGGAAGTAAGGCAGCCAGGACTTCACTCAGTGCCCAAATGGGATGCTGGTGCTGAGGCCAAGGCTTTTACTTTCTTGACCACAGCGCCAGCACTGATTTACTTTTTTTATTTTTATTAAAAAAAAAAAAACATTGCTTAAGCAAAATCATTGCAATAATATGGCCACTACTGAAACCTCTTATAAATTGCTTCTGAATTGTTGGTGAAAGTTGTATTCCATTTAGAAAGATCACAATTCTTTGAAATGCCAACAGTTATTACTGCAGAGAATTTTCTACAAATGGTCGGTTTCTATTCAGTGCATCAGTTGCTCACCACCAAGCCTCCTAAATTCTCTTTCATCTCCCTTCTATTCCCATCACACCACTGAAACCACTTTTTAAAAAGTTAGCAAGCATTCTCTGGTCACCCAAATCATGGCATTTTCTCTGTCTTATTGACATGGACTTTTGTGCTAAATTGTGCCCCCCTTGCTTTTTCAGGAAACTTCTCTTTAAAACTCTTCCTCCGCAGGCCGCACACCCACTGCTTCTCCCTGTGTTTCTGCTGAGGCAGAGTCGGCGGCACCACAGTCAGTTCCAGGCACTGCTCTCTGCTCGCACCCCACCTGCTTCCCCGGAAATGCCGTTGATGATGACTCCAAATGCATTGTTCAGGACGATCGTTCTGTAATTGCTTGAAGGGCAATGTAAATTAAGTTGAATTTACCTTTTCTTCTCACCAGATATCTAGACGTCCTCGCCTATTTTATTTTATTTTATTTATTATTTATCTGAGAGATAGGAGGAGAGAGAGAGAAAGGGAGATCTTAATCACTGGTTCATTCCCCAAACGCTCGTGATGGCCAGGCCAGGTTGAGGTCAGGAGCCAGGAACTCTCCAGATCTCTCACATGGATCACAGGAATTTTTTTTTTTTTCTTGACAGGCAGAGTTAGTGAGAGAGAGACAGAGAGAAAGGTCTTCCTTTTTCCGTTGGTTCACCCCCAAAGTGGCTGCTATGGCTGGCATGCTGCAGCCGGCGCACTGCGCTGATCCGAAGCCAGGAGCCAGGTGCTTCTCCTGGTCTCCCATGGGGTGCAGGGCCCAAGGACTTGGGCCATCCTCCACTGCACTCCCGGGCCACAGCAGAGAGCTGGACTGGAAGAGGGGCAACCGGGACAGAATCCGGTGCCCCAACTGGGACTAGAACCCGGGGTGCCGGCACTGCAAGGCGGAGGATTAGCCTAGTGAGCCGTGGCATCGTGGCATCGTGGCATCGACCACATCACAGGAACTTAATTACTTGAGCCATCACGCTGCCTCTGAGGGTGAGCTGAACCAGGAAGTGAGCAGGGAACTGAACCCAGACACTCTGATAGGGGATACGGGCATCTTCACTACCAGCATCAGTGTCTTCTGAGACCTTCTCATTTCTGTCCGTGATGTGCCTGCAGTTCCTCCCAGTCACCTGGACAGGGAGTCATCCTTCCCTCTATCACCTTCTCCCTCCCCTTTAAGAAAAATGGTCTCATTTCCTTCTGCCACCAAATCCTCTCCATCCTTTCCATATTCTATGTCTCTGGTCTAGGTCTCATCTACCTCTCTTTTTGCCTTTCCCCTTTCTGCTGTATTCACTGGAGCTGTTTTCTCACCTTGTGGGAAGACGGTCTCTGCAGGAAGCCTAGGAGCTGCTTCAGATCCTGTGCTGCTTCCCTGACCCCACCCTCTGCTCCCCCGGAAAGACAGAACCAATAGTTAGAAGTCTTTAAAAGTGACTGGCACTGTGGTGCAGTGGTTAACACCCTGGCCTGAAGTGCCGGCATCCCATATGGGCACCAGTTTGAGTCCTGGCTGCTCTACTTCCCATCCAGCTCTCTGCTATGGCCTGGGAAAGCAGTACAAGATGGTCCAAGTCCTTGGGCCCTTGCATCCCCCTAGGAGACCTGGAGGAAGCTCATGGCTCCTGGCTTCACATCGGCCCAGCTCTGACCATTGAGGTCCTTTGGGGAGTAAACCAGTGGATGGAAGACCTCTCTCTGTCTCTCTGTCACTGTCTCTCTCTCTCTCTCTTTCTCTCTCTGCCTCTGCCTTTCAAATAAATAAATAAATCTTAAAAAATACAAAGTCTGGGTTTGTGGGCAGACCTCCGTGGGTGATGCCCCAGGTCATGGTAAAGTTGTGGTTCTTTCTGGGGACCAACCCCATGTGGCAGGTTGTATGGAGAAGCAGAAGAATCATGGACTTTGGACAGAGACAGACAGACCTGGGTTCAGCATCTTCCTCACCCACTGCAATCCTGGACCAGGCCCACTTCTGTCTTCCTGGAGTC
This sequence comes from Oryctolagus cuniculus, assembly GCF_051225735.1. NCBI lineage: Eukaryota > Metazoa > Chordata > Mammalia > Lagomorpha > Leporidae > Oryctolagus > Oryctolagus cuniculus. Next base: position 14,192,851 of record NC_142879.1, read on the forward strand.
GCATCTTTGGGGATGTCCTTGTGCCTGAGCCCTCCTGTGTCCTGCAACAAGAGTCATCTTTCTAAATGGCACCTCCAGCTGCACTTTGTTTTTCAGTAGCTTCAATGGATTCCCAAACACCTACTCTTGCCTGAGACAAGGCTCTTCATAGCATGACCCCGCCTTACTCTTCCAGTTTAATGTTCGCTCTTTCCCAACACTAACCCCTCACTGTCCACAGCACAGCTTGCTTTAATTCTCACTGACTTGCTTTGTACATAATGTCTTCTCCACTTTTCATCACTTTCTGTATGTCTTACACATTCTTTTTTCCTCCATTCTTTATAAAGAAAAATCTAGAAGAAATAAAATCACTATCTCCAAATACTGTTGATCATCTACAAAAACGTTATTCTACCCTCCTCTCCAGTTCTTTCTTTTGTTTTTGCTTTAAAAAAAACAAATTTATAATAATTTGGTTAAAGCTCATAGTTTGGTGTCTTGGATGTTATGAGTACTCAGTAAATGGCAACTGAATCTCCAACTTCCTCATCTTTCACTTTATCCTAATGGTGTCTCCATTAACACTTGTTATAATCAGTACCTTCCTTCCTTACCAACCCGTAACTCACACGGTATGTCCCCTCTCTCTGACATGAATCACATCAGCCTTTACTACGTTCGCATTGGAAATCTGTCTCCACCAGATGCTATGCCTTTCTTGAGAAAAAGGATGTCTTACACTCCATTGTCTTTTTGAAGATGTGAGGAGATTAGTAGTTTTCAATAAGCACTTGGAAATTTTGAATTGTGAAGCAGCAATGCCTTCGTAGATGAGCGGATAGGGTAGGCTGGAACAATTGTTTTGATCAGAACTACACACCTTCATGATGGAGGTCAGGGAGAAGCTGAAGATGTGGGCCTGGCAGGACTTGTTCAAGTTGTGCTTTCCTTCTCTGAGGCCGATGCATGCTTTGTGAGGTTGACTCTTCAGAACGCAAGCAAGAGGTGAGCCATTTTCATCCTGCTTGGCAGAATGTAAGGCCCGTCATTGTTATGAACTTCTGAGATGCTGAGCTTTCCAGGGGCCAGTCCTGGTGCCTGCATGAGAAAGGGCAGGATCTCCCCTCCAAGTTGTTGGATTATGCCACTGTAGTCATTCCTCCCATGTTGTCTGAACTCTCGCCACTTTGGAGTTTTGAGAGGCACGTTCGGGAGGGCCCAAAAGGACTGAAGGAGCATTGAACAAGTCGCTCACGATGACAACACAGGCACTGTCGCTGGGTCACGATGCTTCCCCTGCAGAGACGTCTCGCTGTTGTTCTGCTCACTTGGCTGCTTTTCAGGGCTGAGTCTTGGCTTGGGTATGATTATGGACTGCCCCGGGCAGGCTTTCCTATGTATTTATAAGGCGCACTCTCACATTTCAGTAAGCATAAATATTTCTTTGGTGCCAGATTAGTGTTGAGCTACATTTTCTTCCCCCACTGGCAGCAAGTGCAAACTGACTCCACACAACCTCAAACCAACAGCATGACTTTTACTGGTATATAAACTCAGAGCAAAAATAAATTTTACACATCGATCAAAATTTGGCATCAAACCACGGAGGTGTTCACAGCCTAACTGTGGAGTGTTTGCACTGCTTCTACGGGCGGCTTCATTCTGGTAGAGGAGCACCAGCTTTCCCAGGGTGCGTGCTGTGGTCTCCCAGAGAGGCGGCAGCTCACTGGCGCTTATAGGTCCTCCTATTTTCCAACCATGGCTGTTGATGTTATGCTCTGCATGTTAGAATAGGTATTAATTTCCTCTAGCTAATCACTGCCTGTTAGACTATTGTCTTTAATAAGCATGCACTGAGATGTATGGAGACCACTAATTGGCCATCTCTGCCTTAATAAAATAAATATGACCTTTAGATATTGCTAGCAGTGAGAACCAATAATCATTGAATGAACTTCAAAATCAGAATTGGAACTTCTATAACATGATTCAGCTTGCAGATGGGAATGTTTCAACTCACTTGCTCTCAATTTCTTCATTTTTATTTTGTAAGTAGTAAATTTATTTATGATCTACCTGAAAAGCAGAGGAACACACACACACACACACACACACACACACGGAGAGGGGGGAGGGAGAGCGCTCCAAACTGCTAGTTCATTCCTCAAATGCCTGCTGTGGCCCTGGGTTGGGGATCGAAGCTGAGAGGAGGGAGCTCAATCCAGGTCTCCCTGCGGATGATGGGAGTCCATCTATTTTCGCCAGTGTGCCAGAATTAGGAGACTGGGACGGGCATGGAATCCAGGCCCTCTGCATGGGATGTGGGCATCTTAACCCGATGTCCTCACTGGTAGGACAAACACCTGTCCCTCAGATTCTTCCAAGAAACAAGCCTTGCTCCTTTTTTGAAGGACTGAATACACTAACCGAATGGGAATATGGCTCTTCTGGTAGAGAAGAGGATGTGGGGAGAGCCAAGTTGTGGTTCTACTCTCCTGTCTTTGACCCCTCGCTTTGGAGTCTGCGGATTGCTATACGTACTTTGAAAATAACAACTTTGGATCCCATCCTGAGTTCCTGTTAAAGATTTTGGTAGGGGCTGGCGCCATGGGGCAGGAGGTTAATCCTCTGCCCACAACACCAGCATCCCATATGGACACCGGTTCTAGTCCCGGCTGCCCCTCTTCCGATCTATCTTTCTGCTATGGCCTGGGAAAGCAGTGGAAGATGGCCCAAATTCTTGGGCCCCTGCACCCACATGGGAGACCAGGAAGAAGCACCTGGCTCCTGGCTTCGGATCGGCACAGCTCTAGCCGTGGTGGCCATCTGGAGAGTGAACCAATGGAAGGAATACCTTTCTCTTTGTCTCTCCCTCTCATTGTCTGTAACTCTACCTTTCAAATAAATAAATAAAATCTTTAAAAAAAAAGATTTTGGTAGAGTGTACAGATGATCAAAAATGACCCTGTAGTGGCAGCCGGTTAGATCAGGAGCCTGCAGAAGTAGCAAAGTCGAGCTGAGAGCAGTGCTGATCTTGGTTTCATTTCTCTGAGGGACAGCTTATGGGCTGACCTAAACCCATGTTCCCAAAATTTATGAGCCTTCAGGGTTTATCTGGAAGGCTTGTGCTGTGGTTTGGATATGGCTTTAGGATCCCCTAAGACATCATATATTGAAATTTAACCTCCATCATGACATTCAAGGATGACACTTAATTCTTTTTTTTTTTTTTTTTTTTGACAGGCAGAGTGGACAGTGAGAGAGACAGAGAGAAAGGTCTTCTTTGCCATTGGTTCACCCTCCAATGGCCACCGCGGCCAGCGTGCTGCGGCCGGCACATCGCGCTGATCCGAAGCCAGGAGCCAGGTGCTTCTCCTGGTCTCCCATGGGGTGCAGGGCCCAAGCACCTGGGCCATCCTCCACTGCACTCCCTGGCCACAGCAGAGAGCTGGCCTGGAAGAGGGGCAACCGGGACAGAATCCGGCGCCCCAACTGGGACTAGAACCCGGTGTGCTGGCGCCGCAAGGCGGAGGATTAGCCTAGTGAGCCACGGCGTCGGCCTGACACTTAATTCTAACCACAGTGTGTGCAAGTGGGACCTTTGGCTGGGGGTTGGGGTTAGACAAGGTCACTGGGGTGGAGCCTCCACCTGGTGGCTTTATAATAAGAGGGAAGCAGACCACACTGACAGGCACACTACCTCTCTTGCCATGTGAATGCTCTGGGCCACCTTGAGACCCTGTCGGTGAGAAGGTCACCACCAGATGTGGCCCCTATACCTAGCACTGCTAGAACTATGAAGCAAAATAACCTCTTTTCTTTATAAAGTTTTCTGCCCTTGATCTTTCATTATAGTATTGAAAAACTGGCTAATACAGGTTGCTAAATGATGGGGTTCTGGTTCTACCCCCCACCCCCATGTCAGAGACCTGAAATCCATTTTTTTTTGGTAATTATGCCCCAGCTGATCAGGGAAGTTTGAGAAAACTCTGGCTTAGATACTTTTTCACTCTTAGCACTAACCTCTTTATCATTCATTATTTGTTTCCTAGTTCTCTGGCACAGGGACTTTCTTCAGATTGGCCAGGGTAGAGCAACTCTGAAAAGCAGGCATCTAAACACGATGGGGTCATGGCAGTTATACAAAGGGAATTCACCCAAACGACGGCCAGGAATCTCCTGGAAGGCAGGAAAACTAGGGTGGCCCTTGGAAGATTGTTTCATGACATCTTTGTGGGGGAAACGTGTACTGGATACAACTCCTTATCTCTGCACCCCTCCAGTCTGGAGCTGCAGAGGGCATCACATGGCTTCAAACATGTGTTAGGTAGGAAGTCAGAAATGAGCTTATGTGTGTGACAAAGGCCTAAGGAATTGACATCTAGGTCCAGCATCCGCATCTCAAAGTCATCCCGATAACCTTCCAGGTGCAGCCCAGTATCTGCACTTCAAATGTCCTGCCCAGATCCTAATGATATTCCAGGGGGTCCTGCCCCTTCTACCCGATAACCATCTTTCCTCTAAGGTGGGGCGACGCCAGCTGGGCTTCCCCTGTCTGATAACTTCAGGGGGAAAACTCAGAAAGGAATTTTTCATATTTACATCCAACAAGTCCTTTGTTCAGAAGAAGGAGAGGGGGAGGGAAGGCAAGACCCATCCCCTTAAAAACCCCAGCCTAAATGTGCACTACGCACTCTCTCTCAGGTCCTGTCTGGAGAGGTGTCCATCCATCCTTACAGATGTCCCTGCCCTAGTAAACCTTGCTATGTTGCTTTCCCCTGCCCTCGGTCTCATGCCTGAATTCTTTCTTGCGTGAAGACAAGGACCCTTTGCTTCTCTGGTAACACGTGCAAGTCCCAGTGTCTCAGCGCGGTCCCTCTCCGCACCATTCCCTTACAACCCCTACCGGAAACTCCTGGGTCCCCAGGAGGTTCCAGACATCTTCATGTATCAGCATGCTGGGTCACTAGCAGGAGGAGGCCTCCTGCTCTCCTCTTTGGCTCTGAATTGTCCTGGACCTGGACGGGTCCCTTCATGAGACAGCCACACTGCACAGCTGATGCTGCTAACACTCCCAGAGAGAGTGAGAGAATGATCCCCTCTTCCACTCACTGTTGCCCTTTGAAGGTCCCTGTGGACCTGAGCAGCCCTTGTCGCAGAATCCTTCTCTCAATTTCTGGTAGCTTGTCCTATCCCCAGGCCTTGATCCCAGCCTACAAGACCAGCGTGGGTGAGAAGCCCTCTCTGCTTCTCCTCGCCTTCCCCAACATCTGCACACAATCCTCTTCAGCCCCAGACAGGGGTCCTCAGGCTTCCAACTCTCGCCAGGCTGCGTCTCTCAGGCCTGTCCATCTAACCAGATGTATTTGGATCTTGTCACTCCCCGTCTTCGTGGAGGAACGACACAGGACCCTGCGTTGTTCTTTTGTCTGCTCGGCCCTCCCCGGGTTGGCTGCTGGTCCTTCCCGGGTTGGCTGCTGGTCCTTCCCGGGTTGGCTACCATCCCTTCCACCTCCGTGGAAGGGCGGTTCCCCCTGCCACATTCCCCACTTCCGCGGGGGAGCGGCACACCGCCGGCCGGCTCTCTCGGGGGCTGCACAGGTGTTCCCTTTAGATGTTCCTGGTGCATGCCGTCTCTCTCCTCCTTTATAGTCCTTCCACCAATCCCAACTCTGCTACCCACACGCCGAGTACGCTGCTCTCCTCCAATCAGGAGCAGGTCCTACAGTTTATTGGTTGAACTGGAGGCAGCTGTGTAGAAGCTGTTTCTCCCTTCTCAGCGCCATATTGTGGGAGAGCAGATGCATAGAATAAGTCTTAATTCCAGTAACTTAGTCTAGTCCGGGTTGCTCCCCACAGATCCCCCTTTCTTTTTATTTTTGGCGTTGATACGCGCCTGTCTTCGGTGCCCTGCGGCACACACTCTGCTCTGCTTGCTAGAGTTGCCCACAGGTGCTTACAAGTCCTATCAATCAGGCAAACCGAATCCGGGTCCTCTCTTCGCCATGTTGTGAGGAGGTTTTTAGGCGCTGATGCGTGCCTGTGTTCGGTGCCCTGCAGCGCATGCTCTTCCCTGCTAGAACTGCCTGCAGGTGCTTACAAGCCCTATCAATCAGGCAAACCGAATCCAAGCCTTCTCATTGCCGTCTTGTGGGCAGACTTATTGGTGTTGATTCATGCCTATCTTCGGTGACCTGCAGCTCATACTCTGGTTGAGCTGCCTGCTGGTGCTTACCACCTTACTAATCAGGCAGACCGAATCTAAGCTCTCTCATTGCTGTGTTGTGGGGAGGCCTTATTTTTCTCTATCTCCGGGCATTCCTATTTCTCCTATTTTACTTCTATCTACCAGCATTCCTATTTCTCTCATTTTACTTCTAAACTTCTGTTTCTCTTATCCCTGCGGCTTCCCGGCGCCCGCCCCGAGGCTGCTTCTTGGCGGCTTCCCGGCTCTGAGCCACTTCAGCCCGCGCTTCTCCCATCTGCGCGGCTTCCCGGCTTTGCGTGGCTTGGCTTCGCGCGCTCCGCGGTCTCCACGCCCTTCGCGTCCGCACCACGGCCTCGCGCCAGCCCCGCGTTCCCTATCTATTCACGCCCCGTGCTCTCTCTGCACGCGGCGGCTTCCGCGAGTCACACAGCGTAGCTTACGTTTCCGCCACTAGCATTCAATCCAAGTTCCCCGGACTAACCTGGCGAATTCCAACCTGGCGGCCCAAGTCTCTGCCTCTGGTTCCAGATCTTCGCCTTTTGCTCCCCGGGCTGACTTGAAGAATTCCAAGATGGCTTCCGTTTCCGCCTCGGCCTGCACTCGCGGCTTCATCCTCCCTAACATTTTTCTCTACCCGGTAAGTTTCCCTAAGTTTTCTTCCAACAATATTCCTCCCTCATTTCTCCTGGCCTCTCCCCACAGTCCGTATCCAAGTCTAAGTTTCTTATAGGTTTCACTTTCACTTTCAACCTGCAGTCCGTATCTAAGTCTAAGTTTCTTCTTGCTTTCACTTTAAATCCTAACTTCTTTCCCACAGTCCGTATTCGAGTCTATGCCTAGGCTTTCGATAGCTTCTTCCAGCACCTTTTCTGTCTGGCTTTTCCCTAGGCTCTTTGCTAGTCTCTCTCTCCGGTAATTTCCACTTCTTCCCGTTTCTTCCCTCCTAAGTTTCCTATCCGAGTCACGGCACCATTATGTCGCTCCCCGTCTTCGTGGAGGAACGACACAGGACCCTGCTTTGTTCTTTTGTCTGCTCGGCCCTCCCCGGGTTTGCTGCTGGTCCTTCCCGGGTTTGCTGCTGGTCCTTCCCGGGTTGGCTGCTGGTCCTTCCCGGGTTGGCTACCATCCCTTCCACCTCCGTGGAAGGGCGGTTCCCCCTGCCACATTCCCCACTTCCGCGGGGGAGCGGCACACCGCCGGCCGGCTCTCTCGGGGGCTGCACAGGTGTTCCCTTTAGATGTTCCTGGTGCATGCCGTCTCTCTCCTCCTTTATAGTCCTTCCACCAATCCCAACTCTGCTACCCACACGCCGAGTACGCTGCTCTCCTCCAATCAGGAGCAGGTCCTACAGTTTATTGGTTGAACTGGAGGCAGCTGTGTAGAAGCTGTTTCTCCCTTCTCAGCGCCATATTGTGGGAGAGCAGATGCATAGAATAAGTCTTAATTCCAGTAACTTAGTCTAGTCCGGGTTGCTCCCCACAGATCCCCCTTTCTTTTTATTTTTGGCGTTGATACGCGCCTGTCTTCGGTGCCCTGCGGCACACACTCTGCTCTGCTTGCTAGAGTTGCCCACAGGTGCTTACAAGTCCTATCAATCAGGCAAACCGAATCCGGGTCCTCTCTTCGCCATGTTGTGAGGAGGTTTTTAGGCGCTGATGCGTGCCTGTGTTCGGTGCCCTGCAGCGCATGCTCTTCCCTGCTAGAACTGCCTGCAGGTGCTTACAAGCCCTATCAATCAGGCAAACCGAATCCAAGCCTTCTCATTGCCGTCTTGTGGGCAGACTTATTGGTGTTGATTCATGCCTATCTTCGGTGACCTGCAGCTCATACTCTGGTTGAGCTGCCTGCTGGTGCTTACCACCTTACTAATCAGGCAGACCGAATCTAAGCTCTCTCATTGCTGTGTTGTGGGGAGGCCTTATTTTTCTCTATCTCCGGGCATTCCTATTTCTCCTATTTTACTTCTATCTACCAGCATTCCTATTTCTCTCATTTTACTTCTAAACTTCTGTTTCTCTTATCCCTGCGGCTTCCCGGCGCCCGCCCCGAGGCTGCTTCTCGGCGGCTTCCCGGCTCTGAGCCACTTCAGCCCGCGCTTCTCCCATCTGCGCGGCTTCCCGGCTTTGCGTGGCTTGGCTTCGCGCGCTCCGCGGTCTCCACGCCCTTCGCGTCCGCACCACGGCCTCGCGCCAGCCCCGCGTTCCCTATCTATTCACGCCCCGTGCTCTCTCTGCACGCGGCGGCTTCCGCGAGTCACACAGCGTAGCTTACGTTTCCGCCACTAGCATTCAATCCAAGTTCCCCGGACTAACCTGGCGAATTCCAACCTGGCGGCCCAAGTCTCTGCCTCTGGTTCCAGATCTTCGCCTTTTGCTCCCCGGGCTGACTTGAAGAATTCCAAGATGGCTTCCGTTTCCGCCTCGGCCTGCACTCGCGGCTTCATCCTCCCTAACATTTTTCTCTACCCGGTAAGTTTCCCTAAGTTTTCTTCCAACAATATTCCTCCCTCATTTCTCCTGGCCTCTCCCCACAGTCCGTATCCAAGTCTAAGTTTCTTATAGGTTTCACTTTCACTTTCAACCTGCAGTCCGTATCTAAGTCTAAGTTTCTTCTTGCTTTCACTTTAAATCCTAACTTCTTTCCCACAGTCCGTATTCGAGTCTATGCCTAGGCTTTCGATAGCTTCTTCCAGCACCTTTTCTGTCTGGCTTTTCCCTAGGCTCTTTGCTAGTCTCTCTCTCCGGTAATTTCCACTTCTTCCCGTTTCTTCCCTCCTAAGTTTCCTATCCGAGTCACGGCACCATTATGTCGCTCCCCGTCTTCGTGGAGGAACGACACAGGACCCTGCTTTGTTCTTTTGTCTGCTCGGCCCTCCCCGGGTTTGCTGCTGGTCCTTCCCGGGTTTGCTGCTGGTCCTTCCCGGGTTGGCTGCTGGTCCTTCCCGGGTTGGCTACCATCCCTTCCACCTCCGTGGAAGGGCGGTTCCCCCTGCCACATTCCCCACTTCCGCGGGGGAGCGGCACACCGCCGGCCGGCTCTCTCGGGGGCTGCACAGGTGTTCCCTTTAGATGTTCCTGGTGCATGCCGTCTCTCTCCTCCTTTATAGTCCTTCCACCAATCCCAACTCTGCTACCCACACGCCGAGTACGCTGCTCTCCTCCAATCAGGAGCAGGTCCTACAGTTTATTGGTTGAACTGGAGGCAGCTGCGTAGAAGCTGTTTCTCCCTTCTCAGCGCCATATTGTGGGAGAGCAGATGCATAGAATAAGTCTTAATTCCAGTAACTTAGTCTAGTCCGGCTTGCTCCCCACAGATCTCAACGTGGGGGAGCCACATATTGTCATGTAGATGGAAGATTGCTCAGAAAACCCCATTGCAGACAGTGCTTGAGGGTGGCAAAATGAGAACAGAAAGATTCTTTTTTTTTAAACTTTTATTTAATGAATATAAATTTCCAAAGTACAGAATATGGATTACAATGGCTTCCCCCCCATAACGTCCCTCCCACCCGCAACCCTCCCCTTTCCTACTCCCTCTCCCCTTCCATTCACATCAAGATTCATTTACGTTTCTCTTTATATACAGAAGATCAGTTTAGCATACATTAAGTAAAGATTTCAACAGTTTGCTCCCACACAGAAACATAAAGTGAAAAATACTGTTTGAGTACTAGTTATAGCATTAAATCTCAATGTACAGCACACTAAGGACAGAGATCCTACATGAGGAGTAAGTGCACAGTGACTCCTGTTGTTGACTTAACAAATTGACACTCTTGTTTATGGCCTCAGTAATCACCCTAGGCTCTTGTCATGAGCTGCCAAGGCTATGGAAGCCCCCTGAATTCACTGACTCTGATAATTTTTAGACAAGGCCATGGTCAAAGTGGAAGTTCTCTCCTCCCTTCAGAGAAAGGTACCTCCTTCTTTGATGACCCGTTCTTTCCACTGGGATCTCACTCGCGGAGATCTTTTGTTTAGTTTTTTTTTTTTTTTTTCCCCAGAGTGTCTTGGCTTTCCATGCCTGAAATACTCTCATGGGCTTTTCAGCCGGATCCGCATGCCTTAAGGGCTGATTCTGAGGCCAGAGAACAGAAAGATTCTAAGAGGCTGGAACGTTGGTCTGATCCTAAGAGATGACATTCAGTTTGGGCCCAGTGGAAAGGTACAGGGAGCTCCTGAATTCTGCCCACGCAGGTGCGAGAGCCATGGTAGTGATGTGTAAATTCATTTTGCCATGGAGTGCTTTCATCAAATAAAAACCTTACTGACATTTTCAGGCAAGCAAAATGTTCTCTGCTTGATAAGGGTGTGGAGAACCTGGGAGCCCCTCCCTCTCCTTCCTCACTCCTCTCTGTGGTCTGTGGGGAGGTTCTGAGAAACAGCTTTGAAAACTCGCGGGCTCTGAGGTGGTGGAGGCCATGTGCGTGGGGAGAAAGAGAGAGAAGGGCTGAACTCGGCCAGGCGGCAGCACTTGGGAGAAACTCATCAACTTCAGTGCCAGGTAGACTCACTGGGAACCAGCGAGGTGTTGATGTTGCTAGCTCAGGTGTGGTGATGTCATTCAGGTTGAGTTAGAAGACACAGAGTAAATAAGATTGGGGAATTTGTCTCTGCAGGATGAACCACACAGGGACCGTCTGCTTTCTTCTCCTTTTTAAATGCACACATTTAAGCCTATTTTCTTTATAGTTTATTTATTTTCATTTATCTGAAAGGCAGAGCAACAGAGAAAAGAGAGAGCAAGAGAGAAATATTTTCCATTCGCTGATTGACTGCCCAATTGCCTGCAATAGACAGACTGAAGCCAGAAGCCAGGAACTCCATCCAGGTCTCCCACATGGGTGGCAGGGGCCCAAGTGCTTGGGCCATCTTCTGCTGCCTCCCAGACACCTTAGCAAGAAGCTGGATCAAACGTGTAGAGCCAAGAGTCTAACCAGTCTCTCCAATATGGGATGTGGGTGTCCTAAGCGGTGGCTAAATCTGCTGTGTCGTAGCTCCTGCCCTAGCATGTTATGTTTTCATACCACAGTGATCCTCTGAAAGCTATAATTTTGCATCTTATTTTGTCATTAATATTTTATCATAAACATTTTTCACATTATAAAGTAAGGACACTATTCTCAGAGAGTAAGATGACTATAAAAAGCTGTTTCTTTTCTTTGTTTCTGCTCTTATTATTTAATAGATTGTCTGACATTCAGACCACAAATGGTTTTTTTATTTGAAAGCTAGAGAGAGAGAGAGAGAGAGAGAGAGAGAGAAATCTTCCATCTGCTGGCTCACTCCCCAAATGGCTGTAACGGCCAGGGCTAGGCCAGGCTGAAGCCGGGAGCCTGGAACCTCATCTTGGAGTCCCACATGGATAGAGGGGCCCGAGCACTTGGGCCATTTTCTTCTGCTTTGCTAGGCACATCAGCAGAGACCTGGAGCAGAAGCAGAGCTGCTGGGAATCAAATCGGCGCCCACAGGTGATGGCAGTACCACAGGCAGAGGTATGATCTGTTGTACCACAACACTGGCCTCTTTTAAAGTCAGACACACACCGATGGGTGTGGTGAAGAATTATGCAAATTAAAGAGGAGATATTATTCTCCTAGTAGTTAAAGAATTCTAGTAATATCAGGATGTGGTGTTTTCACACTGTATACGTACTAGGAATAACTGGGACAATACAAATACTGCGCACGGTTAATTTTCCTATATTCTCTCCACGGTCCACAAATGAGATGAACTGTGAAACTGACTTTCCCAAACTAGCAGTGTGGTTTCAGGTTTGTCTCTTAACTCTCAGTCCAGAACCCAGTGCCTCGTTGTATAAATGAGTGACTTAGATGGTACAATGTCAATGTTTCTCAATGCTACTATAGCTTATAGTCACGCAAAATGGAGGTGATAATATCTAGCACATTATCTTATAATCAAAGAAAGAAAGAAATCAGGGTCCCAGAAGCTCCTGTGGGTTTTCTACAGCAAGTGTTCTCAAAGTAGGGCCCTTTGGGAGCCGGCACTGCGGCTTAGTGGGTAAGCCACTGCCTGCGATGTTGCCATCCCACTTCTGACTTAGTTCCTTGCTAAGGCACCTAGGGATGCAGCAGAAGACAACCCAGTTTTCTGGGTCCTTGCCACCCTGTGGGAGACCAGGATGGAGTTCCTGGCTCCTGGCTTCAGCCTGGCCCAGATCTGGCTGTTGCTGGTATTTGGGAAGTGAGCCAGCTGATGGAAGATATCTTTCTCTGTCCATCTGACTTTCAAACAAAAAAATAAAACAGAAAGACAAAAGGATTCAAGCAAAAAGATTGCATGCATCATCCATTTGGATTTCTTCAAATGAGGTGGAAAGAAAGGCAGGCGCCACACAGTATTTGCAGCCATAAGGATCACACAGGAAAGAAGAATGAAGCTTTTCTCCGGGTGACTGTATGATATGCTGCTTTTTATTCCCGAGAAAGCCAGGAGGGGATTGGTGGGATCCAGTGATGTACTCAAATGAAGGCCCAGCAGTACCGGCTGCTGCGGAGCCCAAAAGCTGGGAGGGGAAGGCCGAATGCCCCCAGATGCCTGCCCGCACTTAGAAATCACTCAGTAGTTGGGCTACTCTTCCTCCCTCTCTTTCAAAACCAGTTCTCCGTTCAGGTAATCACATTGCAGGAATCGTAAGAGAAGGGAAGGACTAGAAAGACAGAACATACAAAGAACTTTTGCTCTTTTCTGTAGCTTCCTAATGAAACTTCTGGTGATTCTTGGTCTACTGAGATCCCCACCCCTGCCCTATTGCCCTCTAAACAGCTTTTCCAGAATCCTATCCCTGTTTTTGTCTGACTCGGGATGAAGCCACACATCACCTAGGTGAAACGGAGGCTGATTCCAACCCGTTCTAGACAAGAGGCAGCATTAGAAGGGACACAGTGGCTCCTTTCAATGCCACAGGCATGGCTCGGGCCCTTTCATTCCCAATCAGGTCACCAGTAATGAGATCCCGGAACCTTTCCCTGGGGTCAGCCCCTGATACGGGAGTCAAGCTCACTGCAATTTGGACTCATCAGATGGAACACATGAAGAAGGGAGGTGACAGCCAAAACCCTAAGCAAGTGCTGCAATGGTTACATGAAGGCTGCCTTGAAGCAAGGTTAGTGGGAGCACAAGGTGACTACGGTGTACAATTTTGTGCAATGTGGTCTAGCAAGGGTGAGTTTCATCTTTGAAAAGGAGCAAAATAAAAGGAGTGAAGTAAAATATTAACAGAACAGAATTTGTTCCTCATTCACTCACTCGTCTGCACACGTTTGTTATACTCCAAGTCCTTTCCCTTTTCATTATGTTTGAATGAGAGCGATGCAAACTCGGTTGAGCCTAATGGTGCACAAGTGAAACACCTGGGGTTTTCTAGAACATTTGAGCTCCAAGTCAGATGGGTATTATGGTCAGCTCACAGCATTCATGTCAGTGTTTCCTGGTAATCCTGTGATTTCTCTGATCAAAGTAATCTTGCACCCTCTGCAACAGATCTGCTCCACAAGTCTCAAATCTGCAATACCATTCCTTTCATGACACCTCCCAGCCTGACTGATTTTCTAGGGAATGGAGTTTATGAAAAAAAAAAAATGGCATTAAAGGGCAAACTTCAGCTGGAATATATTTCGAAATCCATGCATTGTTTTTTCAAAATATCCATTTTTTTTCATGAACTTTTTGAAGGCCCTTATGTAGAATTCCTTACATGGGAATTATATCCGCTTCCTGCTGAAACATACCAACCTAGTCACGTCAGCATTTAGCCTCTTGGCAGAGATGGCTCAGGTAGTTGAGTCCCTGCCACTCATGTGGAAGACCTGGGATTGAGTTCTGGGCTCCTGACTTCAGCCTGGACCACGCTGTCTGTTGTGGGCATTTGGGGAGCGAACCAGCAGATGGAAGATTACCCGTGCTGGTTTCTCTCCTTTTTGACTTTCAAATGAATTAGTAGATAAATAAATAAATAAAAATAATACTAAAATATCTCGGATGTTCACTGGTGTCCTGATCACTCCAAACTCCTCCCTGCCCAACCTTTGTTATTTTAGGGAACAGCATAATCATTTATCCATTATGCAAACCTGAAACCCTGGGGTCATCCTTGACAGTTTGCCTTCTGCAATACCCAAAGCGTCATCACATCCTATCAGTTTCTACCTCCTGCATATTTTCAGCCACTCCCCCCGCCCCATCCCATTTCTGTAGTCTGAGCTCACAGCTGTTTGGGGAACCACAGCTGCAGTTTCTAGCTTGTTCCGCCACAGCGGCTTCTGCCCCCTTCCATTCATTTTCCAGACTGTGTGATGTGTTCAAAACATCGTATCAGTTCCCCAAGCTCACCCCAGTCCTGATGTTTTAAATACTTCCTAGGTTGTTCTCCATAATTTTAGAAAGCCTATAATTTTTTTAGGGGGTGGGTGAAGATTTATTTATTTGGAAAAGAGAGAGAGAGAAAGAGAGAGAGAGAAACAGAGAGACAGAGAGAGAACGAGAATGAATCCATCCTCTGGCTTATTCCCCAAATAGAAGCAATAGCCTGGGCTGGGCCAGGCCAGATACAGGAGCCAGGAACTCCACTCTATCCTCCACATGTGAGGAAGAGGCCCAAGCACTTGGGCCATCATCTGCTGCCTTCCCAGGTGCATTGGCAGGAAGCTAGATTGGAAGCAGAGCAGCTGGGGTAGAACTGGCACACCCATATGGGATGCTAGCTTCACTGAAGGCAGATTAGCCTGCTGTGCCTCAGCGCCAGCCCCTAGAAAGCCTACAGTTTTCAACATAGAAGGGAAGGTCCATCTTTTATTATGCTCCTCCTGACTTCCTGAAGTCCAGTGCCCCAGGCTCGCATTCTCTCTCCTCAAGGGCCTTTGCCCATGCGGTTCCCTCAGCCAGGAGTGCAAGTCGGTCCCTCTTCACCTGCTAGACGTATTCATCCTTTCCTTCCAGCTGCGAGAGCCCTTTTCTAGACATGCATCTCAGACAAGAGCAATTCTCCACTGTAAGGTTGCATAGCTTCAAGTGTCTTTCCTTTTGTACCGCTTATGACAGCTGCCATTTTCCATTTATTCCTGAGATTACTTAATCACGTCTGTCCTCCTCACTAGCCCAGGAGCTCAGGGGAGCAGGGACCATTTCTGTTTTGCACGTTATCCCTAGCATAATGCCAGGCATATAGCAGGCAGTCCATAAATATTTATTGAAAGAATGTGGATTGAATAAATGTTCAGAGAACTGTTTTAAATGCTCGAGGGCACTGGTTCTCAAACTTCAGCATCATAACAACCTGAAAGCTTGTTACAGCCCAGATCCCTGGGCCTCAACCCCAGAATTTCTGATTCTGTGGGCCTTGGGTGTCAGCTAAGAATTTGCATTTCTAACAAGTTCCAAAGTAATGATGATGTTGCTGGTCCAGGGGCCACAATTTGAGAACTATTGCTTCAGGGAATTAAATACTTACTTGGGATATGGTCACTGTCTTCAAGAAATTTACAATTTTGTTCTGAATAAAAATAGAAGATAAAAAAATTACAGTAAAATGTACTATATATATATTTAAATATCATGAAGCCAGAAATAGCTATGAAATTGACATGATCTAGTCTACTGCTGATATATGCAATCGATTGCTGTATTAATTTTATGGCCAATAATTACTATTGGTGTTTATGGAAAGGAAATATCATTTCAGATTGAAATAATTATAGGGGTAATCACAAGATATGAAGTAACTCTTAAAGGAAATTTAAGAAGGATTGAGGGGTTGGATTTTCAGAGTGGAGTAAGAAGAGCAACATATGAAAGAGGGAAGTTAGAGCCATAACAGAGAGGAGAGAAACCCACATTGCTCATGGAAATGAATGAGTTAATTTAGCTGGAATCCAGGGGTCATGTAAAGGAAGAATATAAAATCAAGTAGGAAGTGGAGAAAAGAAAAGAAAGTATTGAGCAGGTAGGGCAATAATAGAAAAGGTAGGTTTGTGACGTGTGTGTGTGTGTGCGTGTGTGTGTGTGTGCGACCACATTCTATCTACATTGAGTTTCTTGTTCCCCATCCACTATCTGCCTCTCTTATACAGAAACAATTGTCCTGGAAAACACCTAAGGTGCCTTCAGTTTGGCAGCAGGAATTCCAAGCTAACATGTGCTCCATTCCACAGTCTCCAGTATGATGTTGACAGACATCAACAACTTGAACTGAAAGTGTCAAAATTTTTGTAATGCTTTATTTTTGGGTGATAAAAGCAGGTAGTGGTACAATGGATCATAGCTCATTAGGATTCCACTCTTTTATGAAAGGTGCTAAAAGCATCACTGATGTCTGAATAGATCAGCTATTGTACTGAGCCGTTTCGGAGATGAACCACAAAAACACTCAGAGCCACTGCAGCACACACTGCCCATGCCGTCAGGACTTAAGTCACAGGGAAGTACTGTGCCTTGGAAAGTGATACACTTTTGCTCATACTCACACCAGGTGATTGTCAAACACCACTCAGTCCAGTTAACCACCAGGAAACACATAGAAATACAGGCTGTGGACTTCTATACAGAGGAAATTTTTGATTTTAGAATATATCACTTTTGTCAATCTAGTTAACAACAAAGGGAGAGATTCTTTAAAGATAATGATCTTCATTGAGAATAACCATTGTAACATATGTGTGTCATAGTAAATTGTGGATGTGTTCAGGGAGACAAGAGCTTTTAAAGATAAAATAAGAAAGATTACATACTTTTTTTTTTAAAAGATTCATTTATTTATTTGAAAGACAGAGTTACAGAGAGAGAGGACAGAGATGTTCCATATACTGGTCTACTTCTCAAATGGCCACAATGGCCAGGACTGAGCCAGGTTGAAGTCTGGATCCAGTAGCTCTATCCAGGTCTCCCACATGAGTCCAGGGGCCCAAGTATTTGGGGCCATCTTCTGCTGCTTCCCTGAGCTCATTTGCAGCAAAGTGGATCAGAAGTGGAGCAGCTGGGACACAAATCAGTGCCCATTGCATGGTGGCTTAAACCTGCTACGTCACAACACCGGCTCCAATGATTTTTTTAAAATAATTAATATATTTGAGAGGCAGAGAGACAGAGGAAGAGAGAGATAGGAGATAGAGACAGAAATAGAGAGCTGCACTGTTGGTTCACTCTGTCAGTACACACAACAGCTGGAGCTGAGCTGGGACCAAAGCCAAGGAGCTGGGAATGCAATCCAGGTCCTTTATGTTGGTGGCAGGATTCCAGTTACTTGAGCCACCTCCTGCTCCTCCAGGGTCTGCATTCACAGGAGGCTGGAGTCAGCAGGAGGCAGAGCTGAGAATGGAGCCTCTAGGCTGAACACCCACTCCTCATCAGATTTTCTGGTTATTGTTAGAACAAAACAGCAAGTTAAAATTTCCACTTATTATTGGACAACATGAACAGGTGCAAACAAACATCAAAAAACATAACCCACAGACAAAAAAAGGGAAAAAAGAAATCTTTTTTTCTTTGTCCTTTTTAACCATTTCATACAAATCAACTACATACAGTACAGCTAAGGACATACATAACAAAAGTTACTGGAATGCTCAGAATAAGTTTTTTTGTTGGTATTTTTGCATGTTTTTTTTTTTGAGATTATAATAAATATGATCATCCCATGGGTAAAGTCAGAAGTGTGGCAGAGAACAAGGGCTGGTGTTGTCACCAAAATCATTAAAAATGGCTGCTTGCTAATGATATATACACAAATACAAAACGTAAATAAAATGCAAAAATACTTTACTTTTAAAGTTCTTTTATGGGGTTGGTGCTGTGGCATGCTGGGTAAAGCCTGCCTATGGAGCTGGCATCCCATATGGGTGTCCTATGGAGTTCTGGCTACTCCAGTTCTTATCCAGCTCCCCGCTAACGTGCCTGGGAAAGCAGTGGAAGATGGCCCAAGTCCTTGGGCCCCTGCACCCGCGTGGGAGACCCGGAAGAAGCTCCTGGCTCCTGGCTTCAGACCGGCCCAGCTCCGGTTGTTGTGGCCATTCAAGGAGTGAACCAGCAGTGGAAGATTTCTCTCTGTCTCTCCCTCTCTCTGTAACTCTGACTTTCAAATAAATAGTTAACTCATAACAACAACAAAAAAGCTCTGGGACCAGCATTTGTTTAGATTTTTTTTTTTTGACAGGCAGAGTGGACAGTGAGAGAGAGAGACAGAGAGAAAGGTCTTCCTTTTGCCGTTGGTTCACCCTCCAATGGCCGCCGCGGCTGGCGCACCGTGCTGATCCGATGGCAGGAGCCAGGAGCCAGGTACTTATCCTGGTCTCCCATGGGGTGCAGGGCCCAAGGACTTGGGCCATCCTCCACTGCACTCCCTGGCCACAGCAGAGAGCTGGCCTGAAAGAGGGGCAACCGGGACAGAATCCGGCGCCCCGACCGGGACTAGAACCCGGTGTGCTGGCGCCGCTAGGCGGAGGATTAGCCTAGTGAGCCGCGGCGCTGGCCTGTTTAGATCTTGAGATGGGAAATAGGGGGGAAAGGAGTCACAGTGACCTTGTCTCTTCAACTTTCGCCTTCGCGTTGCTGAGCCATCCTCGTCAATGTCGGGCTTCTGGGCACCAGCACCATCATCCTCGCCATCTTTAGCTGCCCAGTTTGCCAGCTGTTGTTTCATCCTCCTCATCTCCATTTCCATCCTCTTCCTCTACCTCCTTGTCAGCTCCTGTTCCCTGTTTTCCCTCGCTTTCAGCCTCCGCATCTTCAACTCCTGCTTTCACATGGTCTCCTGGGCTGTGATCTTGGGAAGAGCCTACAAGGAGCTCTGACGGGTGTTGGAGACCATGGTGATGGCCAGGGGAGGAACGATGGTGATGCCAACCAGGCCAGGGCCAGGGCAGTGGCAAAGAGTGATCCTACTTATTTTGCAAGTAAGGTTACAAGGATTTGTTGACAGATTGGATATGGAATTTTAAGAAAGGAATTGAGGCTGGGTATTGTGGTGCAGTGGTTTAAGCTGCACCTACATCCCATATTGGAGTGCCTGGTTCAAGTCCCAGCTCCCCTGCTTCTGATCCAGCTCTCTGCTAGTGCACACCCTGGGAGGCAGCAGGTGATGGCTCAAGAACTTGGGCCCCTGCCACCCACAGAGAACTGGAAGGTGTTCTTGGTTTTTGGCTTCTGCCTGGCCCAGCCTTGGCTGTGGTAGGCATCTGGGGAGTGGACCAGCAAATGGAAGACCTCCCTTTCCTGTCTCTGACTCTATCAATTTGCCTTTTAAGTGCATGGATATAAATAAAATTAACATTTAAAAAGTATTATTCCCCAAATTTTAATATCAGTGACCAGAGGATTGAGATGCCATCAACTGATGAGAAGGAAAGCAGTGGGATGAGGCACCCCATTCTCTAACCGCAGACCTCAGGATCTTGGCACTGATGCAGCACCAGGGTCTTGGTTTTTGGACAAATGAAGTTTTTTGTTTTTGTTTTGGGTTGTCAGATGATCCTTTATTGAAACAATTCCTCTGTACTTGTTAACCAACTGGACATCCCACTGCACCACTGTTGATGTCATGATGTCACTGTTGATGTCATGATGTCATGAGTGTGGCAGCCATCAACATAGCAGCCCATAGATTGGGCAGTCCCCAAGATCTCGTTAATAGTTCCAGAGAGTTCTCTGGCTAAAGATCAGTGGCATATCTGCTGGGCAAAGTTGACAATCTCGTCGAAGGTGATGTTTCCACTGTGTTCGATGTTCTTCTGCTTCTTGCTGTCTCTGCGTGATTCCTTGAGGGCTTTGATGATGAGGGCAGAGCCAGAAGGTACCACCTTGATCTGGGTCTGTCTGTTCTGAATGGTCAGTTTCACAGTAACCCTCAGCCCCTTCCAGTCACCGGTTGCCTTGCCGATATCATCACAAACCATTTTGGAGGCAGGCCCAGGGGGCCGATCTTGGGGGCCAGGGCAGACGTGGCGTCGACCTTGCCACCGGTGCACCACAGGTATATGACTTTGATCTGGTTACGCTTGAACTTGGGTGGCATGGTGGAGGCGCCTGGTCTACACGGATTCGGATGATCCAAGAAAGTTGCACCTTGCCCTTCTCTGAGCCTAAAACCAAAAGGCTAGAAGTCTCACCGACCTCACCAGATGTCACCAATGAAGTTTTGAAATAGCTGTTAGCCCTTCTCTTGGAGATGCTGAGTAAGCCGTGAGTCAGCAGTAGTTAAATGGCGTAAATGGCGCATGTGTGGTTGCTAGAGGGAAAGATATTGCAGGGACTGGAGAACTGACCGCAGCAAGAGGGGGACTGTGCTGGGTTGTGCTCTCTGGAAGGCTAGAGGGGGTGAATGTAGAGCCCCCAAAGGAACCTGGGAGATTTATCCGCATTAACAAGAAAGGAGAGGGGTGTGAGGCGCAGATGCTCCGGGCGGGTAAATGTCACGTGGGAGCTTGTGGTAATTCTCCACCGACGACTTCAATTTTCTCTGTGCAAAAGGAGGCAAGGTGACACCTGAGAGACTTTAGTATGGAGGTGTTGGGGGTTTGATGAAAGACAAGATAGGAAACAGCGGTCTCCACTGGAGAGTGAGCACAGACTTAGAAATGGTGGCAGGGTTGCCAGCCAGCCGGAAGGGCCTCCTTTAAGGTTCTGGTTGTGAATTTAAACAGAGAGTAGCCTGTCTCCAGCCACAATCCACCGAGCAGGTGCAGGCCCGGGTTAGTCAGGGGGCTGGAGGTTTGCCAAGCAAGGAAGACAAAGAAAGGGAGGGTGCGGGGAGTGAAAGGTCTGTTCGAGGGAGCAATGCTCTTGACGGACGTTGGAAGCTGAGCTGCTCCAGAAGCGTGATGACAGGAGGGCACTGTGGGGCCTTGAAAAGATGGAGGGCTTCGTGGATTGAGAGTCCCTGGACCGGCAGGGATCGCTGGAGCCGTGGTACCTGGTGCGAGAGCAAGTGGAGGCCAGAGAGGGAGATTCTTAAAATGCAGATTGTGTCCATGGTGTTGTGAGCCCTCAAATCCAGGGTGGAGAGAGGTCTTTGGTGAACAAACTCCATTAATTCACAGGAGGTTTAAATCATTCCTAAGAGTGGCCCCCACCCACAGCTGCAACCTCTGTTTGGGACGGCTTCCCTAAACAGAGGGTGGACTCAAACACATTAAAGTGTTTCTGTAAGTTGAGAAATGCTAAACCCACATGCCTGCGCCCTCTTCAACAGGTTCTCTCATGCTCTCCACCAATTCCCGACACCTTGGAGGAGGCACAGTCTCCAGCGACGACGCGAGCCCGTCCAGAGCTCTCAATCTGCTTAGACTTTGGAAACATTTTTATTGAATGTAAAGCTTGTGTACTTATTTTTTTCCTTCATGGGAGAGCGAGCAAGGGAAGAGCAGGTGAATGTCATGTTTTTTAGTCCTTAAATTCTGGCTGCAACTTTCATTTACGGCACAGAGCATAAAAGCTGGCACCTGGCAGCAGGTTTTCAATTGGCAGAGAGGCAGACAAAGACCTCAGATGGGAAGAGACAGAAATTTCCAGACAGCACAGGGAGATGGAAAAGTCCCAAACAAGGGCATTAAAAAAAAGTTGACCTTCCTGAGTGTGTACAATGACAGCATGAAATCTCATTCAGAATTGGGAGCCTCATACCTGGGGACACAAAAGGTAAGATTCAAATTTTCAAAATGGCAGAGTCGATATATTTTGAAAACTAATCCATGTGTGTCTAAGGTTGGAACTGTAACTGTCTCCTGGTTGATTCGTGGGCTGCATTGCCCTCGGCACGCTCTGGTCGCCTGTTCTGGGACACAATTCTTCTCCTTTCTGCCAAGACTGGGGGCAGGCGAGCTTGTTAGGGGGCTGTTACGTAGCGAAGCAGCTGACGCAGGTGCTCACGAGGGGCGGTTTGTCCTCAGCAGAGATTCCATTACCATTACGCCTTGTTGGGGTTTTTCAGCCTCGGGCCTTTTGGCAGGTCAATGTGAAAAATCATTAAAAATATAGAAAGGCCGATAGCAGGGCTTTTCTTTTCGATTTTTAAAGGCTGGAAACAGGCGCTGCAGACAGACCAACCAGAAATCAAAGTGAGGGGGGAAAACCCAACTGCTTTTTAAGCAGTTGTTGTTGCTATTGTTACTGCAAACTGTTGACTGTGTGCTTCTGGTTCTGATTAAAGGTAAGTAGGTTTTAAAAGGAAATGCTTTGTAACCGTGGGGTCCACAAGCCCCAGATTCAAGACAGAAGGGAACAAAGATTGATTATTTCAAGCCTGCGTTGTTGACTGTGGCGCTAGGCACCCACAGAAGCGCTGGCGGAGCTTCTGACCGGCGAGCGAGAGCGGAGAGCGGTTGAAAGGAAGAAACGAGTCTTTTCAGAGCTGTGCTCCACGTGCTGGAGAGGAGGTAGCGGTGAGGAGCTCTCTCAAAGGCGAGGTGCAGAGCTGGCTCAGACCGGCTTAAGGGAAAATGGGACCGGAAGAAAACGCATGCAGCTGCATCTGAGGGCAAGAACAGGCCCTGGAATGAGGTTGGGGGCCAGGCAGCACCTCTTTCCCTCCCCTGCCATCCTCAGCCGCCTGGTCTTTTTTTTTTTTTTTTTGACAGGCAGAGTGGACAGTGAGAGAGAGAGAGAGAGAGACAGAGAGAAAGGTCTTCCTTTGCTGTTGGTTCACCCTCCACTGGCCGCCGCAGCCGGCGCACCACACTGATCGGAAGGCAGGAGCCAGGTACTTATCCTGGTCTCCCATGGGGTGCAGGGCCCAAGCACTTGGGCCATCCTCCACTGCACTCCCTGGCCACAGCAGAGAACTGGCCTGGAAGAGGGGCAACCGGGACAGAACCGGCACCCCGACCAGGACTAGAACCCGGTGTGCTGGCGCCGCAAGGCGGAGGATTAGCCTAGTGAACCACGGCGCCGGCCTGCCGCCTGGTCTTTTACTCCTGCCTCCCTCTCCTCCTTCACCCCCTCCTCTCTGCTGCTGGTGGGTTTAGGCTGATCAGCCTGTGATTGACATGGCTGCCCCACAGCCCCCAGGTGTGCGTGGGCCGAGATCAAGGATCACAGTTGCCTCGTGACTCGCCCGTGTCACAATTCCAAAAGCCTGGGAGAGAAATTGATAGGCCCGGTGAGGCAGGGCTATAGATTGTTCAAACCCGATGGCCAAGTTGCTCCCTGTAGGTGCATGGACAAGCTCATTCTCTAGGACTGTGGGCTGGGGTGGCTCCCTAGGGATGGCAAACATCGAGGACTTTTATCACTAGATTGATTTCAATGGGACCTTGGCAGGTGCATGGTTTCTGTACTGGTCTAGGTTTGTTTGTTTTTTTTTTTTTTTTTTTTTTTTTTGGCATACCTGTGTTGCTACTGACATATTGGACAATCTGTCTCCTGAGCCTTGATAGGACTTGGGGAGTATCATACATCAGCCCAGCTCTCTCACAGGTGCCTTGCCCTTCTGCCATATTCTCCAGCCTTTTGGCTGACATGGCGTGGATGCATAGAGCTCACTGCCAACAAGCAAGGGGCTCATCACTTTCTGGGTCCTTCTCTCTTTAGTGCAATGAATTGGAATGATGGATGTGGTTCATTTTTATCTTTGAACACAATGATGCTAATATAGTAAATATGTATTAAAATATATCAATTATATTTTAAAGCATGTGAGGAAAGTGCAACATTATTTGATGTTAAGCCCATTCAGTATGTGTCTATGTTAGAGTAGGATAAACTAGAAGAAAATTTGTGTTTTAAGGGGAGATTTGTGAGTTTCACAAGTAGAAACTTGGAGGAGTGGCTGTGTCTTCCTGCATCTATTTGGACTCCTTTAGTAACCAATGTGTGAAACCATGTCATGTGCTGTGAGTCAAATATTGCTCTCTGGGGGCTGTGAGATTTCACACATCCTCCTTTGTGAGAGTGAAGAGGGAGGGGGAAGTGTCTCTCTCCTTTCTTAATAGAATACGTGTTTTCCTTAAGTAGATTTTGGAAGTAAAATTTAGGGCTCATTTTTCTTCTCCAAGTTTTGCATTCCTCTTGGCTCATGTATTTATCTTGCTAAGAAGCTTTTAAAAACAGAATGGTCCTTATTTTGAGACACCATCTTTCACCAAGAAGTAAACTGTGAATTCTCTGTAGTTCTTTCATTTAAAGTACTTGGAAGGTATTTGGTTTGTGTTTGCTGGCGCTGATGTGACTATTTTTAAAATAAAGTGAAATGTTCCATTTTTATTTAAATAACTTTAAAGTATCTACCATGGATGAGTTATCAGAGTGTCTGTGAGGGCAGGTAGCTCTTCCTTCTTTTTGTAGCAGTAAACCAATATGAATATGTAGCTAGCTAGGCATTATTAATATAAACTTTTAGATTGTGTGTTTTAAAGAGTTATGGGGGGAAGGAGAGAGAGAGAGAGAGAGAGAGAGAGAGAAGATAGAAGGAAAGAAATCATTCTTCCATCCTCTAGTTCACTCCCAAGGCTGAGCCAGACTGAAGCCAGGCACTTCATCTGGGACTCACACCTTGGTGCAGGGGCCCAATCACTTGAGCCATCTTCTGCTTTCCTAGGGATATTAGCAAGGAGCTGGATCAGAAGTGGAATGTCTGGGAATCGAACCAGAGTCCATAAGGCATGTCAGTGCTGTAGACAGCTACTTTACTCGCCATACCACAGTGCCGCCCTAATATAATCTTTCATACTATTGGTCCGTTAGCAATAGCAAATAATATTTTATAGCAGAAATTATCATAAATATGAAAATGGATTGACATAATGTTAGAATCCAGGGTGATAGTAAGGATATGCATCCCTGCTCTGTCACCATCTTTATGGGTAGATTTCAACAAGAGACCTTCTCAATATTTGAGAAAGAGAATGGCATCTATTGGTTGATCTTTTTAAGGGTGGAATTCAGAAAACCACTCTAGTGGTTGGTGTTCAAGACCTGTCATCAGAGTGGACCGTCATGGAGGCTGGTGGGCTGGCTGTGTCTATAGGTTTCCTTGGAAAAGCAATAGTTTGATAGGATTACTATAGCCCAGGATCTGGTCCTCCGGTTTGGAAGCAAAGCATCTTGAGTTTTGTTAACATCATCTGCCAGACCTTATCAAGCTCTTTGGGCCTGGCTCATGTTAACAAAACTAGTAACAGTAACAGCTAACATGGGGCCAGCAGTGTGGTGCAGTTGGTTAAATATGCAATGCCAGCATTCCTCATCAGAGTGCTGCTTCAAGTCCTGAACACTGCTTCCAATCCAGCTTCCTGCTAATGTACCCAGGACCACAGCAGGTGATGGCCCAAGTTCTTGGGACCTTGTCATCCATGTGGGAGACCCAGATAGAGTTCTCCCCCAACCTCTTCCCCACTCCCTTCCCCTCTTCCTCTCCCTCTCTGTCACTCAGCCTTTCAAATAAATAAATAAATCTCAAAAAAGAAAATAACAGTAAGCATCTGGTTTTATTAAGAGACAATTTATTGATTTCCAGAGAATATGCCCTTTCATTTGTTTATGCCATGTAGGAGTTCCAGTTTCTAGAATTAAGTTACCAGGAAGGACCTATTGATAATGGCACTCAGCTGGATGTTTGTGGAATTCCAGGGAGGGAGTTGCATTAATTTGAATGATATCTGAAAGATGACACTGTAAATCCTGCTGACTTCCCCTTGGTCCTCAATGGGATGTACTTGCTTTGTGACTCAAGTACTAGATGCAGTTTCTCTCTCTCTCTCTCTCTCTCTCTCTCTCTCTTTGTGATTTAGCATTGGATCAACACTGTCAAATCCTGAATTTTGTGATTATACATTTTATGCAGGTAATGGCTCTTCTGATAAAGGATTATTAAGTCATAGCTTACATTCAATCATTTTCTGGTAGCTCAGTGCTCAGTAAGGTGGATTGGACTTGAGGATTTCGAACATCTGTCAATAATGTACTTTGATAGGCAGAGAGAGAGAGAGAGAGATCAAGCTCATCCTCTAATTTATTTCCCAAATACTCACAAATGCCAGGGTGGGCCAGGGTTGAGGCTGGGAGCTAGATATTGCTATCCAGGTCTGAAATAGGTGGCAGGAGCTTAATTAGCTTGAGCCATACTACTGCCTCCCAGGATCTGCATTAGCAGAAATCTAGAGTCAGGAGCCAGAGATGGGACTCAAACCCAGGTATTCCCATGTGGGATATGGGCATCGTAACCTCTAGGCTAAACATTTGCTCCCAATTACACACTTTTAGGTCATACTTCAAGGTGGGATTTTTCCATGGGTGGCTGGTCTCATGGTAATAATAATTGTTATTTTTGAGCCTACAGTATATCACCGAGATCATATTATTGATTAGTTTTCTGACTGTGTGTTATAATACCAGTTTTAGAAGAGTGAACTGAGGTTTAAAGTTGAATGACTTGCCTGTGGTCACACAGCTTGATAGCGAGTTTGGAATTCAAAACCAGTTCTGCCTGATTCAAAGCTTGTGCCTTCCATTGTTTTTAATGATTTATTTATTTATATTTGAAAGGAAAAGTCAGAGAGAGACAGGCAGACACTGATTTTCCATCTGTTGTTTCACTTCCCAAATGGCCACAATGGCTGGAGCTGTGAGGATCTGAAGCCAGGAGCCAGGAGCTTCTTCCTGGTCACCCACATGAGTACAGGGGCCCAAGGACTTGGGCCATCTTCTACTGCTTTCCCAGGCCATAGCAGAGAGCTGGATCAGAAGAGGAGCAACTGGGAAATGAACTGGTGCCCATATGGGATGCCGGTGCCACAGGCGGAAGCTTGGCCTACTAGGCCACAGTGCCGGGCCCTGGGCCAATTCTTAACTGATTGTTTTTCAGTTATTGAGACTTTGGAGCTCTTGACATTCTGGATATTAATCTTTTGTCAGACAAATAGCTTGTAAATATTTTCTCCCATTCTGCTAATTGTCTCTTTCCTGCATTGATTATTTCCTTTGCTGTGCAGAAGCTTCTTAGTTCGCTATAACCCTACTTATCTAGTTTTGCTTTTGCTGCCTACATTTTTGGGGTCTTATCTAAAAAAAAATCTTTACCTACACCCATGTCTTAGAATGTTTACTTTTTATTCTAGTTCTTACATGTAGGTCTTTGAGCCATTGTGAGTTGGTCTTTGTATATGGTACGAGGTAGGGATCTAATTTCACTCTTCTACATATGTGTATCCAGTTTCGCCAGTGCCATTTATGAAGAAAATTATTTTTTATCTAGTGTATGTTCTTGGCAACTTTGTCAAAATCAGGAGGCTGTATGTATGTGGGTTAATTTCTGAGTTCTCTATCCTGTCCCATAGATATATGTGCTACTTTTTATGCCAATACCATGCTGTTTTAATTATTATAGCTTTGTAGTATGCTTTGAAGTCAGGTATTGTGATGTTTTCAGCTTTATTTTTTTGCTCAGGATCACTTTGACAATTCTGGGTCTTTTGTGGTGCCATATGAATTTTAAGATTGTTTTCCTGTTTCTATAAAGAATGTCATTGGTATTTTCATAAGGATTGCATTGACTCTGTATATTGCTTTGGATAGGGTAGACATTTTAATAGTATAAAGACAAAGGGAGAGACACAGAGAGGCATCTTACATTCAGGGGCCTAAGCATTCAGGCCATCTTCTGCTGCTTTACCAGGTACATTAGCAGGAAGCTGGGTTGGAAGTGGAGCAGCAGGGATTAGAACTCATATTCTTATGGGCTGCCAGCATCACAGGCAGTGGATTCACTTGCTGTACCACAGTGCCAGCCCATGAATGATGATTTTATTAAACAATGTTGACTAATTAAGATGAGATTTTGGTAATGGTGTCTTCATTGTTTATTTGTTTTTTGATATTGATTTTTATTTTCAAGTATCTCTGGGAAAAAATTCCCAAGTTGTTACTGTAAATTTTAATTTGATTGATTTTATTTTAGTTCCCCCTGATGTAATATTTTATTAGTAAATAAAGTACTTCTAGAAGCTGATAGCTCAATTAACCAGACTTTTTCTTTTTTTTTTTTTGAACTATATATATATATCCACTGATCTAAGGTAAACTTTTCTCACAATTAGTAACAAATGTAGGAGCTGACAAGGCAGCATTTAGTAAGATATCTTGTTGATAATATAGCACCATGCTGTTAAGTGATCCTAGGCACAATATTTGAGGGTGGAAAAGTACATATCTTAGGACCATTTTTTAAAAAAATAAATAGGGTACTCTTGTAGTTCATGCATGGGTACTCTTGTATTTCATGCATGGGAAGAATGAGCATAAATTTCTGGCTTGGTCTGGATGTCTGCTACTCGGGCCATGAGGACAGTTGGTTGCCAAGATCAGAGACCAGTGAGGGGAAGCAGTGAAGAAAAGGCAGTGAGATCTGCCTTCTCTTGGCCATGAACTTGGGGAACCTTGCTTTGTTTATGTCTATGACTTTGCTCCATGCTTCTTCCAAATGTGGGCTATAGTTTGAAAATCATTTGGCCCTGGAACTCACGCATTAGTCTTTAAAGTCTTATGTTAATGGTACTAAGAGGGTACCGACTTAATCCAGTTATGGTGGCTCGAGGTAGGGTTTGGGTAGTGGTGAGGTTGGATTAGGTCACTAGGGTGGAGCCCCTCTGGCAAATCCCCCATCGGTGGAGTACTGATGGTTCTAGAAGCAGAGACACAGACAAACATGTGGGCTCCCTGCCTCTTACCGTGTGATGCTCTGTACCACCTTGGAACTCTGCCAGCAAAAAGATAACAAGGGAGACCTCTCGAGCTCACACCTCCAGATTTGTGAGCCAAAATAGCATCATTCTTTGTAAGACTAGGCTGCTCCAAATCTTTTGTTCTGATAATAAAAAGCTAGTGTATGGGGGTATATTTTTTGCCTCACAGTGTGTATATGTGGGAGGCATTAAGATTAGTAGCCAATGGGCAAGAACTTCTTGTATAAGACCCTAGGGGCACAGGCAATAGAAGCAAAAATAGGCAAATAGGATTACATCAACCTAAGAAGCTTCTGCACAGCAAACACTCCATAAAGTGGAGAGACAACCAACAGAATGGCAGAAAATATGTGCACACTATGTATCTGATAAAGGATTAATATCTGGGATATATAAGGAACTCAAGACACTCAACAACAACAAAACAAAACAAGCAGTGGCATGAGAGGAGGGAAGTGCAGTTATCCTTTTAGAAATGTATCTGTGAAATATATGAAATCTGTTATCTTTATATTTTAAAAATATTTTTTATTTATTTGAGAGGTAGAGTCATAGACAGAATAGGGGAGAGAAAGAGAGAAATGTCTTCCATCCGCTGATGGCTGTCATGGCTGGAGCTGGACTAGTGTGAACTCAGGAGCCAGGAGCTTCTTCCAGGTCTCCCATGTGGGTGCAGGACTCCAAGCACTTGGCCATGTTCCACTGTCTTCCCAGGCCATAAGCAGAGAGCTGGATCAGAGAGGAGAAATTGGGACACGAACCAGCACCCATATGGGATGCCAGTGCTTCAGGCAGAGGCTTAGCCTACTACACCACAGTGCTAGCCCCTGTTCTCTTTGTATTAACACAAATTAAGAAAAATTCACAAAGCACATGAACAGGTATTTTTCAAATGATAAAATATAAATGGCCAACAGACACATAAAAAACTGCTCAGGATCACTAGCCACCAGGGATATATAAGTAAAAACCACAAAGAGGTTTCACCTCACCCCAGTTAGGATGGCTCTCATCCAAAAAAATCCAAAAATACAGGTGCTAATAAGAATGTGGAGAAAAGGATATCCTAATCTATGGTTGGTGGGAATGTAAAATAGTACAACCATTATGGAAGATAGTCTGAGGATTCCTCAGAAATCTGAAAAACAAATCTACCATATGACCTAGCCATCCCACTCCTGGGAATTTACTAAAAGGAAATGAAATCAGCATATGAAAGAGTTATCTGCACCCCATGTTTATAGCTAAGATATGGAATTGGCCCAGGGGTCCATAAACTGATGACCAGATAAAGAACATGTGGTACATATACACCATGGAATACTACTCAGCCATAAAAGATAATGAAATCTGTTTTTGCAACAAAGTAGATGCAACTGGAGATCATTATGCTTAGCAAAATAAGCCAGACTCAAAAAGATCAATGTCTTATGTTTTCTTTGATTTGAAGTAGCTAATAAAAAGAGTACAAAAAAGCCTTGATATATATGAGTGGAACTGACATCCTATAATCTGATTATTCATACCCTTATTTATATTCCTGTGGAACAGTGGCCTTTCAACTTCTTATGTGTACAGCTCTTTGTTTAGAAGAGCCATGAGTCTGTGATTATAGAATAAATTGAAACTACGCTATCACAAAACATTTTTAAAAATGGAAGGATCATTGTATTCTTGGAATCATATCTGTGAAATTCTTGAAGTCTGTCCTCTATAAATTAATAAATAAATTCGTGGGGAGGCAACAGAAGGTGACTCAAGCACTTGGTCACCCGGCACCCATGTGGGAGACCAGAATGGAGTTCCAGGCTCCCCTGGTTTTGGCCTGGCCATTCTAGGAGTGAACCAGCAGCTGGAAGATCCCTTTTTCTCCCTCTATCACTCTGACTTTCAAATAAATAAGTAAATCTTAAAATAAGATTAACAGCCAAACTCTTTTCTGAGGTGTGGGACAACAGTGAGATGAGGTCAGGAAATAGTATTTCTTTTTTTTTTTTTTTAAGATTTATTTATTTATTGGAAAGGCAGAGTTACAGAGAGACAGAGGCAGAGAAAGAGAGGTCTTTATCCAGGGGGTCACTCCCCAAATGGCTGTGATGGCTGGAGCTGGGCCAGTCCAAAGCCAGGAGCCAGGAGCTTTTTCTATGTCTCTCACATGGGTATAGGGACCCAAGAACTTGGGCCATTTTCTACTGCTTTTCCAGGCTTCAGCAGAGGGCTGGATTGGAAGTGGAGCAGCTGGAACTCCAACCCTATGGGGTGCCAGCACTACAGGCAGTGGCTTTACCCGCTATGCCACAGTGCTAGCCCTCAGAAATAGCATTTCAAAATTCATTGTTCTCAGAAAATTCAACATTCTGTCTATAATCTCTTTGTCATGTCTAGATTTATAGAATAATTTCAGTATCTTAAGGAAAACAATTTTTTTGCTTGCATTCCTTATTTTTTCAGATTTTCCCTTAACACACTTTTAAAATAGCAGGTGCTGACTTTATGTTCAGGGAACTCTGTGGCTGCATCGTGTGACCTACTTTGTGAAAATATTTCTTTATCTGAAAGATTATTTCAAGACTTGAGTGCCATAATGTTCCTGGCTGGGAAAGATCCTCAGAGAGGAGCTGGCTCAAGTTTTTGTTTCTCAGTGGGCAAGCTGAGACTTGGAAGCGGAGAGGGGTTTGCTCAAGGCCATCTGAGAAACCGTGATGAAGCTAGGATCACATCAGCGACAGTCCTCTTTCCTCCAGCTCCATGTGATGTGGAATATCACCTCTTAGCAAGTAGCAGACTTGTGTGAGAGAAACACCTTCCACATTGCTCAGAATGCTACTTTCTACAGCACAGAGTTTGGGAAATGTTGAATGAGAGACCAAGCCCTCATTTGTTTAACATCCAAAATATGTGATATGAAACGCAAAGGGGCCGGCGCCGTGGCTCACTAGGCTAATCCTCTACCTGCAGCACCAGCACACCGGGTTCTAGTCCCGGTTGGGGCACTGGATTATTTCCCGGTTGCCCCTCTTCCAGGCCAGCTCTCTGCTGTGGCCAGGGAGTGCAGTGGAGGATGGCCCTAGTGCTTGGTCCCTGCACCTGCATGGGAGACCAGGAAAAGCACCTGGCTCCTGGCTTCGGATCAGCACCGTGTGCCAGCCGCAGTGCACTGGCCGTGGTGGCCATTGGAGGGTGAACCAAAGGCAAAAGGAAGACTTCTCTCTCTCTCACTGTCCACTCTGCCTGTAAAAAAAAAAAAATCAAAAGTTTTGCTGAAAAATAGAATTTCAAATGTTTATTTTGGGGCCATTGTTGGGTGCAGTGGGTTGAGTCCCCATTTGGGATGCCCACATCCCATATCACAGTGCCTGGTCAAGTCCTGGCTACTAGTTACCCATCCAGCACCCAGCTAATGTGCATCCTGGAAGACAGCTGATGGTGGCTCATGAACTTGGGTCCCTGCCACCCATGTCAGAGACCAGGTTCCAGGTACCTGGCTTCCACCTGGGCCAGCCTTGGCTGTCGTGGGTATCTGGGGAGTGAGCCAGTGGGTGCAAGATCTTTCTCTCTGCCACTCTGCCTTTTTAGTAAATAAAAATAAATTGTAAGCCAAGTTTATTTTGGTGAAAAAATTAAAACACATGTAATTTTTTTGGTAATATGTATCTTCATGAACTTTTGATAACCCCTTATGTGTGTAGGTTTCAGGTTTTTTTTTTTTTTGGCATCAAAACAAGCTTATCCTTTAATTTTATTTTCTGTGATGTTTTTGAAGCCCCCTGTATGTGGAACCAGTAACACATGATGATTTATAGCAGGGAAGAATCTATGTGAGAGAGAACGAGCAAGGAACATATCACAAAATAAACATCATAGTTAAAAGGGTCATCAGTGCCAAAACCTGGACGACAGGGACCTCAGTGGCAGGCAGGTGAAGAGGAGAAAGGAATTGGAGCCAGGAGGAATTGGCATCAATAGAAACGATCAAGGCATGTAACTGGTATGGACCTTTAGGGATGTGTCGATGACATCACAGAAAGCTTGGTCCAAAGTAATGTATGTGTTCACTTTGGCTCAGTCTGGAGGGGGTGTGGCATAGAAACAAAACTTTCCGGCAGTTGATTCTTGAAGTCAAGACGGTGACAGCATGATTCCTAATGTTATAATTTGGAACATGGTCCGAGATGCTGTCTGGGGCTGGCCTCAGGCCCTAACCACCTTCTCTCCATCTCTGTTCCTGGTCTTGCAGACTGATCCTGAGTTTCTGCTTCTGCTTGACCACTGTGACACCTGTGCCTGTTCCATGTCCGTGTCTATCCTCTGATGCATCATTTCTGGTGTGACAGTGAGCTTAGCAACAAATACAAGAGGTTCTGCAGATCCAGATCTGCCCCTTGAGTTCCTTCTAATTAAAGTAAGATATGTGGGAGCTTCTTAGTTAGGAAATTTATTTTTTATCTCTTACCAAGGAGGTAAGCCTTGTTCCTCATCCAGGCAGCTGCAGCTAACTTTAAATCAGAGATTCTTAATTGGATTTTACCTTAAATCAATTAACCAAATTTAATCTCTAATGAGATGAATTAATTACTAAGGAATAATTTTTTTTTGTCTGATAGGATTACACTTCAGAGGACTGCAAACCTCTGTAATACTTAGACATTTTCCTCAAGTCCCTTCCCCACTGGGAAAGATTTTTGCTTCCTTGAGATAATATCTCCCATCTGAGAATCACACTCTAGAGTATTTTGGAATTTGACATGTGCCACCTGACTTGGTCTCTTGAGTTAGAAACCAAGACCAGGTCACAGAATGATTTTAGGGACTATCTTTGGAAACTTTATACCCTCTGGCTGACTTCTCCATGAAGGTATTGGGTAATTCATTCATCCAAACATGCAATACGTACCTATCTTCAATTAACACCTATCACATATATCACTGCGTAAGTCATATGGTATGAAGACATCAAGATAACCTACTGTGGAAGAGACACACAGAGCTGGTACCTATTCTTCCCAGGGCAGTGATAGATATTATGGAGCACTGAAGAGGTGAACCTGTATAGAAGGTGGGATGGGGATGCTTCCTGTAAGAGTTCACACCCACAAACAACAACAACAAGGCTTTCCATAGACCAATGGTTTAGAATCAGATTTAACCTGATCATTCCATATACCCATACCCTTGGGATTAGGAAGGGGAAAGTCAGCTTGCAGGGTGAGAAGAATGAGAAGTATTGGTCCTAGCATATTTGACGTTTATCTGAATCAGGCATGCTCTGTGCATGTGCTTTTAATGGTATATTGTGTGTGCATGATATTATGATTAATGCACACACATACATGCAGACATATACTCTCTCATTCTCCATTCCTGTCTTCCTGTCTCCATCCCTAGTCCCATTGAAGTTGTAAGCCATTAACTATCTAGTGTGCAAATTTCTGTATTTTGGCCACTAACAAATGATGCAACAAATTCCTTTTGTACATAGATTTTTTTTCCTGAAAAGTGGAATTTTTCTAAGTGCAAAAATAAATATTTGATGTAGAAGGCTTAAGAAATAAAGAATGATGGCCAGTGCCACGGCTCATTAGGCTAATCCTCCTCCTGCGGTGCCAGCACACCGGGTTCTAGTCCCAGTCAGGGCGCTGGATTCTGTCCCGGTTGCCCCTCTTCCAGGCCAGCTCTCTGCTGTGGCCAGGGAGTGCAGTGGAGGATGGCCCAAGTGCTTGGGCTCTGCACCCACATGGGAGACCAGGAGGAAGCACCTGGCTCCTGGCTCCTGGTTTTGGATCAGCGCGCCAGCCACAGCAGCCATTGGAGGGTGAACCAATGGCAATTGGAAGACCTTTGTCTCTCTCTCTCTCTCTCTCTCTCTCACTGTCCACTCTGTCAAAAAAAAAAAAAAAAAAAAAAAAAAGAATGATGAAGAAAAACAACTAAGAAAACAGTCATACTCTATCTTCCAGAAATAGACAGTTTCCATATGTTGGTAACTGTTTCAGATTTTTTTTCTATGGAAGTGCATTTATGTACATGCACACACACACACACACACACAGAGGTTTCTTTTGTGACATTGGGCACACCAAATGTACTACTTTGTATCTTTTTCCCTCTCAGTTGATGTAGTGTTTGTGTTATACCATTATCACTAAATAATTCTCTTTGTTAAACATAATTGCCTTTTTCTTATGATTGTCAAAATAGTACATACTTATGTGTGTACATCTATGAAAAGCACATATTGCCATTGTATACACATATGTACTGATCGTAACCTAAATTTAAAATTTAAAATCTGTTATAATTACATTATCCATATAGATTACAATGCAAGTGAAATCACAATACACATACTGTTCAGCAAATTGCATTTTTCACTAAATAATATATCTTTTTAAAAAAGATTTATTTGATTGAAAGTCAGAGTTACACAGAGAGAAGGAGAGGCAGAGAGAGAGAGAGACAGAGAGCGAGCGAGCGGTCTTCCATCAGCTGGTTCACTCCCTAGTTGGTCACAACAGCAGGAGCTGCGCTGATCTGAAGTCAGGAGCCAAGAGTTTCCTGTGGGTCTTCCCACACAGGTGCAGGAGCCCAAGAAGCTGGGCTATCTTCTACTGCTTTCCTAGGCCATAGCAGAGAGCTGGATCAGAAGTGGAGCAGTTGAGTCTCGAACTGGCACCCATATGGGATGCCAGCACTGTAAGTGGCGTCTTTACTCACTATGCCACAGCATCAGCCCCCATTAAATAATATATCTGAAGTCAGTTTATATGGAACTATTCTTAAATGACTATATGAGGCCAGTGCCGTGGCTCAATAGGCTAATCCTCTGCCTTGCGGCACCAGCACACCGGGTTCTAGTCCCGGTCGGGGCGCCGGATTCTGTCCCGGTTGCCCCTCTTCCATGCCAGCTCTCTGCTGTGGCCAGGGAGTGCAGTGGAGGATGGCCCAAGTCCTTGGGCCCTGCACCCCATGGGAGACCAGGAGAAGCACCTGGCTCCCGCCATCGGATCAGCGCAGTGCGCCGGCCGCAGAGCGCCGGCCGTGGCGGCCATTGGAGGGTGAAGCAACGGCAAAGGAAGACCTTTCTCTCTCTCTCTCTCTCTCTCTCTCTCTCTCTCTCTCACTGTCCACTCTGCCTGTCAAAAAAAAAAAAAAAAGACTACATGATATTTATTCACTAACAAGACATTAGTAATCAATATCAATTTATAACTAACCATCAATAGATGAGCATTTTAACTAACAACAAATCTTTTTCTTATAAAGAATACTGAAAGAATAACCACTCACATATCTTTGGTCACTAATGATTGCATTTCAGTAGGAGTAAAACACAAAGGTTGCTTGTTTAATCCCAAGTGTTTTTTCTTATAATTATTATGCCTCACAGAAAATAAACAGACCACAATTTTCACTAAGTGGTTTTCTTTAAATCGTCAAAACATACCATGTGTTGGATGGAGTTTTTAGAGGTTCAAATTAAGTACAGCTAATAAACGTGATCTCACTTTCAGCAAATCATGATGACATTTCAACTGCTAGCCAGGTGCTACCATCAATGATAACTAAGGCTCCAACTAAACTTCCCTTAGATGAGAGGGACGTGGCCCTCTAGCCATTGTCAAGTGCAGGCAGCTGAAGCAGAGACTGAGGCCGGTTTCATTGTTAGGAGCAAGACAAGGAGCAGAGGTGTAATAGGAGCAGCCTGGTGTGATGCAAAGCAACTGGTAGCAATC
Source organism: Oryctolagus cuniculus (assembly GCF_051225735.1). Taxonomy (NCBI): domain Eukaryota; kingdom Metazoa; phylum Chordata; class Mammalia; order Lagomorpha; family Leporidae; genus Oryctolagus; species Oryctolagus cuniculus. The sequence continues at coordinate 14,229,458 of NC_142879.1, forward strand.
AATCAGTTCTTGCCGACTACTGGCTGTTAGAAGTTTTAAGACATACATGGGGAGATGCAGACCTAGAAACGATGGTCCCAGGACAGGTGCCATTCAAAGGGACCCCTTCTGCTGATGAACCCTGAGCCAGAGAGCAGTGCCCTGACGGATGAGTGAGGTCTTTCTGACCACCAGCTGTCTGCCTAAGCAATGCCTGGAGTCGCATGGCCGGGACAGCTACATTGTCAGGGAAGATTCAGTGGCACTTGTTACTGATAAATCATGTATTGGTTCAGTGCTGTCCTCAAATCAATCAATCTGGCACTGCATTGGGCCATTTGACTTGGAATCATGGTCATATCCATTCTGTCTTTGGAGAAACTTGAGATTCCTTGACTCTTTTTCTAGTGTTGAAGTCCTTGGGGCTCACCTCTGGTGTTACAGGTGATAAATTAGAGCCAAACATTACTCAAAACACATTGTTTTAACATGATGGGATGTTCTTTTCCTTTCTTAAACAAATACTCTTTGTAATATCAGTAATGTACATTTTGTTGGCTTATGCATAAAAATCTTAATGAGCATTTAATTAAAATTACCTTATATTTATTTACTTGTAAGCTTATGCAAAATGTTACTTGCATGATTAAAATAATAAAAGACACATATCTGAAGTGTTCCTATGCAAGTTTAAGATGGCATTAACGAAAGGTGGTTTATAAACTGGCGACATTCTCTGAAAACTACGTTGCTATGTCCATACGTGCTGCTCAGAGCTCTTTGATGAATGGTTTTTCTAATTATGATGACTGTGAAAGAGAAAAAGTAGTGAAAACATCTACTCTCTCCTGGTTTAAAAAAATAGGTTTTTCCTCCAGTAAAAGTAGAGACATTTTAGATTTTAGGACCCTCTTGGCTCCTAAACCTGAGTGCTGCTTGAAAAATGGCCCTCTCAACGTTTAGCCAGCAGCCCCAGCTTAAATCCACAAGAGAGGGGGCTAACAACAGTGCTTTAAGTGGCAGTCTGCCATTTCGGGAAATTGCAGGCTTTTGAAAGAAGAAAAAGCTAGTAAGCCATTTAATTCACCTCCTTGGAACTAGATGTAAGTTAAGGAAAAATAAGAGGGTAAGCAAAAAAAAAAAAAAAAAAAAAAAAAAAAACAACTAATTCTGATTTTAAAACTTTTTCAACATCTGGTAGAAAAGGAATCTCTAGTCATAGCCCCCAGAGTAGCAAATTTTCAGAATCCCAACTCCTGTTAAACTGGGAAATATAGATACGTTCTTTCCGCGGACACCTTGAGAGACAGCAGACAGCTAAGGAATGGGCAACTCCAACGTGCTTTAATGTGTAAGCTTTGGGGAAAAATATTTGACACTGGATCCCAAGTTTCTCTGAAGTGACTTGTGCTACACATACAACTAGTCCTTTGTATCACTATGGTCTTTCATATCTAGTCAAACCGGGTTTGTAAGGGTGAGAGCATACTTACGTCTGGATTAGTGTTCCTAAAGGGAAAGAGTAAACTTGTTTAAGATTCTATTCCAAGTTCAAGTCTGTGATTGCCAAGGTTGCACAGTAAAATACAGTCAAGGACCCTATGGGTGAAAGATATTCCAAATTCAAATACCCTTAAGACACACATAACAATGTTTTCAAGTATATCTGTTTTCTTAGAATATTAACATTCAACACATATTCACTGAGCACTTACGTAGGAGGTCGGGTGGTTAGGCACTGGAAATGCAAGACAGGAAAACCAGGCACTTCCTATGTTTGCAAGAAGTATAACCCATAGCAGTAAGTACACCCACAGATTTGGCTCCCACACTTCCTTGCCCTCTACCAGGAATTAGTGTTCTGTAAGGGAATCTGGGGCAGGGAAAAGCAGAGGTATGCCTGGAACGTTGTGTTGTGTCAGAAAGCAAAGCAATACAGGAAACTGATAGCAGCATGTTGAGAGGACACAGGGATTGCCCTGAAGAGGATCCAACCAACCAAATAGAGGAATCGAGTGCCCAAAAAATGAGCGGTCATGCATTACAGCTCTGAGGGAGGAAGCGTGTGTGAGTGTACAGGAATACTCAAAAAGGAGGCAGGGCTAGGGGAACTCTTGCATGCAGAAGAACGCCTACTAGCAAACGTAACAGAAATGATATGAGTTTAAAGACATCACTCTTCAATAGCATATAGAATAACTGATTCTGGTAATGTTTGTCAGTGGATATTACACCCAGGTAAAATTTTGCAGGGGAGTCAGATATTCACATGGTCTCTAGGCATTACCCACAGATTATGGATTAAAGCAAAGAGGGAAAAGTGTTCCTTACAATGGGTAAATCTGGAAGATACCATGTTAAAAATGAGATGAAACTTATGGTTGAAAAATTAGGGTAAACTCCCATGAAGTGTTCCTGATGCAGTGAATTGAAAATTCATATCCTCTTTTGTCCAGTATCCTTCAAAGAATGTTCAACCTGAAGGTACTCATGAGGTAAGAATAAAAATGCTCTATATTTGCTAGACAGTTAGCTGGATTCTTTATAAATGCCATGAAAGACAAAAGAAGACCTGGAGACTGGGCTTAAAGGAGACCTTCAGGTACACCGCCATTTGCAATGCTGGCATCCCATATATGAAGGCCATTTCAAGTCCAGGCTGCTCCACACCCATCCAGGCTCCTGGCTTTAGCTTGGATGAGATCTGGCTTTTGTGGCTATTTAAGGAGTAAACTAGTAGATGGAAACATTCTCTCTCTCTCTTCCTCTGTCTTTCAAATAATTAAATCTAAAAAAGAAAATAAAACCACAATGGTCAAAGTCGTGTTCTTTGTTGGATTCTGTCTGCCAATCATGTTGATACACACATGCATGCACATGCTATGGCTATGAAGAATATTTGATAACAAGTGGTAAAATTGGAATATGGGCTTACTTTCGAGAAGGTTATTGTGTAATATTACATTTACTGAGTATGATGATCATGAATTGTTTTGTTAGGAGAATGCCTCTGTTCTTAGGAGATATGTACCAAGGAATTTAGGCTGAATTATCATGCTTGCAACTTTCTTTCAAATTGTTGAGACAACATTTAAAATATATAGTTGTCTCTCAGAATCTGAGGGAGGCAGCGTTGGTTCCAGGATGCCCAACAGGCGGTCAGGTCTCTTATGTGTGATGGTAAAATATTTGCAAATAACCCATGAAATCCTCTCATATATTTTACATCATCTTTCTATTTTTTAAAAGATTTATTTAAACAGAGATAGAGAGAGAGAGAGAGAGAGAGAAAGAGAGAGAGAGAAAGAAAGAGAGAGAGAAAGAGAGAGAGAAAGAGAGAGAGAGAAAGAGAGAGAAATGGAGGTCTTCCATGGTTCACTTCCCAAATGGCCTCAATGGCCAGAGCTGCACCAATCCAAAGCCAGGATGCAGGAGCTTATTCTGGGTTTCCCAAGCAGGTTCAGGGGCCCAAGCACTTGGGTCATCTTCCACTGCTTTCCCAGGCCTTAGCAGAGAGCTGGATTGGAAGTGGACTAGCCAGGACTTGAACCAGCATCCATATGGGATGCTGGCACTGCAGGTGGCAGCTTTACCTACTACGCCAATAGCAATGGCTCCACATCATCTCTTGATTGCTTATAAAATCTGATACAATGTAGATGCTATGCTAATGGTGGCTTTGCTGTATTATTTAGGGAATATGACAAAAAAGTATGTATTCAGTACAGATGCAATTGATTTTTCTGAATATTTTTGGTCCACAGCTAAAGGGTATTTGAGAGAGACACAAAGCAAAAATACCAAAATGTTGAAAGTCAGTAAATCTAGGTAAAAAGCATATGAGTGTTCAGTATACTATTTCAACAATTAAAAAATTATTTATTTATTTGAAAGTCAGAGTTAGAGAGAGAGATAGGAGAGACACACAGAGAGAGATCTTCCATCCACTGGTTCATTCACTCCCCAAATGGCTGCAATGGCTGGGGCTGGACCAGGACGAAGCCAGGATCCAGGAGCTTCTTGAAGGTCTCCCACATGGGTGCAGGGGCCCAAGCATTTGGGCCATCTTCCACTGCTTTCCCAGGCACATTAACAGGGAGCTGAATTGGAAGTGGAACAGGCTGGACTCGAACAGGGACCCATATGTGATGCAGGGAAAGCAGACAGCAGCTTAACCTGCTGTGCTACAGCAGTGGCCCCATATTTCACCATTTTGTGTGTTTAAAGATTTCAAAATCTAACTTTGAGGACATAAGGGTTTAAGTCATTCCTTTCCTTGTAAGTGGACGTGTGAACTCGCCTGGACCTAGTGTGAATGGGTGGATCTTTCTCTCCTGCACCTCACCAAATTAGAGCTTTGGAGTTTATAAGCATTGTGAAGACTAAAAGTTCAGCCAAGATACAATCATTCAACTAAAAGGAACTGTGAAGGTACTGTCTTCTATTCTCTCAACCAACTGCAGGAGATTGAAAGACCATGAATGACTATCATGTTTGACTTTTCCCTTACAGCTCTCAGAGGTTGATTCATGAATGTATCTGTTTACCCAACCAGAGCACTGTGGGCCTGAGCCTTGTGCAAGAGACACAGGCGGCCAAGGCAGGCGCCACTGTTGGGCCACCTGGGAGCTTTCCTCTCCTGCTGGGGAATGGTAGGGCACAGTGAGAACCATGGAAACACACGTCAATGCTTACTTAGTTGCTCCAATTTGGACTTTTCTCAGAAATCACATTTTTACTAACATTATAAGTTATATATATATATAACATTATATATAATATATAACATATAATATATACCATGTATAATGTATATATAACATATTATATATTATATGCAATTATATATATTATATAATATACTTATATATTATATTATATAATATATATAATTATGTGCTATATAAGTATATATACTTATATATTAATGTTATATATTATATATATAATATATTATTATATATAACATATTATATATTATATGCAATTATATATAATATATAATATACTTATATATTATATTATATAATATATATAATTATGTGCTATATAAGTATATATACTTATATATATTAATGTTATATATTATATATTATATATATAATATTATATATTAATGTTATATATTATATATATATTAATATATATATATATATTAATATATATATATATTATATATTATATATATATTATTATATATATAATATAATATATATTATATATATAATACATATAATATATAATTTATAATATAATTATATTCATTATATAATATATTATATAATTATATATACCTATATATTATATATAATATATACTATATAATATATAATACATATAAAATATATATTGTATATAGCATATATAATATCTATAGTATATAATATATGCATATATATAACATGTTTTATATATTATACCTGTTATATATAATATATGACATTATAAGTTATCTATATTATAATAATAACATTATTATCAGAGATACAGAGTACCAATGCTATTTGCAGTAGAAAAAGTACACGGGAACCTGGCACTCTTTGGGAATCGTCAGATGCCATCTTCTGTCGTCTACTGGGATGAAAAGGTGGCCTGGAGTGGACTATACAGAATGGGATAAACATCTCTACAGAAAGGTCTTCCAAAAATCCTTAGCTTTCTGATGACGAATTGCCATCTGCATACACAGAGTAACTTCTTAGAGAAGAAAATCTGTTACTGCGAGATAAAAGCCAAGTTTATCTAAAATGTTTAGCATTGTACTCCACATGGACATGGTCCTTTAAGAAGACAAGGATATTTCTAAGCTAAGTGAGTGGGATTCAGTGACTGTGGACATTGTAACATCTGTCACCTGTTGATCTTAGCCATGAGCCTAGCTGGTTAAATTGGTGTTCAATTAATTAATTCAATGAAAAATGTACTGAGCTCCTTTGAGATGTCAGCACTGTTCTAGACATTTGGAATGTAAAGAGAAATAAGATTATTTCCCCACTTTGGAAAAGAGTACCAGTGGGGGCATGAAGGGAAAGAGGAGAAGGCTGTGTAAATGAAGTAACTCTAGCACAAGTATTGCTGTTCATTCTACAGAGGAAATACATTCAAAACATTTACCTAAGAGGAAGTCATGAAGTTAAAGAGCGATATAATTGAGGCAGAGAGGAAAGCATTCTGAGAGAAAGGAGCAGGGCAAGAAGGGGTGTGGGCTAGGGGTCTCCTGGTGTGTATACAGAGCTGGAGGGTGGAACACAGGCAGCATGGGAGTGAGGCTGGAGGTGTAGATGACTTTTAGGGCCTATGGTGTCTGGACCTGGTATGGGGGACAACTGAAAATTCTAGTATTCTACATGTGGAAACACAATGATCAGAGTTATATTTTGCTGCTCTGGCAAATATCACTGTAGACGTGAAACAGGTGATAGATGAGAGATACATTTGAGAATGTGGACTCCAAAGGACTTAGCAATAGATCTGTTATCAGGGATGAGGAGTTAAGAACAACTTTCAGGGCTGTAACTTGAGTGTCAGAGTCACTGACAGTGGTATTCAGTGAGGATAGAAATAGAGGTAAAAACAGGTTTAAGTCAAAATATGATTTTGCCATGTTAAGTTTCAGCCAATAATGCCAGCACCGCGGCTCACTAGGCTAATCTTCTGCCTGTGGCGTCAGCACCCCAGGTTCTAGTCCCGGTCAGGATGCTGGATTCTGTCCCGGTTTCTCCTCTTCAGTCCAGCTCTCTGCTGTGGCCTGAGAAGGCAGTGGAGGATGGCCCAAGTGCTTGGGCCCTGCACCTGCATGGGAGCCCAGGAGAAAGCACCTGGCTCTTGGCTTCGGATCACTGCAGTGTGCCGGCCATAGTGGCCATTTGGTGGGGGTGGGGGGTGGGTGTGTGAACTAACTATAGTTATGATGCATCACTTCTCGGCCTTTTGGCTAAAATCAAGTGTCGTATAGTTATCATGCAATGCAACAGATCTACAAAACTTGTTTCTCGTGCCTAATGGGAACGTTTTTGCTCTTTTGCCAACATCTAATTCCCCCCATCTCCAGGCTCTGGTAAGCACTACTCTACTCTCTACTTATTTATTTACTTCTTACTGACTTGTTTGTGTTCATTGTATATTTTGGATATCAACCCTTTATCATATGTATGGTTTGCCAATGTTTTCTCCCAACCTATCTGTTTTCTCTTCATTTTGTTGACTGTTTCTTCAATAAGTAGTATTGGGAAAACTGAATATCCACATGTAGAAAAATGAAATTGGACTATTATCTTGCACCAGATATAAAGATGGACTCAAAATGGATTAAAGGCATAGACCTAAAGCTGTAAAACTACTAGAAGAAAACATAGAAGAAATATCTGTGATATTGGTTCTGGGCTGTAATTTTTTTGGATATAGCTCTGCCCATACAGGTAACAAAGGTAAAAAGAAACAAAGAGATTACATCAAACTGGAAGGCTTCAGTCTTTTCTTCAAGTGAGGGCTTCCTTGGAGGACTGATGAGCAGAAAGCCAAGAAAAAATGTCTAGCTTATTTTCTCCCATGCTGCAAAACACTCTTATACATTTGTAAGTCGAATTGTTTATGAGTTGAGCTGATTGGTGCAGTGTGTGAATGTAGTGGACTCTGTCAGGGCGCTACTCAGATTCCCTTAGACCTTTTCATGCCTCTACTGTTGCTGAGGGCTCACCTCCTCTACCTTGAACTGCTTTCCTCCCACTCGTCTGTGTGCTTTTGTTTCGCACAGCCCCGTGCCACTCTCTGGAGCTTTACCTGGGGTTTACATTCCCCACCCTTTCCATTCCATTTCTGCAGTCCATAGCCGAAGATGAAAGGAATCTAAGCCAAGATCCTGTGCCTTGAGCAAGGGATAAACACTGGTACATAATTTACTCCCAGACTCCTTAGACTGTAGGATCAGGCTAAGGGTGGGACTTGGCCCTCATGTGAAATCACCCCTTGCTGGACTCCCTGCCCTTTCCTGTCTCGCTTTACTGCTCTCTTCCTGGTATCTCCTGAGAGTGGTTCCTTAGTAAGTCACTTGCACATACTTCATCCCAGGGCAGGGTCTGCTTCTGGGGCACCTGTCAGAGACAAATGCAGCTTGAGTAACTGAAGGTATTTCTCACCACAGATCCCTTTTAATATCAAAACATGTTAACTTAAAATTTAGTTTACATATATAGTTTGATTTTTTTTACTCATACATAGTTTTAGTGATCTATGATTAAAATTTACTATCATAGTAAATCATTCTTAACAATTTGGTTTTACAGATATAGCACAAAGTTTGACAAAACAATTTTCAGCAATATTGATACATATACACATTTCTTCTTTTTGTTTTTGATTTAAAAAAAATAGTTTCCACATATGAGGGAGAACATGCATTACTTGTCTTTCTGTGTGTGGATTATTTCACCCAGCATGATGTCCTCCAGTTGCAACCATTCTGATGCAAATGATAGAATTTCATTCTTTTTTATAGCTGAATAATATTTCATTGTGTGTGTGTGTACCATCTGATGATGAACACTCTGGTGATTGCATATTTTGGAATTTGTGACTTCTATAAACATGGTGATGCAAGTATCTCTTGGATATGTTGTATTCAACTCTTTTAGGGATATGTCCAGTAATGGGTTTGCTGGATCATAGGGCAAGTCTATTTCTAGATATTAAGAAATTTCCATACTGTTTTCCACAGTGGATGTACTAATCTACATTCCCACCAACAGTGTACAGAGTTCTCCTTTTTCCACATCCTTGACACTATTTCTCTCTTTCAAATAAATATATAAATCTTTTTTTAAAAAGGCAGAGAGTTACAGAGAGGCAGAGGAAGAGAGCAAGCAAGAAGTCTTCCATCCACTGGTTCACTCCCCAGTTGGCTGCAATGGTTGGAGCTGCACCAATCTGCCTAGAAGATACCTGGGCCCTAAGTCTGAACACACAGTTTACTCCATACCCATGTACTTCGCATTCAATGTACTTGCATCAAAATGGAGAGAGAGAGAGAGAGCAAGAAACATTTTAACACAGTTTTTTTCATGTTAATTTGAATTATATGTGAATGTGGTTTTGTTTTTGCACCATTCTTGATTTAAATTCATTCATAGCCCTATGAAAGTTTTTATGTAAAATAAAACATTGCAAGTTTCTTATGAATAATCTGCTCCTTAATAGGGGTTGGAAAGGAGTGTTTTCTAGTGGTAATGAGAGAAGCCTTCCTGAAAAGATTCCTGGGCAGTGATTCTAAATAAAGAAACAACTTTTTAAAAAATGACCATTTTGGTATTAAAGGCCATTTGAAAATATTAAATCAGTTCTCCTTGGACACTTGACGGATGAGATGGTAGGAAACCATAAGTCAAGAAAGACAGTCAATCACTGTGTGACCAGATTCTCTGTGTCTCCCGCTATCTGCAAGATGGATTAAATAGTGCTTTTCTTTGGGGAGTGTTTTAAGGACCGTTAAACACACTGTTTTCAGAGATGCTTCTCTGGTTCCATATCATTCCTCGGCCCCAGGAAAGGCGACTGACAGAGCTCCATCAGGCAGAGAAAGGTTCACAATCCTTGCTCTGAGAGCTGTTTGAGAACTCTCAGAAGAGATGTGGCCAACACTGCTTTCGTGTGATGACAGATGGGCCATATATTTCTCTACCAAGTTAGACGGTGGTTGTAGACACGCAGCTCCGGCCAGGAGAACGGCACCAGTTTCTCAAGAGGGATGGTGTGTCACCTTACAGAATGCGTGGCAACTAAATAAAAACAGTGTTACAGGAAATATAGAAAAAATATTCATGTGCCAAAGGAGGATAAGACTAAAAGCAAAGCAAAGCAATTTCAGAAACAGCCTGGCCCTGAGAGTGATTTCACTTCTTGCCTGGGAGTTGAGTATGAAAAAGAAAGAGGCAGGCCATCCAATGTGCTGAGAGGAAAAGAATTAAGACCATCTGAGTTTCTGTGAGAGAAGAAATGGCCTTCCCAGAGCCGCTCACTGCTACGGGAGGTAGCTGCACAAACGTTTTACCGTTCAATAAAAGTTCCCAAGTCTGTGCTCGTTTCTGTTGTTTTAAACGTGCTGGTTGAATTCTGTACCTTGAAATAGCCTTTGTGGACTGCTGTCTGATCTGTGCGTGTTTCAAATGGAGCCAGTCTTGAGAGTGGGGTAGCAGCGTGGGTGTCGCTGAGCGGTGACAGGCACGTGAGCTGTGTCTCTAAATGATGCGTCCCAGGAAGCCAGGGACACAATGGCGCAGGGAGAAGGAGATGAGGGAATGTTTGGGAAAGCTGGGAAGGAGGGAGGAAGGAATTGCGGAGATGAGCCAAAAATACGTCGCCATCCTTGCAAAGGACCCCGCCACCTCAGATCACACCTTGTTAATCTGAAATCCCCTCTCCCCACATCCTCAAGGTCTCAGCAGACCTCTCGTGCCTCTAGCTGTGTCCCTATTCGTGGTCTGTTCTAAACCTTTGGCTTTCTATCCTCAAAATTTGAAAGTGCTTCCCTTCAAGCTACATCTTGCAGGGGACAAATGTATCCAAATTCAGGTGATGGTGTGGAAACTGTATTTATTTAAATAGACACTGTTTCCACGAGCATTCTCTAGACAATGGAGCAAAGAAAGCACAAAGTAGCTCTCTTCGTTGAAGGATCTCTTCTTGTCTGTGCCGAGAATGTCCAATGACCACTGCTTTCTCCTCTAAGAAGTTTATAATCAAGGCCAGGGCCCAGTTAGATTAAGAAAGGGGGCTTTTTTTCAGTCTTAACAAAGTCATATTATTTCTTCCACCAATCCTTGCCCTCTGTAAAAAATAAAATAAAAATTTTAAGCCTGTTTATAAAAAATGTTTCCACCTATTAGGCTATAATAAGGAACAGGAGTTTTATTTAGCATGCAGGCAGAATAAATTTTATGTTTTCATTCTATCCTGCACACATGCGTAAGGCGTTCTGAGAAGCACAGACTTATTTCCCGATAATCATTTTTTTCTCCTCAAATATTAAGTGTTTGCCAAACCCTGACAGTGTTCAATGCCTAGCACTGTTTCAGATAGAAGAAAATGCACAGTGGGTGTGAGACAGAGCCTGCCCTCAGTATGCAGTGTAATTAATAGTCATTCAGGGCCGGCGCCGCGGCTCACTAGGCTAATCCTCCGCCTAGCGGCGCCAGCACACCGGGTTCTAGTCCTGGTTGGGGTGCCGGATTCTGTCCCGGTTGCTCCTCTTCCAGGCCAGCTCTCTGCTGTGGCCCGGGAGTGCAGTGGAGGATGGCCCAGGTGCTTGGGCCCTGCACCCCATGGGAGACCAGGAAAAGCACCTGGCTCCTGGCTCCTGCCATCGGATCAGCGCGGTGGGCCGGCCGCGGCGGCCATTGGAGGGTGAACCAACGGCAAAGGAAGACCTTTCTCTCTGTCTCTCTCTCTCACTGTCCACTCTGCCTGTCAAAAAAAAAAAAAAAAAAATAGTCATTCAGACCTGTGGGGCCACGGGGAAGCGTTCTGCACAAAATTCAGGGGTGTGGATTCAGATGCCTCCACAGGTGAGTCAGGTGGTAACAGAGGTGTGCCTGTTAGCCTGTGAGGGCACCTGGGACTGCAGGGAGCTACGGTGCCATAAAAGACACTGAAGTAATAAAAAAAAAACCTTGGAGCACTGACTACACAGTGATATCACATTTGGCGGATTCGGCCTACCACTGCAAGTGTGCCACATCTGACACAGGAAAAGGGAATACTCTGATTATGTGAACACACTGAGGAGGAAGAAGAAAGATATAAAAAGAGTGCTAGAAGCCTGGGGATTAACTAAGGGGCCTTGGTCAGGGCAGGTTTTTCCAGAGACGAGCTACAGTCTACTCAAAGGATGCGTTCCCACACCGGAGGCCCTAAAAAACGGAGGAGCCATCCAAAGGCTGAACGGCTGGTTCCAGCTGGGGCCTCTGTTCTAAACCTCCCTCTTACACCATCGCCGTCTCCTAGCTGTTTCTCACAAAGCTATGTTTGAGACTGGAAAAGCCAAGGACGTGAGATGGGGTGGAGGGACCCGGGAGCCAAGGCTGGAGGCAGGCGCTTTTCCTCCCTCTTCCGAAAGAGTAGACGAAGGCACTGGTTCTGGCGTGGAACAGCTTCCACCTCGAGAGCCTCACCTAGTGGGTTCCGCTGGCAGCCATGCATCGCAGCAGGAGGTCGCCAGGGACCTGGGTGTGCTCCTTCCGATTCATGATGATGAATCACATACACTTATTTCACTGTCAGAGAAAAATTTCCCAAGAACCTTCTGTGAGCATTAGGATGTCATTTATTTCAAAGGAAAGAAGGCTGCTGTATTTATCTCTCCGAAGGCCTGCTCTTCTCCAAACATTAATTGGCCACGTTGGATTGATTTTTGAAAAATGATACCTTACTAAGGAAGAATTCTGATTTCCTGGAGCAATTATCTCCTGAGTATTTATCTTTCCAGTAAAAGCTCTTCGCCCAAAGACCTTCAGAGCCTTGTTCCAATGAGGGTTTTAGACACATATGAAAACAGCATTAAAAGTGAGAGATAGGGCTGGCTGTGTAGAGGATTCGAACTTTCTTTAAAGGAACTTTAGGTGTTGGCAATTGCCTGAATACCAGAGACTTGAGATAAATTAGCAAAGAGCTCTAGAAAATCGGACAGTGACTCTGACAAGTAAGGAGCTTGGGGTAGGCGGGTGTCTCAGAGGATGGCTTCCAGGTCCTGAGTGACTTCTGAGATACCCCCATTGGCAACCCAGCTTCAGCGTTGAAGGTATTCTCTCTCTCTCTCTCTCTCTCAATGAAAACCATTCCATTTTTCTTGACTTTTCAAGTCATTCACATGCTTCCTTAAAGTGAAAAAAAAAATACAGCTTTTTATTACTTCCAACCTACTATAGACCACACTATATCATATGAATTCCAAATGATCCTCTATATGAGTTAGCATTCTCTTGAAAATAGACATCCATATATTTCAATGGTCACATGCTAAAGAGAATCATAAAATCTTGTTTCCATTGTTTCAATTATAATATCGCTAATGTAGAAGTTGTGAGGATTTATAAGGAAGTTATTCAGGGGCCAGCTCTGTGGCATAGCAGGTAAAGCCATTGCTTGCTGGCATCCCATATGGGTGCCAGTTCAAGTCCCAGCTGCTCCACTTCGATCCAGCTCTCTGCTATGGCCTGGGAAAGCAGTGGAAAATGGCCCAATTCATTGGGCCACTGCTCCTGCATGAGAGACCTGGAGGAGGCTCCTGGCTTAGGATCAGCCCAGCTCAAGCCATTAAGGCCATTAGGGGAGTGAACCAGCAGATGGAAGACCTCTCTCTCTCTCTGCCTCTGGCTCTCTGTAACTCTGCCTTTCAAATAAACAGGTCTTTTTAAAAAAAAGTTATTTAAAAAAATTCAGCAAGGGGCAGGATCAAATGAGTATAGTATTGTGAGGGTCTTCAAAGAATCCATAGAAAATGCATAATATAGAAAAGCTATGCATAGATTTCAAATTGTTCTGCACCCACAGTTATCTTTTAATTGCATTTTTCTGTAAACTTTTTCAAAATCCCCTTATATCTATCAAAGCCATCCTTCTGAGTAAGATGTTAGGAAGAAATAAGATTAGTAAGAGATTTGATTCCTGTGAGTCCAAATTCTACAATCTAAAGGCAGGGGGAATGCAACACATTATTAAAGCCTGATTCGTGAATGAGTGTTTGAGGGTGAACATCATGTGAACTCTCAGATGGGGTTAATCTGGGAGGACTGCATGCAGGAGGTGAGCTATAGTTATGAGTTGGAAGATGGTGAAATGCATTGTTGTTACAGTGAACGCTGGATCAGAAAACGCAATGTCAAGGGTCACTCTCAAAATAGCAGGTTTGCTTACCTTCTGCATAAAGCAGAGACTGATAATAAAGTCAAGGTAAGTTTAGGAGAGGCCAAAATAGGTTTTCCTATTTGATAGCAAAGTCTCATGTGTCTCGAATACTTTGGAGTTCATTGTGTGATTTTAGAGGTAGCTGCACTCCTCTTCTGAGTATATACCAAAGTAGATTTTTTTTATCTGAGAGTGAACTTAGTTCCCCAATTATTGATAACTTAGTTTATAACAAATTCATGTACAGATTTTATCATTACTATTTTGTAGTAGCTATGTTTCTAAAAATACATTTTCATAATAAAATTAAAACCCCCTTTTACCCTTCATAAGTCACTGGACTTTGCAGAGCACTTTCTTCATCTCTCCATCAGGGTTTCCCCTTTGGGCTGAAGCCAAGCATGGAAAATTTCACCTCGCTAGACAGGCCTTTGTGGGACCCGTAAGCAGTGGGGAAGGGAGTTTAAATTTATATTTAACTTCAAATGCTTTTTACCACAAATGATATAATATAGGGTACTGAGCAATCAGTTTTAGGTATAATTGAGCTAGCCTGTTGGTCTGTTCAATTATTTATGAGCCACTTACAGATTTATTTAGGTATTTTACCATTCTCTGACCCCCAGAATTGGACATCTACAGGTTTTTTCCCTTTTTGAGTGTATAATAAGATGACTCGGTACCAGTTAAAAACATTTCCATGTTGCACAACAATAAGGGGATTGTTTATTGTGTGAGGTTGTTAGGAATTTCCAAAATACAAGAAGTGGGGAAATAAAATGACCCATATCTCAAATTTGCTCTCTGTTGATATGATTTGAGACTGAATTAAAGAAAGGGTAGGAATAATATTGGGGGGAGAAATGCATTTGCTTCTTTTTTGTTTTCTCGTTTAAGGTTTGAAAAAACAGACAACCAGGGACTTGAGAATTTGGAAATGCAAAGTCAAAAGTGATCAACTTAAATGGCAGTACTGGGAATTAAAACTGAGTTACAAAGACTATAGTACTGATTATTTACTTGTATTTATGTATTTGTTTATTCATCAATAAATAAAGTAAAATAAAGTCAAGACTAATATGCAGAAATTAAATCTTTTAGAAAAGGAGAGAAAAAGTGGAAAAAGTAAGATTCCATAAAGGAAAGTTGGTGAAAGTCTTGAATACTTACTATGAGATACAGAAGGCAGAGGCAAATAATGACTGTGATTGGGACCTGCCTTTTTGTTAGAGGTGTCCTGGAATTCTTTGGGAAGGTGTAGACAGAGCGAGGTCGTGGAAGTCATAAGTATTTGGAATGAAATGGGGAACAAGGCTAGTGGAGCAGTTGTCACTTGTAACTGCTGGAAGGTGTGCCCTGAATCTGTCAGCAGGATTTCTGTCTGGGTTGAGTTGGATAAACAGCAGACCAAGGAGATCAAACCCAACTTATTTTTACTCTGGGTCTTCATCGGCCCCTGGAGAAAGTGACAATCTCACTTACATTATTTTGTTATTATGACTCTTTGGCCTTAATTCTGTTAACTTATTCAATGTAAGACTTAATATCGCAGTTTTCAGGCCTTATACGGGATTAGCACCTTTTTATGCCTATAGTTCTCCCTGAGCTGGCTACAGCTATCACTGCATCAATTATAATTTGATAATTTCAGAATTTTGGATTGCATGGTTTGTGGGATTTCACTTGTTGGATTACAGCAGAGCTCTGGGTAATTCTAAATGATGGAATCATTTGCCACAACCTTGAGAGGGCTAACTCTCTCCACATTTCCTTCCATATACTTTACCATCAGGAAGCCCTCAAAGAAACTTCAGAATAAAAAAGAGCATCCAGCTAATCCCCAAGGTATCAAAGTGGAAGAACATATCTTGCATGAACTTTAAATGGAATTATTTAAATAAATGAGAGATTGAGAGAATGAGAGAATGAGAATGAATAGCAACAACAGCCACAGCATAAAGGCAGGATTTAGGTAGAGGGTTTTTTTTTTTTTTTTTTTCCCCAAGGTCTACTGTGGGAATTTAATTTACAAAATGCATTATGAATCATCAAGAAAGGAGGGATAGGCATGCCACACTTCCCAAATTTATTTGAGATTAAAATGGGTTTTTGGCAGAACAATGAATAGAGTTGACATGGCGTATAACACACTTTGAGAAATGTTTCCCTATATCGATTGCTTAAAACTTTTGCCTCCAGAGGAAGCTTGCCTTAATTATAGGAAAATTCTTGCATTGAATATTTAAAAATAGCTAGAAGAGAGAATTTTGAATATCCTCAACACCAGGAATGATAAATGTCGTAGGTGATGAGTATGCTAACTGCCCTCACTTGGTCACTGTATAATGTATATATGTACAAAAATGTCACACTGTACCCCATAAATATTTACAATTATTTTGCATCAATTAAAAGCAAATTTCAAAAAAGGGAGCAGGAAGCTGGCATCATACACACACACTGGACTTACCAAGTGCCCTTGGCTGTGAGTGGGCAACTTTTCCTTTTGCTCATGTCCGAGGGCCTGACTCCACCTCTGGGGACATACTGAATGTCAACTTCATGGCTCTCCTGTCTCTGTCAAACTTGGAAGCCACATCATTTGGCTAATGGGTTTTCAACAAAAGCCAAATTGGCAAAAATCCAATCATCAAAGAATCAAGTCATCCAAGGACTGAGTTTTGAAAATGTACCCATTCTAGACATTCACTTCTTGTAATTAATGATAAACTTGAAAGATCTTCACGTTGCCTGAGGTGTCTTACAGTAGTTCTGGAGTATTTATAAGCATTCTAGTTGGTATATTTTCATAACTGCTTTTGAATACTTGATCTGCTCTGGCTCAGCTGCTGCTGCTGCTGTATATGGCAGTGCTAGGACAGGGTGGGGCCTTTGTGGGAAGGAGAGTGGGGAGTTGGGGTCTGCAGCCCAAGGTGCTGTTCCAGGGGACCAGGGCACTGAGAGATGAGCCAGGTCAGAGGGTGGCAGAGATAAAGTCTACAGAAGGGGGAAGTGGGGTCAGAGGGGAGAATGAGGAATGAAGAGGAGGCAGAGGGAGGAGGAGGCCAGGCACAGAGGGCGGTTTGAAGTCCCGAGTCCCATGTACTGACATCAGGACTTGCCAGTCCATCTGACATCAGTTCCTGTGAATTTCAAAAATATGTCATTTTGAGGTAGGTGTTTAACATATGTGTTGAGATGCTAGTTAAGACACCCCTGTCAACTTTGTTAATATGCAGCTTTTAATTTTCCCTGATTGTGTCGTCATGACGTTCCTCAGTGTGTTCAAATTAGGACTCAAATTAGGATGAATAGGCTTGGATTTTTCAGATTGGATCCATTTCAATTGAAATATTTAAATGTTATATCTTTATTGGGCTTATTTTCCGATTACAGCCTGATAGGTAGTTAAACGTCTTTTGTTGTCATTACTGAGATATTTGTAATCGGATTAGTAATTGTTGTAATTGCTTTTACTGATTGGTGCAGTTACACCATGAGAATTAGGATTAATCTTTTGGGCTGCTTTAATTGTTCCCAAACCTTGATTCAGAATCAGCTTTGGTTATGTTTTTGTAGCATAGTACAATGGAATACAACGGAGGTGTCAGTACAACAGTTGGAACCATACTTATTTACAACGAGGACTATTTATATCAGTGACTCTGGGGCAAGCTTTTCAGTTTTTAATTATACCCAAGGGAAATGGTGGTACTTAGCAATACATCAAACTTTGGATGCCTCTGGAGTTCATTACCATACAATAACTACATTTATCTGTCACACTTTATTGCTTACTTTCTGCTTTTCCAAGCCTCTTTATTGGCCGCATTACTTGGCTAGAACGGAAAGCAAAAGGGCTGTGTCATGGTAACGCAGGTTTCTTGTGCGGGTGGAGTGCTAACCACATATGGGGCATCTTTTCTGTGCTTTTCAACTCCAAAGATGACTGGATTTTTAATCCAGATTTTGCCCATAAAAATAGGCTTGAAAGAAGTGTAGCCAAGTAGAAATCAGTAATTGATTCCCTTTAAACAATAATTCTGAAGCTTTCTTTATGCTTAAGCAATAAATATTCATTAGGGACAATTAGAAAATGTAGATAAACACAAGAAAAAGTCACTAGAGATGATAACTGTAAACCTTCTGTTAAGTGGTTAGACTTTTTCTAGTAATATAGGGAAGGATGACAGAGTGCTTAAAATGGAATTAAGAGTATAATTTTTATTTCTCATACTATGGGAAAATATATATATTATGAAAAAACTATGCATTTCAATTTTTCTTGCATCAAAAGAGGCTCATAAATTTTTTAATTTATTTTTTAACTTTTATTTAGTAAATATAAATTTCCAAAGTACAGTTTATGGATTACAATGACACCCCCCAAAATTTCCCTCCCACTCACACCCCTCCCATCTCCCACTCCCTCTACCATTCCATTCACATAAAGATTCATTTTCAATTATCTTTATATACAGAAGATCAATTCAGTATATATTAAGTAAAGATTTCATCAGTTTGCACCCACACAGCAACACAAAGTGTAAAATACTGTTTCAGTACTAGTTATAGCATTGCTTCACATTGGACAACGCATTAAGGATAGATCCCCCATGAGAAGGAAGTACACAGTGACTCCTGTTGTTGACTTAACAATTTGACACTCTTGTTTATGGCATCAGTAATCTCCCTAGGCTCTAGTCATGAGTTGCCAAGGCTATGGAAGCCTTTTGAGTTTGCCGACTTCAATCTTATTCTGACAGGGTCATAGTCAAAGTGGAAGTTCTCTCCTTCCTTCAGAGAAAGGTACCTCCTTCTTTGATGGCCCCGTTCTTTCCACTGGGATCTCACTCGCAGAGATCTTTCATTTAGGTCGTCGTCTTTTTTTTTTTTTTTTCCAGAGTGTCTTGGCTTTCCATGCCTAAAATACTCTCATGGGCTCTTCAGCCAGAGTGCTATTTAGGACATCTGCCATTCTATGAGTCTGCTGTGTATCCCGCTTCCCATGTTGGATCATTCTCTCCCTTTTTGATTCTATCAGTTAGTATTAGCAGACACTAGTCTTGTTTGTGTGATCCCTTTGACTCTTAGACTTATCAGTGTGATCAATTGTGAACTGAAATTGATCACTTGGAGTAGTGAGATGGCATTGGTACATGCCACCTTGATGGGATTGTATTGGAATCCCCTGGAATGTTTCTAACTCCACCATTTGGAGCAAGTCCAATTGAGCATGTCCCAAATTGTACATCTCCTCCCGCTCTTATTCCCACTCTTATATTTAACAGGGATCACTTTTCAGTTAAAATTTAAACACCTAAGAATAATTGTGTGTTAATTACAGAGTTCAACCAATAGTATTAGTACAAAAAAATACTAAAAGGGATAAAGTATTACATTGTACATCAACAGTCAGGACAACGGCTGATCAAGTCACTGTTTCTCAGAGTGTCCATTTCACTTCAACAGGTTTCCCCTTTGGTGCTCAGTTAGTTGTCGCCGATCAGGGAGAACATATGATATTTCTCCCTTTGGAACTGGCTTAATTCACTCAGCATAATGTTTTCCAGATTCCTGCATCTTGTTGCAAATGACCGGATTTCATTGTTTTTGACTGCTGTATAGTATTCTATAGAGTACATGTCCCACAATTTCTTTATCCAGTCTATTGTTGATGGGCATTTAGGTTGGTTCCAGGTCTTAGCTATTGTGAATTGAGCTGCAATAAACATTAATGTGCAGACTGCTTTTTTGTTTGCCAATTTAATTTCCTTTGGGTAAATTCCAAGGAGTGGGATGGCTGGGTTGAATGGTAGGGTTATATTCAGGTTTCTGAGGAATCTCCAGACTGACTTCCATAGTGGCTTAACCAGCTTGCATTCCCACCAACAGTGGGTTAGTGTCCCTTTTTCCCCACATCCTCTCCAGCATCTATTGTTGGTAGATTTCTGCATGTGAGCCATTCTAACCAGGGTGAGGTGATACCTCATTGTGGTTTTGATTTGCATTTCCCTGATTGCTAGTGATCTTGAACATTTTTTCATGTGCCTGTTGGCCATTTGGATTTCCTCTTTTGAAAAATGTCTGTTGAGGTCCTTGGCCCATCTCTTAAGTGGGTTGTTTGTTTTTATGTTGTGGAGTTTCTTGATCTCTTTGTAGATTCTGGTTATCAACCCTTTATCTGTTGCATAGTTTGCAAATATTTTTTCCCATTCTGTCAGTTGCCTCTTCACTTTCCTGACTGTTTCTTTTGAAGCACAGAAACTTCTCGATTTGATGCAATCCCAAATGTTAATTTTGGCTTTGACTGCCTGTGCTTCTGGGGTCTTTTCCAAGAAGTCTTTGCAGGGTTTTTCCAATGCTCTCTAATAATTTGATGGTGTTGGGTCATAGATTTAAGTCTTTAATCCATGTTGAGTGAATTTTTGTGTAAGGTGAAAGGTAGGGGTCTTGCTTAACGCTTCTGCACGTGGAAATCCAATTTTCCCAGCACCATTTATTGAATAGACTGTCCTTACTCCTGGGATTGTTTTTGGATCCTTGATCAAATATAAGTTGGCTGTAGATATTTGGATTGATTTCTGGTGTTTCTATTCTGTTCCATTGGTCTATCCATCTGTTTCTATACTAGTACCATGCTGTTTTGATAACAACTGCCCTGTAGTATGTCCTGAAATCTGGTATTGTGATGCCTCCTGCCAGACCGAATTTAGTAGGAGAAGAGAAATAATTAAAATCAGAGAAGAAATCAACAGGATTGAATAAAAAAATTACAAAAAATCAGCCAAACGAGGAGCTGGTTTTTTGAAAAAATAAAAAAAATTGACACCCCATTGGCCCAACTAACTAAAAAAAGAAAAGACCCAAATCAATAAAATCAGAGATGAAAAAGGAAACGTAACAACAGACACCACAGAAATAAAAAGAGTCATCAGAAATTACTACAAGGACTTGTATGCCAGCAAACAGGGAAATCTATCAGAAATGGATAGATTCCTGGACACATGCAACCTACCTAAATTGAACCAGGAGACATAGAAAACCTAAACAGACCCATAACTGAGACATAAATTGAAACAGTAATAAAGGCCCTCCCAACAAAGAAAAGCCCAGGACCAGATGGATTCACTGCTGAATTCCACCGGACATTTAAAGAAGTAACTCCAATTCTTAAACTATTCATAACATCACAAAAGAGGGAATCCTTCCAAATTCTTTCTATGAAGCCAGCATCACCTTAATTCCTAAGCTGGAAAAAGATGCAGCATTGAAAGAGAATTACAGACCAATATCCCTGATGAACATAGATGCAAAAATCCTCAATAAAATTCTGGCCAATAGAATGTAACAACACATCAGAAAGATCATCCACCCAGACCAAGTGGGATTTATCCCTGGCATGCAGGGTTGGTTCAATGTTTGCAAAACAATCAATGTGATACACCACATTAACAGACTGCAGAAGAAAAACCATATGATTATCTCAATAGATGCAGAGAAAGCATTTGACAAAATACAACACCCTTTCATGAAGAAAACTCTAAGCAAACTGGGTATGGAAGGAACATTCCTCAATACAATCAAAGCAATTTATGAAAAACCCACGGCCAACATCCTATTGAATGGGTAAAAGTTGGAAGCATTTCCACTGAGATCTGGTACCAGACAGGGATGCCCACTCTCACTACTGCTATTCAATATAATTCTCGAAGTTTTAGCCAGAGCTATTGGGCAAGAAAAAGAAATTAAAGGGATACAAATTGGGAAGGAAAAACTCAAACTATTCCTCTTTGCAGAGGGATTCTTTATTTAGGAGACCCAAATAACTCTACTAAGAGACTATTGGAACTCATAGAAGAGTTTGGAAAAGTAGCAGGATATAAAATCAATGCACAAAAATCAACAGCATTTGTATACACAGGCAATGCCACGGCTGAGCAGAAAACTTCTAAGATCAATCCCATTCACAATAGCTACAAAAACAATCAAATACCTTGGAATAAACTTAACCAAGGATGTTAAAGATCTCTACAATGAAAATTACAAAACCTTAAAGAAAGAAATAGAAGAGGATACCAAAAAATGGAAAAATCTTCCATGCTCATGGATTGGAAGAATCAACATCATCAAAATGTCCATTCTCCCAAAAGCAATTTATAGATTCAATGCAATACCAATCAAAATATTGAAGACCTTCTTCTCAGATCTGGAAAACATGATTCTGAAATTCATATGGAGACACAGGAGACCTCGAATAGCTAGACTCATACTTAATAAAAAAGATTTATTTATTTGAAAGCTGGAATTAGAGAGATGGAGGGAGAGACAGTGAGAGTGAAAGATATTTCACCCACTGGTCCACTCCCCTGGTGGTTGCAACAGCTAGAACTGGGCCAGGCTGAATCCAGGAGCCAAGAGCTTTATCTGTGTCTCCCATGTAGGGGCAGGGACCAGATCACTTGGGCCATCTTCTAGTACTTTCCCAGATGCATTAGCAGGGAGCTGGATTGGAAGTGGCGCAGCTAGAATTTGAACCCATGCTCATATGGGAGGCTGGTGTTGGCTTAACCTGCTACACACCAACACAGGCCCAAGTTCATAATTTTTTATTTCATCTTTTAAGAAACTTTAAAAAATACACTTGTATAATACATGGCATATATCTTTATATGAATTTTTTAACTTTTATTTAATGAATATAAATTTCCAAAGTACAGCTTATGTATTACAATGTATTACAGAAACAGATAGATAGACCAATGGAACAGAATTGAAACACCAGAAATCAACCCAAACATCTACAGCCAACTTATATTTGATCAAGGATCTAAAACTAATTCCTGGAGCAAAGACAGTCTATTCAATAAATGGTGCTGGGAAAATTGGATTTCCACATGCAGAATCATGAAGCAAGACCCCTACCTTACACCTTACACAAAAATCCACTCAACATGGATTAAAGACCTAAATCTACGACCTGACACCATCAAGTTACTGGAGAACATTGGAGAAACCCTTCAAGATATTGGCACAGGCAAAGAATTTCTGGAAAAGACCCGGGAGGCACAGGCAGTCAAAGCCAAAATCAACTATTGGGATTGCATCAAATTGAGAAGTTTCTGTACTGCAAAAGAAACAGTCAGGAGAGTGAAGAGACAACCGACAGAATGGGAAAAAATATTTGCAAACTATGCAACAGATAAAGGGTTAATAACCAGAATCTACAAAGAGATCAAGAAACTCCACAAAAACAAAACCAACAACCCCCTTAAGAGATGGGCCAAGGACCTCAACAGACATTTTTCAAAAGAGGAAATCCAAATGGCCAACAGGCACATGAAAAAATGTTCAAGGTCATTAGCAATCAGGGAAATGCAAATCAAAACCACAATGAGGTTTCACCTCACCCCGGTTAGAATGGCTCACATGCAGAAATCTACCAACAACAGATGCTGGCGAGGATGTGGGGAAAAAGGGACACTAACCCACTGTTGGTGGGAATGCAAACTGGTCAAGCCACTATGGAAGTCAGTCTGGAGATTCCTCAGAAACCTGAAGATAACCCTACCGTTCAACCCAGCCATCCCACTCCTTGGAATTTACCCAAAGGAATTTAAATTGGCAAACAAAAAAGTGGTCTGCAGCCTAATGTTTATTGCAGCTCAATTCACAATAGCTAAGACCTGGAACCAACCTAAATGCCCATCAACGGTAGACTGGATAAAGAAATTATGGGATATGTACTCTTTAGAATACTATACCGCAGTAAGAAGCAATGAAATCCAGTCATTTGCAACAAAATGGAGGAATCTGGAACACATCATGCTGAGTGAAATAAGCCAGTCCCAAAGGGACAAATACCATATGTTCTCCCTGATCGGTGACAACTGACTGAACACCAAAAAGGAAACCTGTTGAAGTGAAATGGACACTATGGGAAACGGTGACTTGATCAGCCCTTGCCCTGACTGTTAATGAACAACTTAATACATTATCCCTCTTAGTAGTTTTTTTTGTCTGTTCTACTTAATATGACTGGTTTAATTCTGTAATTAATACACAGTTATTCTTAAGTGTTGAAAATTAACTGAAATGTGATCCCTGTTAAACATAAGAGTGGGAATAAGAGAGGGAAGAGATGTATAATTTGGGACATGCTCAAGCTGACTTGCCCCAAATGGTAGAGTTAGAAACATACCAGGGGATTCCAATTCAATCCCATCAAGGTGGCATGTACCAATGCCATCTCACTAGTCCAAGTGATCAATTTCAGTTCACAATTGATCATAATGAAAGGACTAAGAGTCAAAGGGAGCACATAAACAAGTCTAGTACCTGCTAACACTAACCGATAGAATAAATAAAGGGGAGAGTGATCCAACATGGGAAGTGAGATACTCAGCAGACTCATAGAATGGCAGATGTCCTAAATAGCACTCTGGCCTCAGAATCAGCCCTAAAGGCATTCGGATCTGGCTGAAAAGCCCATGAGAGTATTTCAGGCATGGAAAGCCAAGACACTCTGGCAAAAGATCTCTGTGAGTGAGATCCCAGTGGAAAGAACAGGTCTTCAAAGAAGGAGGTACCTTTCTCTGAAGGGAGGAGAGAACCTCTACTTTGACTATGACCTTGTCTAAACAAGATAAGAATCGGAGAACTCAGAGGGCTTCCATAGCCTTGGAAACTCATAAATGGAGCATAGGGAGATTACTGATGCCATAGACAGGAGTGTCAATTGGTAAAGTCAACAACAGGAGTCACTGTGCACTTACTCCTCATGTAGGATCTCTGTCCTTAATGTGCTGTGCATTGAGATTTAATGCTATAACGAGTATTCAAACAATATATTTCACTTTGTGTTTCTAAGGGGGTGCAAACTGTTGAAATCTTTACTTAATGCATACTAAGCTGATCTTCTGTAAAAAAAAAAAAAAAAAAAAAAAGAAGAAGAAGAAGAAGAAATTATCAGTTCCCAACTTGACTCTCACTGGGATTAAACATGACAATAGGTCTGATCTGATTTCATCATCATTTAAAAAAAATCATCTATTATTTTTCACTTTATGTTTCTGTGTGGGAGCAAACTGTTGAAATCCTTACTTAATGTATGCTAAGCTGATCTTCTGTATATTAAGATAATCGAAAATGAATCTTGATGTGAATGGAAGGGGAGAGGGAGTGGGAAAGGGGAGGGTTGTGGGTGGGAGGGACGGTACGGGGGGAAGAAGCCATTGTAATCCATAAGTCGTACTTTGGAAATTTATATTCATTAAATAAAAGTTAAAAAATTTGGGCCGGCGCCGCGGCTCACTAGGCTAATCCTCCGCCTAGCGGCGCCGGCACACCGGGTTCTAGTCCCGGTTGGGGCGCCGGATTCTGTCCCGGTTGCCCCTCTTCCAGGCCAGCTCTCTGCTGTGGCCAGGGAGTGCAGTGGAGGATGGCCCAGGTGCTTGGGCCCTGCACCCCATGGGAGACCAGGAAAAGCACCTGGCTCCTGGCTCCTGCCATCGGATCGGTGCGGTGCGCCGGCCGCAGCGCGCCGGCCGCGGCGGCCATTGGAGGGTGAACCAACGGCAAAAAGGAAGACCTTTCTCTCTCTCTCTCTCTCTCACTGTCCACTCTGCCTGTCAAAAAAAAAAAAAAAAAAGTTAAAAAATTTCATATAAAGATATATGCCATGTATTATACAAGTGTATTTTTTTTAACTTTTATTTAATGAATATAAATTTCCAAAGTACAGCTTATGTATTACAATGGCTTCTCCCCCCCATAACGTCCCTCCCACCCGCTACCCTCCCCTTTCCCTCTCCCTCCCCCCTTCCGTTCACATCAAGATTCATTTTCAATTCTCTTTATATACAGAAGATCAGTTTAGCATATATTAAGTAAAGATTTCAACAGTTTGCACCCACATAGAAACACAAAGTGAAAAATACTGTTTGAGTACTAGTTATAGCATTAAATCACAATGTACAGCACATTAAGGACAGAGATCCTACATGAGGAGTAAGTGCACAGTGACTCCTGTTGTTGACTTAACAATTTGACACTCTTGTTTATGGCATCAGTAATCACCCTAGGCTCTTGTCATGAGTTGCCAAGGCTATGGAAGCCTTTTGATTTCACCGACTCTGATCATATTTAGACAAGGTCATAGTCAAAGTAGAAGTTCTCTCCTTCCTTCAGAGAAAGGTACCTCCTTCTTTGAAGACCTGTTCTTTTCACTGGGATCTCACTCACGGAGATCTTTCATTTAGGTTTTTTTTTTTTTCCCCTCAGAGTGTTTTGGCTTTCCATGCCCATAATACTCTCATGGCTTTTCAGTCAGATCCGCATGCCTTAAGGGCTGATTCTGAGGCCAGAGTGCTATTTAGGACATCTGTCATTCTATTGGTCTGCTGTGTATCTTGCTTCCTATGTTGGATCATTCTCTCCCTTTTTTATTCTATCAGTTAGTATTTACAGACACTAGTCTTGTTTGTGTGCTCCCTTTGGCTCTTAGTCCTATCATTATGATCAGTTGGGAACAAAAATTGATCACCGGGACTATTGAGATGGCATTGGTACATGCCACCTTGATGGGATTGAATTGGAATCCCCTGGTATGTTTCTTACTCTACCGTTTGAGGTAAGTCAGCTTGAGCATGTCCCGAATTGCACATCTCTTCCCTCTCTTATTCCCACTCTTATATTTAACAGCAATCACTTTTCAGTTAAGTTTCAACACTTGAGATAACTGTGTATTGATTACAGTATTCAACCAAAAGTATTAAGTAGAACAAACAAAAAAAATACTAAGAGGGATAACGTATTAAGTTGTTCATTAACAGTCAGGGCAAGGGCTGATCAAGTCACCGTTTCTCATAGTGTTCATTTCACTTTAACAGGTTTCCTTTTTGGTGCTCAGTTAGTTGTCACTGATCAGGGAAAACATATGGTATTTGTCCCTTTGGGACTGGCTTATTTCACTCAGCATAATGTTTTCCATTTATATGAATTTTGTAACAATTCAGATTGGACACATTGTGCCTTTCCACTCAACAGTATGTTATAAACATCTTTGCATTTGGATTAACACAGTGCTACTTGACCATTTGTTATCGCTGCATATTATTCCACTATTAAACTGACATGATATATATACTTACACTATCTCTAATTTTTTAAAAAATGTTTATTTTTATTTATTTTAATGGTGGTGTTATCGAGAGAAAGGGAGAGAGAGAGAGAGAGAGAGAGAGAGAGAGAGAGAGAGATCTTACATGCTCTGGTTCACTTCCCAAATGGCCGCAATGGTTGGAAATGTTCCAGGTGGATGCCAGGAGTGCAGAGCTTCTTCCAGGTCTCCCACATGGATGCAGGGGCCCAAGGGCTTGGGCCTTCTTCTACTGCTTTCCCAGGTACACTAGCAGGGAGCTCTATCAGATGTAGCCAGCCAGGTCTCAAACCAGTGCCCATATGAGATGCCAGCATCTCAGGCAGCAGCTTTACCCATTATGCCCCAGTGCCAGCTTCAGACATCTTTTTAAACATTATTTCTTTTCATTTTATTTGAAAGGCAGGGGAGGGGGGAGAGGGAGAGATAAGAGAGAGCTCTATTATCCATTTGTTCAGTCCCCAGATGCTCTATTTCCAATCCAGCTCCCTGCTACTGTGCCTGGGAAGGCAGCAGAAGATGGTCCAAGTACTTGGACCCCTGCACCCATGTGGGAGACCCAGAGGAAGCTCCTGGCTCCTGGCTTCAGTCTGGCCCATCCCTGGTATTTGCGGCCATTTGGAGAATGAACAAGCAGATAAAAGACCTCTCTCTCTTTCCTCCTCTCTCTGTATCTCTGCCTTTCAAATGAATAAATAAATAAATAGGAAAAAAATAAAAAGGACACAGTCTGCACCATAGCAGAAATGCATGTAGATGAAGGGCTCTGGCACAGAGAAGGGGCAGATTCAGGTTTAGACTGAGAAAAACCCATGGAACGCCAGAAAAAATGATCCAAAATATTCCAAATGATGGTGTCTCACCCCCCCCCCCCCAAAGTACAAGCGCCCACCGAGGCACTTAGAGAAGGAATCTCCCCCAGAGTCAGTCTCATGAACAAACCCAGACAAGACAGAGGAGAACTCGGATAGTATCTGAGGAGCAATCTGGACAATAATGCCAGTTTGAGAAGCAACCTTCTGAACTCTCAGGTTCCAGGGCAGCTTGGGGTAATCGGCTTATATCCGGGCCTACTAGACTCATTGCTTTCTACTTGAACTTCCTCGTACTGATGGATTTACTAGTTAGTTTTTCATTACTCTCATGAAATACATGAGACACACTGCTTATAAAGGAAGGAGAAGCGTATTGAGCTCACAGATTTGGAGGTTCAGAGTCCAAATGGCACAGCTCGGGCTTTGTCTCGGGTCAGGGTGGAGGGCGGAGGGTCCCACAGGATCACTCGGTGAAGCAGAGAGAGAGGCTGGGTCCAAACTTAGTCTTTTCTAAACCCTTCATAAGAACTACCTCAAAGGGGCATGACCCTAGTGACCTAGGATCCTCCCACCAAGTCCCAACTCCTATGGGTTCAACCCACTCCCAGTGACATCATCCTGGGAACCAAGCCTTCAACACATGGGATTTGGGGATTATTCAACACCCACACTCAGATCCACATCACAGCAAAGGACATGAGAAATGGAAAAAAAAAAAAGACATACAGAGTAGTAGTGTTAAGAATAAAACATATTTCTACCAGGGATAAATTTTTTTTTCAATCTAACCAGATAAACAAAGGATAGTTTTTAAAAGATGCCTTATTCCTAAGAGAACAAATAAATAAATATGATAATTGGAGAACTCAAAGCAGAGTAGGATTCCACCCAATGCAAGGCCTACTTACACTCTCCTTCCTTCAGAAATAGTGGTTTTCTGCCAGAAAAGTGGGGAGGCTTGGGTGGAATAGGCAGGGTTGTAGGGAGGGACTGGTGACCTAGGCTCTCTCCTTGCCAGCCAGTGGCCTTTATCAAAGGGATGAGGCAGGTTTCAAAGGGCATGGGATTTGCAAGGATACTGAGGGTAAGAAGCTTGGTGACATTTAGACTCTTGGCTTCTGATGGTCTTGTAGGCTGCTGGGACCCACTTGAGACTGATGCTGCAGTCCAAGACCCTCACAGGAGAGGCAGAACACTGCTCCAAAGTACTCTAAAAGCTCGCTCAGGTTCTGTGAACCAGCAGGGTGGGGCAGTGGGTGGAAGGAAGTGGAGCAGCCCAGACCTGGACCAGAGCCCATATGGGATGCGGGCACCACAGGCAGAGCCTTAACTTTCTATGCCAGAGTACTGGCCCCTTTTGTCCTTCTTTTGCTAAATGACACAATCTCCACAAAGATAGCTCAGAATGTCAGTGGCTACCATGAAGAACTTTAAAATGTAAGTTTGAAAGGCAGGGTGACACAGAGAGACACAGAGAGATCTTCTGTCTGCTGATTCACTCCCCAAATGGCCACAACAGCCAGAGCTGGGCCAGTCGGAAGCCAGGATCCTAAAACTCCATCCTGGTCTCCCACATGGGTAGTAAGGACCCAAGTACTTGAACCATCGTAGTTGCTTTCCCCAGAGCTTTATCAGGAAGCTGGAAAAGACATGGAGCAGCCGAGAGTTGAACTGTTGCTCTAATATGGGAAGGCATCCTAACAGCAGCTAAACCTGCTGTGCCACAATGCCGGTCCTGGAGTTGTTTTTTAAGGTTTATTTTATTTATTTGATAGTTACAGAAAGAGAGGGAGAGACAGAGAGGGCCTCCATGCACTGGTTCACTTTCCAGATGGCCACAAGGGCCAGGGTTGAGCACGGCTGAATCCAGGAGCTTCATCTCGGTTTCCCAAGTGGATAGCAGGTGCCCAGACACCTGCTCAGGAATAGCCTGGACTAGAACCGGCGCCCATATGGGATGCCAGCACTGCAGGTAGCGGCTTTAACCCAGTGAGTCACAGTGCCAGCCCCAGAAACTATTTTTTAAAAAGAATTTGTCAGTGATCATTTTTGTACAACCCCAGGAAATGATTATAATCACCAAACCAAAGGTGA
Organism: Oryctolagus cuniculus; assembly: GCF_051225735.1. Classification (NCBI taxonomy): domain Eukaryota; kingdom Metazoa; phylum Chordata; class Mammalia; order Lagomorpha; family Leporidae; genus Oryctolagus; species Oryctolagus cuniculus. Next base: position 14,259,398 of record NC_142879.1, read on the forward strand.
AACTGAGAGTTATCAAGCTACTATACCTTGATAGAACTAATCCTCAACATTATCTTTCCTTTGCCCTCATTCTTGCTCAAGAAGGATTAAAATATAAAATTTTATACATTCAAACAAATTGTGAATTCAGTGATCCACCCATTTGAAAATTATTAGGCACTAAACTAGATGCCAAGTATGCAGCTTTGATCAAAACTGGTGAAATCCCTGTCCTTACAGAGCTCCTGATCTGGGAAAATCAAGCAGTAAGATTTTTCATTTACAAAGCTAGCCAGCTATGCCCAGATCAAGGAAAAGGGCGACACGTGTTAGGCAATACCTGTGCTGGCTTGTGGAGGAATGGTAAGGACAGTGTGTCTAGACTATGGGCCAAGGGAAAGAGCAGACTACAAAAGGAGGGCCGGGGTGGTTCCAGATCATGTGGCCCCTTCACAGCAAGGGTAAAGGGGTACATGTCTATTTTTCTGGGCATAACTGAAAGCCATGGAGAGTTTAAGAAAAAGATAGTTATCTGGTACACATTTTTCACAGTGCAATCAAGATATAAGGTACTGTTGACAGATGGCAATTTGGTAGTAGTGAGCCAAGAAGTAGGTGACAAGTGTATTGTTTGGGACATATTCCGAAGATAGATCCTTCCAGATTTGCTGATACCTTGGATATGCATTTTATAAAGAGAAGCAAGGAATTAAGAGTAACTCAGATTTTTGCCCTGAAAATTGGTTGAGATTCCATTCAGAGCAAATTTGGAGGTACAGACTAATTCTATTTTGGAAACATTAAATTCAAGGTTCTTTTTTTTTAATTTTTTGACAGAGTGGACAGTGAGAGAGAGAGACAGAGAGGAAGGTCTTCCTTTGCCGTTGGTTCACCCTCCAATGGCCGCTGCGGCCGGCGCACCGCGCTGATCCTATGGCAGGAGCCAGGTGCTTCTCCTGGTCTCCCATGGGGTGCAGGGCCCAAGCACTTGGGCCATCCTCCACTGCACTCCCTGGCCACAGCAGAGAGCTGGCTTGGAAGAGGGGAACCGGGACAGAATCTGGCGCCCCGACCGGGACTAGAACCCGGTGTGCCGGCGCCGCAAGGCAGAGGATTAGCCTAGTGAGCTGCAATGCCGGCTCAAGGTTCTTATTAGACACAAAACTGGTGTCAACATGCAAATGAATATGACATTGTGGCTCATTGCTTGACTTGTAAAGTTGGAGTCTTCAGATAAATGGTATTTGGTTGAAAGTCTTGTGACAGCCAGACACTAGACTCAGAGAAGTGGAGGGCAGTGCCCTGGTACTGAGGTCTGTGGAGGGTTAGCGACAAAGCTGCCAGGATCGGCCAGTGACGTAGGAATTGTATGTGAAGATATTGGCAGATATTGTATGTGAAGACACGTCAGTGAGTCAAAAAGAAATGATCTGTGCCACATGTGCTAAGATGTCAAAGTAAAGTAGATTTTGCAACGTGAGAGAGACCTTTTCAGTGGTATTTCTTTGAAGGGCTGGGGATAAATGCCTAACTAAAATGAATTAAAAGGAGAATGGGGTAATTTAGAGCTGGGGAAATATAATTTTTTTCCTAGGAAATTGTAATAAAAAATGAATGATGCAAATGGATAGAAGGGACACCAGTCCTGGAGTAGCCAAAAGAAGGGCCTAGTCCACGAGCACTGGGGCTAGCTTCAGATGGACACAGAGTCAGCTAAGAGGAAAGGCACCGCACAGGCACTGAGGCACCTCGATTTAGTGGAGGGAAACGAGGCTGCTCCAGTTTGATCTGGAAATCTCTTGTGCATCCCTTAGTCCTATGAGCATGAGCTAGTACAGCTACTTTTCCAAATACAAGCATTAAAAATTTTCATCTACAACCTGAGGAACTGTCAATATGGCCAAAATTGTTTATCTGAAGGGTACCTTAGAACAAGATGGGAATATAAGTTCAAACATCCACTTATTTGCATTTTTCATTGGTATAAAATGCATAAAAAGATCAGATTTCAAAATGGTGGCCTTAAGATATTCTTTGGTCAAAGTAAAAGAAAAATGTAGGCTGGCGCCGCAGCTCAATAGGCTAATCCTCCACCTAGCGGCGCCGGCACACCGGGTTCTAGTCCTGGTCAGGGCACCAGATTCTGTCCCGGTTGCCCCTCTTCCAGGCCAGCCCTCTGCTGTGGCCAGGGAGTGCAGTGGAGGATGGCCCAAGTGCTTGGGCCCTGCACCCCATGGGAGACCAGGAGAAGCACCTGGCTCCTGCCATCGGATCAGCGCGGTGTGCCCGCTGCAGTGCACCAGCCGTGGCGGCCATTGGAGGGTGAACCAACGGCAAAGGGAAGACCTTCCTCTCTCTCTCTCTCACTGTCCATTCTGCCTGTCAAAAAAAAAAAAAAAGAAAAATGTAAAAGTGTAAAAGTATCACCTCATTAGATGCCCTTAAATCACAACTCAGGCCAATAGCCTTTATTGTACCATAACCACACTGTTCTTCAGCTACCCTAGGCTTCTCTGTTGTCCTCTGCCTTGATCTTTCCATCTGATCCATTCCCACACCCTCTCAGCCACTCCAAATCCCAACACTCAATTACTTCTCAAGTTTAAAGACCCCTCAAAACTGCGAAAAAACTCCTTAGGATTCATTACAAGTCTGGTCTCACTCAGAGTTGACGCACATTGTGAAAGGCTCCAGACAGGATACAGAACGATTTTCATGGTGATATGGACTAGTTTTAGGAACCTACAGGGTAGGACTCCTGGATCTAGACCAATCAGAACACATGTTAGTAGCAACTTCAGATGTGATAGAACAGGCAGAGTGGGAAATCTAAAGGTGATTTAAAAGACCCGAGTTGCACAGGAGACGAGAGGGGTTTAGAAAAGCTGCTGGCCAAGATCCTTTGCAGGCTGCCCCGTGCTTCTGTGAAATGGATTAGCCTCTTGAACATATTTAGTCGGCATTTAGTAGACTGCGAGGCAAAGGTGATTTCAGCTCTCTCCTTTTTGTAACTGGTGTTAAGTCCCAAACAGAGGATTCTGTAGTAGCCATAACCTATAATGGTAAGCCCCACGATCAGAACCCCAGTCCCTGAACATCGTGAAAGAAGCTGAGAGCCCAGAGGAAATTAACTTCCAGCTGTCCAGAGAATCCGCACCAGTCGGGGGAGGAAACCATAAGAAGAATTGCCGTACTCAGTTGTGGAGACTGGGAAGTCCCAGGATCTGACATCTGCAAGACAAAGATCCAGGAAAACTGATGTCTCATCTCACCTTCTCTGGCCCTTGTTCTGTCTGCTCAGACAGACAGGCAGGAAGCAACATAGGGAGAATTCCTCCTTTTTCTGCCTCTCTTTTTTTTTTTTTCAGCCCTCATTCGACTTCACTGGGTCTCCCACCCAATCCAAACTCTAAACTCACCCAGAAACATCCTCGCAGACATGACCAGGAATGATGTCTAAATCAGTTACTCCAATGCGGCCATTCAGGTTGACATATAAAATTAGCCATCACACACATGAAGCAGCCACCGTTTGTCCACTCCAGTCATAAATCCCCAAGGGAGTCTCCTGATAAACACACATTTAGATACTTTGAACAGAAAGGACCTCGGAATAGAAACACCCTGCATTAGCACAGAAGCTACAGACAAGAGTTCAAACTCGGTGCTCTGAGAAGGGAAAATTAAGCATGAAATTTCTCATTTTGCCCTTGAATTCCACAGAGAGTAGTTGTCTAAATACTAAAAGATAAATTTGGAATTTTAAAAAATTTGTGTAGGTGCTATGATAGTTTTATCAACCTAAAGTCCTATTGCTGTTCCACATTCTCTGCCCAGGAGACAGCAAAATTCTCAGGTGATGGACATCTCTGAGACGACTCCGACATTTTCCGTGTCTCACTCCTTAGTGCTCACCCTGGAAACTTCTCTCAAGGAGTGCTCTTTCTTCCTCTGTGTACCTCACCACTAACTTGACAGGGAGGGGTTTACTATGCAAATGCTTTCCTCACAGTCCCATCCTGGCAGCCCTGAGAATTCCCCTGTTCACAATGAGATTACAGCTCACTGGGACAATGAATTTACTAGCAACCCTGTGTTTAAATTAAGCCCAATCTAAAGATCTCAAAGAGATGCCATCTTCAGGGCAGAGTAAAAAAGATCTAGGCAGGATTATGGGGGCTGAACTCACATTAAGGGTCACATCGAGTCACTGAGATCCGACCCCAAATTGCACAAGGTTAAAAAAAATATTAGGGACCAACATCGTGGTGTAGCAGCTTAAGCCACTGCCTGCAATGCTGTCATCCCATACGGGTGCTGGTTCGAATCTCAGCTGCTCTAATTCCAATCCAGCTCCCTGCTGATGTGACTGGGAAAGCAGCAGAAGATGGGCCCTAATGTTTGGGTACCTGTACACACATAGGAGATCCAGATGGAGTTCCCAGGTCCTGGCTTCTGTCTGGCCCAGCCCCAGCCATTGTGGCCATTTAAGGAGTGAACAAGCAGATAGACAATCTCTCCCCGCCTCCCTTGTAACTGCCTTTTCAAATAAATGAATCTTTTAAAGGAAGGAAATATTAAAACCAAGAGTTTAAAGCTTAATACATAAAAGATTAAACATACCTTATACAGTTCTTATTACACTTGTATCTTTCCAGTTTTGTTCTTTTTTTTTTTTTAAAAAATGGAGATATAGGCTTTCATCAAGACCTGAGACCAATAAACAGAATAATCATTCCCATGTTCTTATTGTGCTAAGCCCAAATATTATTTTATTTCTAGTGCTTCTTAGCATAGCTTATCTTTACAGATGCACATTGGTGTTCTATGAAAATTTCTTTAATGTTACCCTAGAAGCTAAAGTTTAACTCAAAACAGTCAGCATAGGTCAAGTATCACTTATCCAAAATGTTTCGGACCAGTAGTTTTTTTAGTATTTCAGAATATTTGTATAGATATAATGAAGTATCTTGGAGATGGGTATAAAGTCTAAATACAAATTCATTTGCAGTTCATATATTTATGATAATAGAACTTGAAGCTAACTTTATACAATACACAAAAAATATTTTTGTACATGGAAGAGTTTGTGTCCTTTGTGTCCATTGACCATCAGACCTGTGTGGTTATATCAGCGCTGAAAATGTTTCAGATTTGGAGCATGTTGTATTTCAGAGTTTTGGGTTAGTGAACACTCAATCTGTATTTCTTTTCTTCACCTTTTTCCCATATCGGAATGCCTGGATTTGAGTCCTGGCATTGCTTCTGGGTCCAGCTTCCTACTAATGCACACCCTGGCTTAGTACTTAGGTTCCTGAAACCCATGTAGGAGTCCTAGATTGAATTCTTAGCTCCTAACTCTGGCCTGGCCCAGCCTCAGGTGATGAGGCATTTGGAGAGTAGACCTGCAGATGAGAGATCTCTCTGTCTTTCTCTGCCTCTCAAGTAAATAAATAAAAAAATTTAAAAATTGTTAGTTTTAGTTTTATCTCAATACAAGAGGAATAATAATTCCTTAAAGGAAGGATTTATAAGAGTTAAATGCAAATCTAGATGAAAAGTGCTTTATAAGCTATAAATTCTTATACATGTGTTCATCAGTTAAATTATGTTATTTGACAAGAAATGTACCCTAGAGATGGTTTATGGTATGTTCATGACAATAGCCTGTTTAAAAATTATCCATCTGTGGTCCTAGAATAAGAAACTACAATATGATTTGTATTTTCTAATAGGTATTTTCTTCTGTAGATTTTCCTACAGGGATAAGACCTTATGGATTAATTTTCTTCCCCTCCTTGCCTTCTGGGTATGGGACTAGGAAACAACAGGGAAAAAGGTTGACAAAATTCCCCTCCTCACAAAAGGCGTCATCTGGTGGGGAATGAAATAATTAAAACAAGAACACACTCTCCACCAGAGGAAATTTCTATGAATAAAACAAAGCAGGATCAGGGGGTAGGGAAGGCTTTAGTTACATATGTGGGGGGGGGGTGCTATTGTAGATGGGTGCTGGGAGCAGACCCTGCTGGGAGTGAGGGCCCATCTGACAACTAAGTAAGATGAGTGTGAACCATTAAGATCTGATTGAGGAGGTTTTTGGATGGAGAGGAAAGCAATGGTAAGTTCTTCTTCTTTTGTTCTGGGAAGAGCAAAGATTCTGCTCCAGTTGGAGGACACATGCCATGGAGGGTCTTGTGGCAGAATAAGATGTCCCTAAGTCTACAATGGGGAGGAGTTTTTAATTTTTAAAAACATTTGTTTACTTATTTGAAAGGCAGAGTTAGAGATCTTTCATCTGCTGGTTCATTCCCCAAGTGGCCTCAATGACCAAGGCTGGGTCAAGCTGAAACCATGAGCCTGGAACTCCATCTGAGTCTCCCAAGTGGGTGGCAGGGTCCCAAGTACTTGCATCATCTTTTGTCACTTTCCCAGGCATATTAGCAGGGTGCTGGAAAGGAAGTGAGCAGCAGGGACTTGAACTAGCACTCATGGATTACTAGCGTTACAGTGGCTGCTTAACCCACTATACCACTGTGGTGGAATGAGGTGAAAAGGCCGTATCAAGATGGCCACTGAGGTGAAAAGTTCATGCCAAGATGGCCGCTGACAACAGAAACTGCCTGGCAACAGGCCGTGATTGGATGGCTTCGGAAACCACATGACAACAGAGGAACTCACATGACAACAGAGCCTGACTGATGATAGGCCATGATTGGATGGTTTCAGAAACTGCCTGGCACCAAGAGCCTGACTGGCAACAGGCTATGACTGGATGGCTTTGGAAACTGCCTGGCAACAGGTTGTGATTGGTTGGGGCATAGACCGCCCCTTGACCGGATTGGCTGGTCTTGGCTATATAAGCTGTTGTACCAACTGAAATAAATGAGTCTGCGGGCTGCTCGCCTCAGGCCTGCTTTCACCGGACTCCTGGGGTCTGTGTGGTGACTCCACACCTCTTGCCCCCACCACACTCCTCCTCTCAGAAACAAATCCACTGCAACATTGTTGAGAAATCAACTGCAACATACCACGAAACTGGCCTTGGAATTTTTATTTATAAACAATATTGTGCCTTTGTGAATCTGGTGTAAATTATTTCCTGCATGGTCTACATAACTCTTTTTTAAAATTTTTAAAAATTTATTTGAAGGACAGAGTCACAGTATCCACTTTTTTTTTTTTTTTTTTTTTGGTGACAGGCAGAGTTAGACAGTGAGAGAGACAGAGAGAAAGGTCTTCCTTTTCTGTTGGTTCACCCCCACAAATGGCTGCTATGGCTGGAATGCTGTGCCAATCTGAAGCCAGGAGCCAGGTGCTTCTCCTGGTCTCCCATGCGGATGCAGGGCCCAAGGACCTGGGCCATCCTCCACTGCCCTCCTGAGCCACAGCAGAGAGCTGGACTGGAAGAGGAGCAACTGGAACAGAATCTGGCACCCCAACCAGGACTAGAACCCTGGGGGCTGGCGCTGCAGCTGGTGGTGCCGGCCTGAGAGTATATACTCTTGACCAGCATAAAATGATGTGTCTGGGGGCCAGTGCCATGGCTCACTTGGTAATCCTCCGCCTGCAGCGCTGGCATCCCATATGGGCACCAGGTTCTAGTCCTGGTTGCTCCTCTTCCAGTCTGACTCTCTGCTGTGGCCCGGGAAGGCAGTGGAGGATGGCCCAAGTGCTTGGGCCCTGCACCCGCATGGGAGACCAGGAGGAGGCACCTGGCTCCTGGCTTTGGATTGGTGCAGCTCCGGCTGTAGCAACCGTTTGGGGGGTGAACCAATGGAAGGAAGACCTTTCTCTCTCTCTCTCGCTGTCTAACTCTATCTGTCAAATAAAAAAAAAGATCTGTCTGAACTTTAATTACTGAGTACTTGACCTTAACCTTGACTCGGACAGTTTTTATGTTTTTTTGAGCTCTGGTCCTTCCTGGAGCAACCAGCAAGTTGCTCTCTAGTGTTTGTTTTTGTTTGTTTGTTTTGGTTTTTCAGGATTCTTTTCCTTGTAAGACATAAAAATGTAGAAAACGTGTCCTAAGTGAGCTAAACAAAGAAACATTTGTCGATTCATGGAACCGGACAGACTGTGGGAAGCTGCTGAGTGGGTAATGTCAAACTCAGCGACTACTTCTGATCACTGCACGGCTCCACCTACAGGCTGCAGGAGGTGACTTCCTGGAGCCCTCACCTTTTTTTCCCCAGAGGCAGCACTTTGGAGTCTCAGCCCTCATTCCTTGCATTACTGGGGATGTTCCCTCTTCTTAACTGGCTTGGGTTATGGAAGGGATGGGAAGAAAAGACAGGAAGCCTCTTTCTCAGAAGCCTTAGCAAATATTACTCAAACCTCACTATAGTAAATTCGGACAGGGGTCTACTCCTGTCTCGACTCCGTGGCCAGTAAGATGGGATTCTCTTATTGGTGTGAACCAACGGAGCTCGTTTCTAGAGCTAAGGGTAGGATCAGTCGTATACAAACTGAATAGCATAAAATACGGGAAGGGGTGAGTACCTAAGGGAAAATCCGTGAGTATTGGCAGAAAAGTGGGGGTAGACTAGATGCTCAGAGGACTCCAAAAATTAAATTTTAAGCCAGGCTTGGTCAAACAATAGCCTGTAAGCCAAATCCCGCTCCTGGGCCATTCAGTATAGCCCTGGAGCTGAGCACAGCTTTTACATTTTTAAATGGTGGAGAAAACTTTGGAAGAAAAATAACACCTTGAGACACATGAACATTATGAGAAATGCAAATTTCAATGTGCATCGTAGAAATTTTACCGAACGCAGCCATGTTCGTTTGCTCAATCTTTGCCCATGGCTGCTTTTGTGCCCCAGTGACAGAGTGGAGTTGCTGGAGACTATGTGACATGGAAGATCTCAGTTCACTCTGTTTTCTTTCTGGCCTTTGATAGAAAGAAATCTGCTTGCCAGCCCCAAAATAACTCCTGAAATCCATTTAACTCTGCTTAAGCACAAAAAGGGAGTTGATGGCTAACATAACTGAAAATTTCAGGTTTGGTATTCTTTCGGGCTTGATTAGAAATAGGGGCCTCTGATATGGTCACCAGGACTTTTCTCTCCCTTTTTGCCTGCCTGTTCCATTGCTCTCACACTCTCTTCCTCTTGTGCCATCACCCAGCTCTGTGCTGTCCATCTTACCTTTGATGTCAGGAGCACTCCCAGGTAATAGCAAATGTACCGCTAGCAGTTCTAGGCTTGCATTATTCTTACAGAGTCAGCCCAGAGAGCTTGTGTTTCCCAAGAGCCTCGGTGAGAGCCCAGAGGGAGATTCTGAGACCTCTGCTTTGGATGACAGCACACTGACGGAATGCACTTCTGCGTCTCCAGTGACAGATTCTGAGTAGCCAGGTGGGGTGGTCTGCTGCTCACCTTGTATCTGGGGTCCTGAGACCAGACCACTGACAGTCCCTTGTAGGGAGTAGTAGACGATTCCCCCAAAGGGGAAGATGCTGGAAGACAAAAAGCATCTGAGTTCTACAGACAACCTATACATTTCTTAACAGCCCATTTCTTATATTAATGGATAACAATAAAATCACCAATTGTAGTTCAATAAATTTGCTTTTAAAATGATTTCTTTTGTAGGTATGCACTCCTATGTGATGCCCGTGTCTGGTGTGGAAGAATTGTTTCAGACCTATTCTCCGGTAAGGAGTTGACATTATAAAGTAGATTTTTTCCCCCTAAAGCTGATTCAAGGGAATCTAGGTCTGCTTACCCATTCGAAGCAAGAAACAAAAGGGAATGTTTTCATAGCAAACAGCTTTTCTGAGAACAGTTGCTTGGGCAGGGTTTTGGAGCAATGGGATTTTGATGTGGTGGAAAATACATAAGGCCCAAATACCTGATGAAACTTGTCAACACTTTTAATTCTACATCTGTTGTTGATCACACTGTGGGACTTGTTAATATGTTTATGATCATGTTGCCACAATGGAAAACGCCAAGTTAAATTGTCATGTCTCGTCAGGTAGGGCACTGGTCCTTCATGTATATTTGATGACAACAATTCTACTGAAACATAGCTGGGTTATTTCATTAATGTAACTCACAGAAAACCTCCTTTTTGGTTCTGTTATTCTTTGTGCCCCAGGCATACGCAAGTAAAAGAATTCAAGACACTTAAGCCAAGAAAGTAGAATAGTAATTAGCTCCCCCATTAACAAAACATCAGTTTGTGTGAAGTGCTAGTTAGGTTTCCAAGGTTGTCATCTCTCATCTGGTTAGCAAGTGAACAGAAAGGCTGGCTTTTTGATATGGAATGTGCTAGAGTTCGGGTATTTGCAAAGCACCTCTAGTTGTTAAAATGAGCAAACACTGCAGGTGCATATTATTATATTGCAGTTAATGTTTCCCATCAACACTAAAGTGAACTTTTTAAAACAATAAATTAGAGTTTTTTCCCTAATGTATAGTATGTCTGTCCTCCTCCCCATCACCCCTTAGCCTTCGAAAGATTTATGAATGAGATGCAGAGTTACCATCCAGTAAATTCTTCCAGGCAGGAACACATCAAACAGAAGATCTTGTATGATGTCTCACTTAAAATATTTAATGCTCCAACAAAATCACTAAATAAGACCCATTTGAACTCATCAAAGAAAACACAATGTAGTGTTACACAGGCAATTGCCATCTGTAAGTTTTATAACTGAAATGCCCCAGACTTCAGCAATTCCTGGCCTCTGAGGGAGCTTGTCTGCTCTACCCTCTCTACATGGATACTTAGTGCTGAGCATGGTGACTGGCATAGGATGAGTGCCCCATAAATGAATATATATAACTGTTTCTCTCCATGCACACATGAACTTCCATCTTGTTCAAATTTTATGCATTTGATGGATGCTTTACAAAGTTCATGGGAAATGGATGAAAAGAAAAGTTAATTTTGGTGCAAAATAACTCCTGAAATCCATGTATGTGGAAAATGTATATTGTGAACACCAATGCAGAGATTTCAAAATTTTTTTACAGCAAAATGAATTTATCTTTTAATCCCACTTTCCCTGGAGTTTTGGAAGTTCCCTTGTATTGTAACTTCCACACTAACTTTCCTCATCCTTAAAAGCAGAATCTATTATGAGCTACAACATAATGACTTTCATATCTAGCATGTACTAAATACCCATTTTGATGTGAAAATACACATTTATTGTAACTAAGATGCCTTACCCATAGGAACTAGAAAATGTGATATATAGTAGTATTCTGAACACCTCTTAATAATGGCATATTTTCTCATGAGAACTATTTTTTATTGTCTTCATTAATGATCTGGACAAGGTAGCGGGATTTAAGCAGATGGTACCCATAGCCAGTCTTTTATTTTCAAAGATTGAAAATGAAGCGAAGGGCAGGATAAAGTTGTAAAACAGCAAGTCCTGGGATCCCAAGTTGGAATACCCCCTCATGGTATTTGGCTGCTTTATCTGGGAATGATCTTTGACCCTGCATCTACTGGCTGGGAGATCAAGGGAGGAATAAGTCTCTCAGAAGGATAGTTAGAAAATGAATACACTGAGACGAATACAGAGAGTGAATTTTGGAGCCTTGACTCTGGGTTGCAAAAAGCAATAAGGCAATCAAAAGATCATCCATAAAACCAATACAGGCAGTAAGGACCATGGTCCATGGGGCAAAAGAGAAACAAATTAGAGTTTTTCTCCAAATCTATTGTATGTCTGTCCTCCGTCTCATCACTCCTTAGCCTTCAAGTGAATTATGAGTGATTTATATAGAAAAACATGAGGACAGTAGGACCCTGCCATTTCAGATTGAATTTTTTAAAGATTTATTTATTTATTTGAAAGAGTTACAGAGAGAGAGAGAGAGGTCTTCCATCTGCTGGTGCACTCCCCAGTTGCTCACAAAGGCTGGAGCTGTGCTGATCTGAAGCCAGGAGCCAGAAGCTTCTTATGGGTCTCCCACAAATGTGCAGGGGCCCAAGGACTTGGGCCATCTTCTTCTGCTTTCCCAGGCCATAGCAGAGAGCTGATCGGAAGTGGAACAGCCCAGTCTTGAACCAGCACCCGTATGGGATGCTGCCACTGCAGGCGGTGCTTTACCAGCTATGCCACAGCGCCGGCCCCCAGATTGAATTTCGAAGAGTTTTTGGTTTTGTGACACTTGAGATCCAGGGCAGTGCTCATTGTTTTATACCTGCTCCTATTACACCTGCTACCATGCCAGCACACGGTAAATGTTTAGTGAATATTTGATGCACAAATAAATGATTTTTAGAGTCAGAAGCCTTTGTCTCAAACTCTGCTTAGCCTTGGTATTGAGTTATGAAAAATATAAAGACTGGGAAGAAGCCAGAGTAACTAAGCATAGGGAGGAAACATGTTACTTTCATATTCGTGTCCTTGTCAGTGTTTCTCTCATTTGCAATATTTTTCACTTTTCCAAACTTCTATTTCTCTTTACATAAAGAGACGTACAACAGAATTCTTTAAGGAAAGTAGCTTCCAGGATCCATGTAGACTTTGAGTTATATGAATATGTACTTTCAATAATAATAATTTTTAGATTTGTGTAACACCTTTCCACTAGAGAATACTGTTTTGGCTTGAGAATTTCCACATTTTCTGTAAACAGAAAAAATTATTCTCCTTTGTGGCAAGGACTTGAAAAAAGAATTATTCCCAAATAGGTCTCATTAAGACAACAAAATCAGTTGCTGTCCCATGAGCTTCTCTCTCTGTACCATCTTGCAGCACTCCCATCTGTTTTTGACTGTTAGTGTAACAGTGAAAGCAATATTTTAAGTTACTGCATAGCAACAAGCTAATTTAGCAGACATGTTAGAACAATATGTTTTTATAAAAGTTTGCTTGTCAGAACTGATGGAGTTTGACTTAGAAAAATGTTAAAGGAAGATCTGGCAGTTAAAGCGAATGTTTACTTTTGTAATTAAAATCTGAAGAAGAAAAGGAAAATGTCATCGTAAATCGATGATTTAGAAAGAGGAACAGGCTCCTAAACGCTCATTTTGTGTGAAAAGGCCCAGCAATTAAATTTACTGTCAGTGAAATAATAAGATGGGGCTCACTTGTGCTCCTGGTACTATGCTAGATGCAAAGAATAATGTTCTGAACTCTTCTTCATTCCTTGACCTCTTCCCATAAAGCATAAGGGTTACCAAGCACCAAGCTAGTCTGTTACCATTTTTCAAGCTGCCTGAGCATTTAATATAAACAAACCTTGCAATTCTTTGCCTGCCTGTGGACAAAACCGTGCCAGGATATTTCATTTTGGCTCATGTTGGGACATAACAGTTACTTTCTACCTTCCAAATTATCTCCGTGAGTACCCTACATTTAAGATATGCAGATGTCTGGTGAACAGGTGCTGCCTGCAAAGCAAAGTGAAATGCGGAAAGTAGAATAAGATTTAATATCCAAATCACATCCAATTTCATAAAAAGATTTAAGGCAGGATGCTCATTTACCTCATTTGACAATGGAAGAAATAATGCCCACATTATGCCTATTTCCAAAAGATGCATTAAGAACCAAATGACGTAACGAAATGTTAGGTACCACACAAAGAGCAGACAAGGTGTTAGGGTTCTCAGGGAGCAGAATCTAGAAAGAGATTTATTATAAGATATTGGCTAGGATGAATACGGAAGCTGAGCAGTCCCACGATCAGCTGTCTGCAGGCAGGTGACCCCAAAAGATGAGCAGTGTAGGTGGAGGCTGCAGGCGAGGGCTGAGAGGGTCTATGCTATTCCAAGCTGATGGCCTGAGAAGTGCGAGTCTCGAGGGCAGGAGAGGATCAGTGTCCCTGCTCTGGTAGCGAGGCAGAGGGGTAGGACAGCAATTCAGTTATCACACCATTTTGTTCTGTGGGACCCTCCACGGACTGGATGGAGCCCGCTTGTACTGGGGAGAGTTAGGTGCTGTACTCAGTCCACCCATTCAGATGCTAACTTCCACAAACACCCTCCCAAACTGTGACATCACATTTTTTAAAAAGGCAGATGTCCTAAATAGCACTCTGGCCTCAGAATCAGCCCTAAAGGCATTCCGATCTGGCTGAAAAGCCCATGAGAGTATTTCAGGCATGGAAAGCCAAGACACTCTGGCAAAAGATCTCTGTGAGTGAGATCCCAGTGGAAAGAACAGGTCATCAAAGAAGGAGGTACCTTTCTCTGAAGGGAGGAGAGAACCTCCACTTTGACTATGACCTTGTCTAAACAAGATAAGAGTCGGAGAACTCAGAGGGCTTCCATAGCCTTGGAAACTCATGACTGGAGCATAGGGAGATTACTGATGCCACAGACAGGAGTGTCAATTGGTAAAGTCAACAACAGGAGTCACTGTGCACTTACTCCTCATGTAGGATCTCTGTCCTGAATGTGCTGTGCATTGAGATTTAATGCTATAATGAGTACTCAAACAATATATTTCACTTTGTGTTTCTATGGGGGTGCAAACTGTTGAAATCTTTACTTAATGCATACTAAACTGATCTTCTGTAAAAAAAAAAAAAAGAAATTATCAACTCCCAACTTGACTCTCACTGGGATTAAACATGACAATAGATCTGCTCTGATTTCATCATCATTAAAAAAAATCATCTATTATTTTTCACTTTATGTTTCTGTGTGGGAGCAAACTGTTGAAATCCTTACTTAATGTATACTAAGCTGATCTTCTGTATATTAAGATAATCGAAAATGAATCTTGATGTGAATGGAAGGGGAGAGGGAGTGGGAAAAGGGAGGGTTGTGGGTGGGAGGGACGGTATGTGGGGGAAGCCATTGTAATCCATAAGCTGTACTTTGGAAATTTATATTAATTAAATAAAAGTTTAAAAAAAAGATTTATTTATTTATTTGAGAGGCAGAGATACATAGAGACAGAGGCAGAGATACAGACAGAGAGAGGAAGAGACAGAGGCAGAGAGATCTTCCATCTGCTGGTTCACTCCCCAAATGGCCACAATGGCTGGGGCTGGGCCAGGGCAAAGCCAGGAGCCGGGAAGCTCTTCTGGGTCTCCCACATGGGTACAGGTGACCAAGCACTTGGGCCATCTTCTACCACTTGAGGAACTACTTTTTGCCAAGAGCTGTGAAGGGGGCTGAGATTTTTTATTTATTTTTAAAATTTGAGAGGCAGAGAGAGAGACAGTGAGAGAGCAAGAGCTTCCATCTGCTGGCTCACTTCTCAAATTCCTGCAATGGCCAGGACTCATGCAGGCCAAAGCTGGGAGCTGGAATCTCAACGTGGGCTGCCCTTCTGGGTAGCAAGGACCGGACTATATGAACCATCACTTGCTGCCTCCCAGAATTTGCATTAGCAGGAAGCAGAAATTGGAAGTAGAGTTAGGATTCAGACCCAGGATACAAGCCTTCCAAGCAGACTTTTTTTTTTTTTTAATTAAAAATTTTTTTTAAGATTTATCTATTTACTTGCAAATCAAAGTTACACAGAAAGAGAAGGAGAGACAGAGAAAGAGGTCTTCTACCCACTAGTTCACTCCCCAGTTGGCTGCAATGGCCAGAGCCAGGCTGATCTGAAGCCAAGAGCCAGGAGCTTTTTCCTGGTCTCTCACATGGGTTCAGGGGCCCAAGGACCCAGGCCATCTTCTACAGCTTTCCTAGGCCATAGCAGAGAGCAGGATCGGAAGAGGAGCAGCTGGGACTCTAAGTGGCACCCATATGGGATGCTGGCACTGCAGGCGGTGGCTTTACCCACTATACCACAGTGCCAGCCCCCCAAGCAGACTCTTAACAACTGTGTCAAGTGTCCTCCCCAGAGTGAGATTTTAGACTACTTGCAAGCAGACAAGTTATTCTGCTACTTTCATGGATGATGGTTCAGGACAAGAGATTTCTGGGTCAGAGACAAAGGACTTTATTATTCACAGTGATAGTAGTAACCAGAATATCAACATTCTCCTTCTCCAGTTTCCTGAGTCCCAGTTCTTACCGAGTGATGTGAAAAGGGTCAGCTGAGACCAGCATGGGTTGGAGGAGGAACCCTGAGCTTATGGAATCTGAAAGTTTTCTACTGAGTAGTAAATACGCCTGCCTTTTGTATGGAGGAAAGCATTAACTCTATCTTTTAGAGGTGTTCGCTCTGAAATATCCTTGAAATGATGTAGTCTGAAACAAAGGCCAACAGTGCCACTACTCAAAAAATATGTATAAATGTGATAAGTCCATGAGGAATTGTCACCAGCACTCCCATCCCTCACACATCCTTGTTTACAAACCCTACTCTTACTGGCCATTACCACTACTGTTAGAAAAATCCACTGAATTGGCTTATATAAGCCATACAGGTATTGGAAGCTTGAGTGCTTTCAAAATGGTCATACAATCCAATACCCAACCCCCTTTCACAACTCCCATTCCCTCCAAAGATGCTGCCTATGGCTTCCACCACGTTCATAGGCATTTTTTCCCACTGACATTGAACAAATGCATTACTTGCAAATTTGTACACCGGGAAAGTTATTTGGCCAAAAGGCAAAAGGGTCTGAGCAAAGAGTTTTTAAATTATACTGTAGGTAATGAGCATGGAGCTGATGAAGTCTTCCGATAATGGGAGATGAGAATTCACCAACTCTGTAAAAAGGATAATTAGTGATTTGGGGGCATGCTTTGCAGGCTTGGATTAAATGTATCCTGGATGAATTTGATTGTAAAAGCCTCACAGCAGGTCACCTTCAGCCTGCCATTGACTAGTAATGAGGTTGGATTTCTCTTGAAAGTATAACATGTTAACAGCTCAATGAGATTTTCTCCCCTAAAAGTTGAAAATGGATATTATAAGTAAAATTTCCTCCATCTTATTGCAAGTACAGGCTGAATTCTTTGTTAGTGGTAACATCTCTGAGAAAAGAACATTCTTTAGGAATCCTTAAGATACAAAGGAAATCGTACAGATTATACTGCGGGGAATACGTTTCAGCATTATTATTAGGCATACTGGAAAAAGCTGGCTAAAGAGCTTCCATTAGAAATTTCAATAGTACCAAAAATCAAGTAGACCTAGAAAAATCATTTCTCTCTTGATTGAACCAGACTCTGCAACATGGTTTAGGAATGAGCATGCAGTGAGTGGTCACCAACCAGTAGATCTGACCCATGGTCAACAGCAAAGCCTCCAGAAAAGCTGGACCTGGAGATGGAGCAAATGGCCACTGAGTAAGATCCTCCAGCCATCATCTCCCCCTAGAGATACAGACTTGAACAGCGAATCATTAACCAACTCATCTTTGTTAGAGCTGGAGAAGCCAGGTGACAGACTGCAATGTCTGTTCATGGCATAAAAGTGAGAAAAGTCACATTGAAGAAGGTAGCAAGGAAAGAATTGCCCATGTCCCCACTCTCCAGCTCCAAGCAGTGCAGCTTGAAAGGAGATGCCTCACTTCCCATTTAGGGGAGGGAGAGTGACTTAAGTAGAGATGTTAGACTTGGAGCTCACTGTCCTGCCCACTGCTGTAAAATCTCCATCTGGACATGGCCCCATAACCTGCAGACAAAGCTTCATGTGTATTACCCTCCTGTGTCCATTGCAGCACTACTCACAATTGCCAAGAGACAGAAACAGCATACATGTCCATCAACTGATGAATCGACAAAAGGTGATGCTTACACAAGGTAGAATATGATTCAGCCTTAAAAATGTTGAAATCCTGTCATTTCTGATAGTAAGCCAGGCACGGAAAGACAAGTACTTCATGATCTCAAACAAGTTGATCTCACAGGAGTTTAAAACGGAATGGTGGTTACCTGTGTGGTGCCTGGCACAGGGTATATTTGGAAATATTTACAGTTTTGACATTTTAGAAACGGTATTAGCTGTATCTATTTGAAGTAATCCTCCATTTGAAGTGGTAGGAATTGAAGAGTCCCCTTCCCATGAACCTGTGTGCAGGGAAGAGGGAGGGGAAAAGATTGATTGACAGTACTAAGTGATAGGAAAAAGAAGTTCTGGTATTCTACTGCATAGTAGGGTGACTAAAGAGAAAATAATGTGGGGAGTGTGTGTGTGTGTGTGTGTGTGTGTGAGAGAGAGAGAGAGAGCGCGAGAGTGAGAGCAAGCATGCTAGAAGAGAGGATTTTGAATATTTTCACCAAAAGGAAACAATAAATGAGAAGTTATTTTTACCCCACACTGAACATTGCGCAATGTATGCAGGTGTCAAGATACCACATGGGACCCTACACATACATACAATTTTTGTGTTATCAGTTGTTCAGTAAAAATAAAGGAAATCGGATCTACATCCCTAGGCTCCAGTCACTGCACAGACCCGGAATTGCGCCTGAGAGGACTGGTCTGGAAACAGTGGCCTTTTCCGCTCACATTCTTCAAGTGCTTCATGGATAGGTTCCCACTGCGATCCCAGATGTTTGAACATTTGACAAAGAGTTTCTCCACACAAAAAGACCGAAGAACTTGATGAACAGATTCCTGCGTGAATGCTCCCATGAGCTTGCTCATTCCTTTGATCTCATATGTTACTATTTTATGGCCAATCCATTTCCATACGGCCCTTTTTACCACACACGTCACTCTCCACCCCATATCTTTGCTTGTTCCAGGTTCCCCCTGCTCAGGCAACCCTGCTTCTTCTTTTCACCAGTTGAGGGTTTATTTTACTTTCTCCTACATTGCCTTACATTGTGTTCATCCCATATAACGTAACATTTTACTTTCTTTTTGAAAGATTTATTTATCTGAAAGGCAGAGTTAGAGAGATGGAGACAGACAGACAGACACATACACACACACAGAGGCACAGAGATACAGGAAGAGAGGGAAGGGGAGGGAGGGAGAGAGGTAGAGAAAGAGACTGATTGACTGAGATTGCATCCTCTGGGTTACTCCCCAAATGGCTGCAATAGTTGGGGCTGGGCCAGGCCAGAACAGGGCCTCTATCCAGGTCTCCCACATGAGTGGCAGTAGCTTAAGTACTTGGGCCATCTTCCACTACTTTCTCAGGTGCATTAGCTGGGAGCTGGATCAGAAGTGGAGCAGCTGGGACTCGAAACAGTGCTCACATGGAATGGTTGGTGACTTAACCTGCTGTGCCTTAATGCCAGCCCCTCACATCTTACTCTTGATGCTACCATCATTTCTTCTATTTATTTCCAGTCTCCCTTTTACATTCCCCAAAAAGCACTAGATGGAAACAAAAAAGAGAGAAAGCAGTTTCATCACTCCGAGTTCCACAAAACAGCTAAGATGAGTCTCATCTGTGCATGAGCCAGGCTCCTTGCTGTCTACCAACACAGGGCACCTTGATGTACATGGGAGTGGAGGTGAAGGCTTATAAGTGGGTTCTTGCAATATTTATAGGAGGTATTAATTCAATTTCCCTCTATTTTATAATTAAGATTTTGGTGCAGGGTCAATGCCAACTATTTTTAAAAAGACTGCTGTGTACCGGGGCAGTGAACCACCATGATGCTTTTCTGGGCCACGTTCAGATCTGCTCAGAAGAGGAATGCTCCTGCCTCTGTTGCCCATTTGGCAGAGCGGGAGATCCATTTCTGCCAGGCAGTGTGGATAAAATGGGAGGGGTTACAGGAAGAGAAGCGAGGCCGAGTGCCTTTGTCGATCCAACCAAGAGTTCAAGGAGGAGGAAGGTGTGATGTAAAACTTTGTTTTTCTCACTTTGGATACAGAAGAACCATGTGTGGATCTTACAAAGAAGAAAAAAGGAGAGAGATTTTTGAACCTTAGCCAGGACTCCCCAAATCATACTCTGTGTGTGTGTGTATGTGTGTGTGCGTGCATGTGTGGGGGGCAGAGAGAGAACAGGAATCTGCACTTTCAGTTTTTAAGAAAAATCGGGAGGTTCTTATTCGGAAGGTCTCAAGATCACATTTTAAGAAATAGCACGATTTTTGGAGACAGATAAACCCCATTTAGCAGCATGGACTTAATCACTCTAAGCCTTCGCTTTCTGTCAAAGAGAAGTCATATTAACTTATCTCACGGGGGCTAGAGGGATGTTTAAAGAAATCAAACCTGTGTGGTGCCTGGCACAGGGTATATTTGGAAATATTTACAGTTTTGACATTTTAGAAGTGGTATTAGCTGTATCTATTTGAAGTAATCCTCCATTTGAAGTGGTAGGAATTGAAGAGTCCCCTTCCCATGAACCTGTGTGCAGGGAAAAGCTGAAACATCTCTTCTTTCATTTCTATATTTGTGGCAGGCAAAAGATCCTAGGTTACAAAATTTACTGGGGAGAAGATAATCTGCCTATTGTTGGCATTCCTGTCTACTGCTTTTTTTATTATTAACTTTCCTGGAAATAATAAAGCTGTGAATTAGTTTTAAAACTAGAAAGTAAAACTTTGGGACACCCTAGTGGTTCAGGACAGTGGATTCTTTAATAAACAAGGACTAAGGGGACATTCTGTGGGAGCACAATAGTCTTCTAAGATAGCCAAATCCCAAAGTTCAAGAAGTGACCCCAGACCACACTGGTTCTTTATAACCTATTAGGAACCTGACACGTGATTCCAGGGAAGCCTCTAGATCTACAGGAATGCCCCTCTGTGAGACACCAATTTCCCAACCAGGTCATTTGAAAAAGATTGAAGTTCTTAGGAAAAGTAGGATGAGTTTAACCTCACATAGCCAGCTTCTAGTACAGTTAAAGGGATGACAGTTCTTCCAAATTTAGCTTCTAATAATTTTCATGTGCATTGCTTTTATAAAGCACAGTTTAAGTATATTTAAATTTTTGAATAGAAAGCTCCATTGTCTTTCTTTGCAAGATAAAGGAATATTTTGTTTTCTGTCTCTTGCTGTTTCCTTCAAGTTTGAGATACATGCCACTTTTCTTTTTCTTTTTTTTTTTTAAGGGAAAGAGTTTAATGGGGGAAACCTGACAGGCCAGAGGGAAGGGCGAAGAGGGAAAAAGAGAGAAGGGGAGTGTAAGAGATAGATCAAGAGACAGAGAGAGAGATTGAGAGAGACAGAGAGAGGGAGAGAGATCAGGAGATGGAGAGAAAGAGAGCCACGTGTTCAGGAACAAGTCTGCTTAAAATTTGCTGGGGGCGGGCTGGGAAGTAGGAGCAGCAAATCCCATTAGGATGGGGATGGAGCTGACACTGTTGGTTGGGCCATCTGGTCACCTGGCTTCCAGCAATGGGCGCAGGGGCTAGAGCCTAGGATGGTGTTGGGGTATAGATCGCACCATAGATAAGACTGCGCCATTTCACTAACATTCCCCTCTTTTGTTTTTTATAAAGCAGGAGTTGTATGGGATTACATTAGCCCCAAAATTCCAGGATGGGTAGAGGGACGATGATCTGTCTTTAGAGCTACTTCCTGCTGACATGGGGCAACAAGGTACTCTGCTGGCATGGGGCGATGTCTCAAGCCTTGATCTCCTGTGTGGGGAGCTGAGTATATCCCTGTAGCAGCATTTGGTTCACTGCCTGGTTGCTGAAGGCCTTGGATCGTTCCATTATCACCTCCTGTAAATACTTAAACAGACACTGTAGTATAAAAGACAGCGTGAGAATAGCAACCAATGATCCTAAGAGTGAGATACAGGCCACTTTTCCTTGTGCAGTCTTCAACTTTCTCAGGTTAGATAACCACAACCTTTTTAGCTCATTTTCATAAGAAACCACCAAATCCGTTGGGTTACTATAGTTACTTTCCTATGCTATCTTAAGTATAATTGTTTTAATGAAGTGAAAGAAAGTGATATCTTCCTTTTGCTTATAAATACATTTTAATAAAATCTTTACCTGAAACTCTCTTTTAAATGTTAAAAGCCTAAATTACATTTATTTTACAGGATAAAGTAGAAATTTGAAAAAGATGAACAATGGAATCATTTGTTATTTCTAGAATTTGCTTCCTTGTAAGAATATTCATCCTGCAAAATAAATATATTTGGATGTAAATTCATCAACTCAGAATTTTAGTTGCAAAAGGTCATTGAATAAATGAGTCCCTTTTCACAAAAGAATATTTTGTAATTCCAGCATATCATTTTTGCCATTTATTCTTTTTTTAAGATTAATTTCTATTTATTTATTTCAAAGGCAGAGTTATACAGAGAGAGAGAGAGAGAGACAGACAGACAGACAGAGAGAGTGAGATATTCCATCTACTGGTTCAATCCCCACATGGCCCAACAGCAGAAACTAGGCTAGTCTGAAGCCAGGAGCCAGGAGCTTCTTCCAGGTCTCCCACTTGGGTGCAGGAGTCCAAGAACTTGGGCCATCCTCCACTGCTTTCCCAGGCACAAAAGCAGGGAGCTGGACTGAAAGCGGAGCAGCTGGGAATGGAATCAGTGCCCATATGGAATGCCAGCATCACAGGCAGCTGCTTTACCAGCCGTGCCACCGTGCCAGCCTCCCACTTATTCCTAAGCCTCATTGTTTACAGATATCTTAGTCAATCTACCTATTGATAAAAGTCTCCATCGAGATGGCTATGACAGTTTGGACATTTCCAAATTGTTACTTTCTCCACATTGTTTCATATTGGTAAGCTAAAGAAATATACTTCCATTGTTTAGTAACTGATTTATATATATATATATCAATAATAATATAATATAATATAATATCTCTCAAATAGAATAAATAAAAACGTTGTTAATGAGAACTTTATATAGAATTCAGTCTGGATCTCCTACATGGGGGCAGGGACTCAAGTACTTGAATCATCATCACCTGCTGCCTCCCATGGTGTACACTGACAGAAAGCTGGAATTGGAAGCAGAGCTTGGACTTGAACCAAGGAACTCTGATACGGAACTTCAGAAGGAGTTAAGGACATTTAGGGTTGTTTCTTTTTTATGAAAATCCTCATGAACGTTGATTTGATTTTTCTGGGTATTCTTCATATTGAATTTTTTTTTCATATGAATGTTAAAAATAATGCCTCCTGAAATAGTCAAGGTAGACTTTTTTCTCAACCTATGGGCTTGAGCAATGTGTATTAATGGCTCTGCTGTGCAAATGGAAGGGGTTTGAAATGAGAGCTGATGGTGATTTCTTTCACTCGCGGACTGTTCACCTTTTTTATAATTTTCCACCTTCCTTGGGGAGGGCTCCCATAGCTTTTACAGTGACCCATGACTTGTGTTAGGCACCTCCACCACCTTGTCTTTTGCCCTCGCAGAATGAGGAAATCATGATCCTTCCTGGTGGTTTCCAGATTGGTCCTTGGCATAGTTTTGCATCTTCTGCACCTGCCATTTCCTGGGCTTTTAAAAAACTACTTCACTGCAGAATAAAAGGAAGGAAAGAAGGGAGGGAGGGAAAAAGAGAGGGAAGAAGGAGGGAGGAAGAAGAGGATGGAGGGAGAGAGAGAGATAGGATGGAGGGAGAGAAATAAAGGCATAGGCTGATTTGGGAGGTCGCTGAAGAGGCCTCTAGATGCACATCACAGGATTAGACTGAGAACAGCTACTGCATGTCCTCAGGCAGCCCCTCTCTGAAAGTGTATGGTCATTAACTGCCTAGAAGCGGGGCAACTCAGGGCTGGTGACTGAGGACTATGACGCCAGGCTGCAGGGGCTGCTTAGCTGCTGGGAGGTGCCAGAACCATCCATGCTATTTCTTTTTGTTCCGCAATTTCTCTGGGAAGCGGCAGACTATCTCTGAAAGCCAAGTGCATCAGAGATCAAATTTCCAGTGTTCTACAGAGCAGCAATGGTGACTTCAGAATAAAGTTCTAGTTGCAAACATGGAAATGGTGTTAAAAAATAAGTTTAGCAAGTGGGGAATCTCCAGGACACCTGAGGAGAGTCTGATTGTCACATGAAACAAGCCTTAGCCACATCTCTCTTGTTACCAGAACACTACCCAAAGAGTTATATAGTAAGCCGTCATTGTAAGTTTGAGGAGAATGGAAGCTCACGTGACGGGGAGTCCTACGCCTGTGAAAACTGTCTCAATTCCCCCAGTTCACACAGCAGTAACTTTGTATGATAACCTTCACATCTGACAGACCTGGATTTATGTATTTAATTTTTTCAATATTTATTCATTTATGCTGAAAATCGGAATTACAGAGAGGAAGAAAGAGAAACAAAATCTTCTATCTGTTGAGTCACTCCCCAGATGATTGCAACAGCTGGGGCTGGCCAGGCCAAAGCCCGAATCCAGGAGCTGCATCAAGGTGTCCCATGTGGGTGACAGGGGCTGTACACTTGGACCATCTTCCACCGTTTCCCCCCCATTAGCAGGGAGGTGGTTCAGAAGGGGAGCCGCTGGGACATGAACCTGTGCACATGTGGGATGCTGGCATCACAGACATCGGCATTACCTGCTATGCTACAATGCCAGGGGTCCTGAGACCTGGGTTTTAATTGTGTCCATGCTACTGCATAGCTATGTGACCTTGAGTCCGTTTCCCTTTCTGAACTCCACTTTGAACGTTTGTAAAATGTGACTGTAACAGCTACCTCATGCCTGGGATTGCCTCCTAGTTGCATGCATTCCGTGTGATACCGTATTCAGGGATCTCAGTGCCTTACACCGTGACTCAGTGCTGCTGTTTCCTGCCACATTAGAACATGACTTGTTTCCTAAGCAGCATTAAAAGCAAGAACAATGCTTGTTAAAATCTGTTGTCCAATGTCAATTGCTGATGGACATCTGTCCGGATGCCCTGTGGTGGAAGAGTGCCACCACGGGAGAGGCAATATGTAAGAGACCTGAGCAAGAATCCTCAGCCCAGGACAGATGCAGAGAGGCAGCCCGAGGGAGGGCTCCTCTACGTGTCCTGGAGAGCCAGACTCAAGCAGTAAATCCCTGTGTAACTGCAAAAGGTTGCTCAAATGGCATTCCACGCACAGCATCGAGACTATGATGTAAAGCACCATCAAACATTATGAGATCCCTCCCCTGCAGCACATAAACAAAGTGAGCTGGAAAACAAAACAGAAAGCCTGCATGATAATCCTCAGCCGCACCCTGCTCCATGAAGGGGCATTTTTAGCTCAGATGTGGGAAGCTGTGCCAAAAAGCTGAAGGCAGGCAGGCGGAGCCAAATTAGAACAGAGTCCACAATTTGTCCTCCCTTTGTAATTCACACAGCATTTCCAGGTCGACCACAAGCTGTCCAGATGTTGGCCATCTGACTCTTTATGGCTGTGCTCTGTTTTTTCCTTAGAGCTCTTTCCTTCCTTGTGCTCCCAGACACTTGGCATTTCTCTTGAAGTGGGACTTACATGGAATCAAGAATTAGTCATGTTCTCAATTCCTAGGACAATTCATCTCTTTAAGAGAAATGTTTTGCAGCCTACGGAGTCTAGGATTCAGTTTACATTGGAATTAGGAAATTTAGGCAAGCGATTTGACCACTTCGGGGTGAAACAGGACAGGAGCGGTTGTTGGATAAGTTGCTGATGGGTTGTAGAAGCTCAGGCAAATGATTGGATTGGTGCGTGCCTCAGTTTCTGCAGGCCATAATACCCAACTCATAGGAGAAAATATGATAATGTGTTTAAAACAATAGCCGTGGTTCTTGGTACATAGTTAGCTCTTAGTAAATGTTTGTTGTTTTGTCAATATTATCTAGTATTTAAAAAAAATCTGCCCTGAGATGATCACTTCTTATGAGTTCCACAGATAAAAGCTTCCAAGACAGAGACCACAAGGCTAAAAATTCTTTTGTATCAATTTATTGGTGACTGAACTCAATAGAAGTTGACTGCAAAACAGGGTGCAGCTCTACTTTTGAGACCTAAACAACATGTATGTACTTGTATATCTCTCTATGCATGTCCACGTATACACAGATGAACATGCTTGGATATTTCAGTGTTGTAATTAGGGTCCTGAGAAACTTCACTGTGTTGTGGCAAGTGGAATAGTCTCCCATGACAAAAGCGTTTTTCTCTTTGACCTGGGGTTAGCCTCACTCACTCTACCATTTAAACAAAGACTTGGACACTGTAAGCAAAGAGTTGGAACTGAACTCTCCATATCAATTAGAAGGGAAAGGTTAAGGCAAAAAGATGTCTGACTGAGAACCACAAGTTGGAATGAGTTTAAGTGGAATGAGTTATTCAGAGTTTTGAGCTTGTTTTGATTTTTTAAAAATAATAAACATACATCACAAAATTCAGACTCTACTTAGAACACACGTCCTCCTCATTGAAGAAAATGGAGATCACCCTGAATGTAAAGTGCTCTAGTACTTTAGAGGAAGACAGGGACAGGTTTGCTGTACAGTAAAATAGGAGTCTCCCCTTTGGTGGTAAATGCCAACACATTTCAATAGAGAGTGTGCGCTCTGACAGCCTCCAAAATGATCTTATCTGGTGATACGTATGGGCAAACAACAGCTATGTCTGTTTTAGGCAAAGGAAAAATAAAGAATGTGAATATGCAATGCTGAAAACATTTGCATTTGATTGCAAGCATATAATAACTTTCTAAGTTTTTAAATACACAGCACAGAAGAAGATGGTCTCTGCATCCAACGGACCATCCTCACTGCTTAGTTTCCTGAAAGCACGCACACACCCTGCCCTGGGACCGCCCTGTAGAGTGCGAAGAAGCCCAGGATAATTTTGTAAAACTCCTCACTGGACTGTGTTGACCACGTAGCTGGGGAACCACTCCATGGATAATATTGTACAATCTGCTCATAGGCCTTCTATCCGTATCAGACCTTCTTTGTGATGTCTTGAATCTAGATGTTTATGAATCAAGATTCATGTGTATAATTACCAGAATGGGGAATAACTGACATTTCACATTCAGAGTCTGGCTGTTGCCACTGTGGAATGCTTGTTCTTCTCCTCAGTTGGTGTGAAATAATGGAAGTTAGCCAAGTTCACAGTCCCTGAGCACTAACTGTACAGCAGCCCTGTGCCATGGGCTAGTGACCCACAGTGAATGCACAGCACAGGTCCTGTTCTCACTGAGCTGATATTGTAGCAGAGGGAAACAAAAAATAATAAACACTTAGAATGTCAGGAAATGATCACCATAAGAAAAAAGCTAAGGGTGATGGTGAGTGCGAGAATTCATATGAGTATGTTGAGTGTGCAGTGTGGAGTTTGAACGGGAAGTTAGAGATCGCCTCTCTAGGATTCTGTTTGGCTAAAGACATGAGAGAGGGATAGGTGGTAGCAATCCTCATATCTGCCAGAGGGAATTCTAGGCAGAGGGAGCAGCAGGAGATGAGAGTATTTGTTTTCTGTGACTCACAGCTTGGTTTCTCTAGACAGTAGAGGTTGGTTCTGTTAGTTTTGTAGGCACAAACTCGGTGTCATGGGCTGCAGCGCAGGTGCAGGCAGGGCTGGACTTCTGGAGCCTCTCTAGGAGGAGCGACTCCTTGCCTCTCTGGCTTTTGGTACCTGCTGGCCCTCCGTGGTTTAAGGCCGCATCGCTCCAGTCCTCAAGGCTAGCATCTTTGCGCTCTCTGTCCATCTTCGAATCACCTTCTCCTCTGTCTATGCGGGTATGTGTGTGTGAGAGGAAATATGTGATTGCACTGAAGGTCCATCCAGATAACCTGGGATCATCTCCCCATCCCCATATTCCTCACCTAATCACATCCACAATGATTTTGCAACGTAAGATGACATACATGGTTTCCAGGGGTCAGGACATGAATTCCTTGGCAGGATGGTTGGGGGAGGGATTTTTCAGCCTCCTACAGTGAGACTGTGTTTGATATCTTTATATCTTTGAGGAACAGCAAAAAGGTCAATATGGATAGATCAGAATAAGTCATAGTGAGAGAAGAGATGAGATCAAGGGACCATGTTGAAGAGATCACACAAGATCTTGTAGACCATTGTAAGAAAATGACCTTTTATCTCCAATGACACAGATGGATGAGCTGGGTTGAGCAGAGAAGTGATGTGATATGTTATTCATATCTTAACAGGTGTATTTGACTGCTGAGTTGAGATTCATGTGTAGTAGGTCAAGGATAGATGCAGGAAGGCCAGTTAGAAGGTTTTGAAAATAATCCAGAGCCAGCGCCGCGGCTCAATAGGCTAATCCTCTGCCTTGCGGCGCCGGCACACTGGGTTCTAGTCCCGGTCGGGGTGCTGGATTCTGTCCCGGTTGCCCCTCTTCCAGGCCAGCTCTCTGCTGTGGCCAGGGAGTGCAGTGGAGGATGGCCCAAGTCCTTGGGCCCTGCACCCCTTGGGAGACCAGGAGAAGCACCTGTCTCCTGCCATCGGATCAGTGTGGTGTGCTGGCCATAGTGCACCGGCCGCGGCGGCCATTGGAGGGTGAACCAACGGCAAAGGAAGACCTTTCTCTCTGTCTCTCTCTCTCTCACTGTCCATTCTGCCTGTAAAAAATAAAATAAAATAAAATAATCCAGGCAAGAAGTGATGGTGGCTTGGATGAGGCCAGTGAGACACAGTTGGATTCCAGGTACATTTTGAAGGTAGAACCAACAGGATTTGGTGATGGAACACAGGTGAGGTATGAGTAACAAATGCTGATTGATGAATGAATGGAGAACCAAAGTACAGACTGGAATATCATTCTGTAATTGGATAAGAATGAAATCCTATCATTTATGACAACTTGGATAAAACCAGATGAATTATGTTACACAAAATAAGACAGGGAAAAATAACTACTACTTGTTTCACTCATGTGTGGAAGTTTGGAAAGTTGATTCATAGAAGTAGAGAGCAGAATAGTTAAATAGGATGGAGAAGGAGGGAAAGAAGAAGGTTGGGTAATGGGCACCAAAATAGGACTAGTGTTAAGCAGCATAGTGGAGTGACTACAGTTTACAACTGACTATATATTGTATAAAGAACTAGAAGAGTTCAAAGGTTTCTACTACAAAAAACGATAAATATTTAAGGAACTAGAAATATTAATTGCCCTGTGTCGATCTTCACACATTGTGTACATGTATCAGTTATCAATCGCACTGTGCCCCATAAATATATACAATCAGAGAGAAAACAATTTTGCATGAAAAAATAGGGCGACTGTAAGTTTTTGAATTTGGGGCCAAGTCCCTTCACGAGTGGAATTGCCACTACCTGAGATGAGAAAGGCTCTGGGGAGCTGGTGGTGTGGAGACAATCAGGAGGTAGGCTTTGTGTGTGTTAGATTTGAGAAGCCCTGGATCCCTCAGAGGAAATTTCAGAAAGAAAAACAGAAAAAGGTACACACCTGGGATGTATGAATATGGTGAATAGGAGACTGATGATTTTCACAAGCTGTTGAGTATAGATAGTGGAAGAAGGTGACATCAAGTGTGGGTCTTGTGGTTTTCCATGGTTGAAAGGTTGAGAAGACGAGGTATTCAAAAGTGAGACTTGCAGGGACTCCATTTGTGACAGGAAGAAAGAGAATAGTACCAGGTAGAGAAGTGAACTCAAGGTTCCAAGAAGGGAGGGGTAACTGGGCCAGAGGCTTCCTACATGTGAATGAAGATGAGAACTTGAATGCAGTGATTGTAAAAGAGAAGGGGACAGCAGGAACTGGAGAGATGAAGAGACAGCTCAAGATTTTTGAGAATTTACTGTCCAGAGAGAAGACACGATGAAGTCGTAGCAGAAGGAAGAGGGATTCATGGAAATTTTCAAAAAGGGAAATTATTGGTGAAAGGAATGAACTAAGAGGGCAAGGGAAATGGATGACAGAGGAGAGGACCAAGAAGAATGGAATCTCTTGCAGAAGTGGATGGGTTTGTAACTGGACAGTCAGTCTCTACTAGCACAGGGAGACGGAGACACTGACAGTAGCAGTTGAGCTTGGGAGTCTGATGAAGTTCTACTCTATGGGCTTTGAAATAGGAAATATCTGACAGCTGAAAGAGAGCACAGTGCATTTCATAAAAATGGAATAGTATGCTATAAATGCTTTAAGGCCTGGCTTCTGGTTTATTTGCTCAGAACCATTATTTTTAGTTTTGTTCATGATGGTGATGTATTGGTGGTTTATTCCATTCTAGTCTTTGCTATTATCCGGCTGAGTAATATAGACTGTATGTATATACCACATTTTGCTTTTCCATTATCTATTGACTTTGCATTGTTTCTTATTTTGGACTATAACAAACAAAGTTGCTATGAGCATTTGTGTATAGGTCTTTGTACAAACATATGCTTTTCTTTCTTATGAGTAAATAACTAGGAGTGCAATGGCCCATGTATGATTCTCTTTTACAAAAATTGCCAAATGATTTTTCAAAGTGATTGTACAATTTTATGTCCCCACCAGCAGTTCCTCTACATCTTCAACACTTGAAATAGCCAGTTTTGTAACATTTGCTATCTTAATGTAATGTTATCTCATTGTATTTTTAATTTGAATATCCTTAATGACTAATGATGCTGGGCAACATTTTATGGACATATTTGTCATTTATGTATATATTTTTTGTGAACACTGCATTCAAATCTTTTGCTTTTTTTAAGATTTATTTTATTTATTTGAAAGACAGAATTACAGAGAGAGGGTGAGGGAAGGAAGAAGGGAGGGAGGGAGAGAGAGAATGAATGAATGAATGAATGAATATCTTTCATCTGCTGGTTCACTCCCCAAATGACTGCAATAGCCAGATCTGGGCCAGAGCAAAGCCAGGAGCCAGTAGTTTTTATCCAGGTCTCTTACATGGCGCAGGGTCCCAAGGACTTGGGTCATCCTCCACTGCTTTCTTGGGTGCATTAGCAGGGAGCTGGCTCAGAAATGGAGCAGCTGGCATTCGAACTGGAACCCATATGGGATGCCAGCATCACTGGCAGTGCCTTCTTTGCTTGTTTTTAACACTGGCCTCTTTGCTTGGTTTTAATTGAGATGTTTGTTTTCTAATGATTAACTTTTGAGTGTTTTGGGTAGCAACCTGATTATGTGTCTCTTATATATTTAAAATTCTTATTTGCCTGTTTATTTGAAAGACAAAGAGACAGCGAGAGATAACTCCTATTAAAAGTGAAGGAGAAATAAAATATTGTTCAGAAAAACAGGAACTGAGAGAATTCATCACTACCAGCCTAACCTTAGAAGAAATTCTGAAGTGCATCCTGCATTAAAAGTAAAGCTGAAAACACATGACACCACCAAATTCACTAAAAGAGCAGGTAGAATTATTCAATCAACAAAATTATAGGTCTTAGTTCTTAGTTAGTATCTATCAATACTAACCTTGAATGTATATGGATTAAATTCACCAACCAAAAGACAGGTTGGCTGAATGCACAAAAAACTGACCCTACTATATGATTCCTACAAGAAACTCATTTCACGAAGATACACACAGACTGAAAGTGAAGGGTTGGAGAAAGATGTCCCAGACAAACAGAAACCAAAGGCAAGTAAGAGTAGCTATCCTGATATCAGATAAAGTGGACTTTAAATCAAAAACTGTAAAAAGAGATAAAGAAGGGCATAATATTTTGCTAAAAGATTCTATGCAACAAGAAGATATAACAATCATAAATATACATGCACCCCATGAAAGACCACCCAGATAAAGACCACCCAGAAAATACTACTAGACCTAAAGGGAGAGATAGACTCTAAAATTGCTAATAGCGAGTGACTTCAACACCCCACTCTCATCAATAGGCAGATCA
Source organism: Oryctolagus cuniculus (assembly GCF_051225735.1). Lineage (NCBI taxonomy): Eukaryota > Metazoa > Chordata > Mammalia > Lagomorpha > Leporidae > Oryctolagus > Oryctolagus cuniculus. Next base: position 14,290,915 of record NC_142879.1, read on the forward strand.
TCCAAACAAATCAATAAAGATACATTGGGATTGAAACATACTATCAAGAAAAAAATGACATTTCACTCAACAGCTACCAAATACACATTCTTCTCTTTAGCACATGAACATTTTCTAGGATAGACCACATATTAGGCCACAAATCAATCTCAGCAAATTTACAAAGATTGAATCATACCATATATGTTCTCAGATCATAAATGAATAAGATTAGAAATCAACAATAAGAATAGTAGAATACTCATAAATACTTGAACATTAAGCAGCATACTACTGAATGATCAATGTGTCACTGAAAAAGTTAAAAAGGAAATAAACTTTCTTGAAATAAATGAAAATGAAAACATAATATATCAAAACCTGTGGGATACAGCAAAAGCAGCATTAAGAGGGAAGTTTATAGAATTAAGTGCTTACCTTAAAAAAGAGAAATGTCTCAAATTAAAATCTAATGATGCATCTTGAAGACTTAGAAAAACAAGAACAAACCAAACCCCAAATTAGCAGGAAGTGAGAAATAATAAGGATTATAAGTATTGGAGCAGAAATAAATGAAATTGAAATTGACAAAATATCAAAGATCAACAAAACAGAAAGTTGGTTTTTTTGATAAACCTTTTTAGCCAGACTAAAAAAGAAAAAAAAATGCAAAGCATTATAAGAAACTAGTATCAAGAATTATACACTAATAAACTAGAAAACCTCAAAGAAATGGATACATTTTTGGATTCATATAACATACCAGGATTAACTCAACAAGATATAGACAACCTAAACAGACCCATTATAACCAATGAGATTGAAGCAGTAATCAAAAGTCTTCCATCAAGTAAAAGTCCAGGACCTGATGGCTTTACTACTGAATTGTATAAAATATTCAAAAAGGAAGTAACTCTAGTACTCTTCAAACTACTCCAAAATATTAAACAGGATGCAATTTTGCCAGATTCTTTTTTTGAGGTCAGCATTACTTTGATACCAAAACTAAAGAAACGACACAAAAAGAAAACTGGAGAACCATATCCCTTATGAACATAGATGCAAAGATTCTCAACTAGCAAATCAAATCCAAAACCACGTCCAAAAGCAATGAAAGCAGAAATAGAAAAATGGAATTACATCAAACTAAGATGTTTCTGTACAGCAAAGGAAGCACTCAATAAAGTGAAGAGGCAACTGACAGAATGGGAGAAAATATTTGCAAACTAGGCACCTGATAAAGGATTAATATCCAGGATATATAAGGATCTCAAGAAATTCAACCACAGAAAAACAATAAAGATAAGAAATGGGCAAAGGACATAAACAGGTGTTTTTGCAAAGGATGAAATACAAATGCCCAATAGACACATAAAAAATGCTCAGGATCACTAGCCATTGGGAAATGAAAGTAAAAACCACAATGTGGTATCACGTCATTCCAGTTGGAATGGCCATCATCCAAAAATAAAAAAATTCAGCTATATTGTGTCATGATGAGGCTCTTTCCTATTTGGAGTTCGATGTGTTTCCCATTTTTAGACATCCATATCTTTCTCCAAATTGGAACATTATCTGCTCTTACTTCATTGAATAGGGTTCCTAAGGCATTCTTTTTCCCCCCATACTTCAGGTACTCCTATGACTAGTGTATTTGTTTGATGGTTTCCCTTAGATCCCAAACATTGCCTTTTGTCTAATTTCTTCTTCTTTCTTTTCTTCTTTTCTTTCTTTTTCTTCTTTCCTTCCTTCCTTCTTTCCTTCCTTCCTCCCTTTCTTCCTTCCTTCCTTCCTTCTTCCCCTCCTCCTCCTCTTTCTTCTCTTTCTCCTTCTCCTTCTTCATTTGACTGAGACATTTCAAAAGACTTGTCTTCTGGATTGGATATTCTTTTTTCTGCTTCACAAAGTCTGTTTTTAAGACTTTCCATTGTATTTTTATTTGATTTTTGAATACATAATTTCTAGTATTTCTGTCTGGTTTTTAAATATTTCTATCTCTGTGCAGAATTCTTTGTCATGTACTAATTTCTTTATTTCATTTAACTAATTCTCTGATTTTGAGTAACCTTACAATCATTTCTTTGAGTTCTGTTTTAGGCATTTTGGCACTCTCCCTTCTTCCTAGTCTAATATTCATGAATTATTGCGTTGCTTCTGGGGAGACATTGCCTTCCTTGTTCATGATTTTTTGTATTTCTACATTGATTTTTGCATTTCTGAGGAATCTCATTTTACTATTTCATCTGGAGGGTTTTTAAAATCATTATTGAAAGCTTTATTTCCTGGAAGTATACCTCTAGGGCTTGGTAGAGTGTCTAAGGCTTATACTTCAGTTCTAGGGGTGTGTACTGGGTGGGGAGAGAGCTCTGGTCACCATTTGTGGGTGGAGTAAGAGTCCAGAGTGACACAGAGTTGGGCAGGTAGAGTGCCTCTGCCTACAGTCAATGCAGGCAGGGTACGGTGGAAGCAGCTGGTGTATTCATAGCCCCAGCCCTCCTCTGTGCCAAGGTAAACCAGCTTATTCACAGCAGAGTGAGCTCACAGTATCAGCACACCACATCCAATCAGGCACATGCACCGTACAGACCTCTTTGCAGTATGTACCCTAACCCTTCCATGAGATACTTCCCAGTGTGCAGAGAGCCCTGCATCTCAGCAGTCAGACTTGTGGGTGCACAGGAACCCAGCCACAATCCACAGATGGGGAATCTGTTCTTTACCTGCAGGCGGCTCCATCCCTGGCAGCCTCTGTGGAACTAGCAGTGTTTCCCCAAGTCAGGGCAGAGTTGAGCAGTGACTCCACCTCAGTAAATAAAGTTTGGTGCTTTGCTGGGAAGAATGGAGGGAGACAACGATGGCCTCCCTTCACAGAGCAAAGTAGTCTCCAAGACCCCTGCAATCTCCCCGGGTCAGACTCCAAGTCAGTGGGGACTGTAAATCTCCCTCAGACAAAGGCACTTGTGGTGGGATCACAGCAGTCTCATCTTACCTTGTCCTGGGAAGATGACACTTGCTATCCAGGAATGAGCCATGGAGATGCAGAAGTGGCTGGCAGTGGTGTATCTGTCCTCTCTCCTCTCACTGCTTCACAGAATCTGTGTTCTATTCTGTCCATTCTCCACCGAAAATTTCTCTCATGCCCCAGGACCATTCCATTGTTTTTCTTGTGTCTTTCTGTGGCAGAGGTCAGTGCAGCTTCTCACTATTCAGCCATCTTGGATCCTTGAATGTTAGCATTCTTAGAATTAGTGATATAACTTATACTTAATGTATTTTTCCTTATTAAAGATATAATCATCCATACTCATTTACAGCTTTCAAATAAAATTTTAAATGTTTACTTCACATTCTATTAAATGGAAATATTATAATTGTTCTTTTTCCCTAATGTTGGAATTTTCCTTAATATATGGATTTTATAGTTACTATGAAAAATGTCATAGAGAATATAATTTTGTGATATGTTGGATCTAGAATAAATTCCTAGAAATAGAATTATAGTCCCCAAATTGGGAATATTTATATGGGTTTTAACTGTTTTTGTAGAGTGTTTTTTCAAAAAACGAATGTGCTAGAGTCCTTGAGTCCTTAACTCTGAGGGAAATACACTAAAATGTGTATGACTTAAGGCAGTGTTAAGTATTCTAAAATAGAAAATTGAGGCAAATGTTAATATATGTACTGAATAATTTAATTTTGGCTCAATACATGTATTTTTAACCATACAAATAAAATAAATCAATATTTGTGCATTATTAAATGCATTAGAGTAATATGGCAGCCTTTCTTTGGCTACATATGGAAGACTTGTTGAAAAGCCTTTTTTTATTCTGTAGATATTTAAAAAAATAAAACTCTGAAAATTGATTAGACACTATTAAAGCTTTGGGTAAGATGTCTTAACACTGATGTTCTTTCTTCTAAAGGATGTTTTCTAGAGATGACACAAAATTATATGGCATTTAAGGAGGTGTATCTCACTTTTAAGTATAACCAGATTCATGGGGTTTCTGAAGAAGGACATGGAAATAAGGAATAACTGATCAAAATAATATATTTTTAAAGAAAAGGATATAGGATTTTGATTCTTGTATTAAAATTTTGAAGGCAGTGTTCTCCAGAGAGATAAGTAGGTAGGTAGGTAGGTAGGCAGGTAGCTAGATAGAAAGATAAATAAGAGAGAGAGATTTATTAAGAGAATGGGCTCGCATGATTATGGAGGCTGAGAAGTGCTGTTATATGTCATCTGCAAGCTGGAAAACCCAAGAAATCAATATGACTCTCGGTATAAGCCTGAAGGCCCAAGAACCCGGGTTCCACTGCTTCAAGGCCAGGAATCAAAAAGTCATAGGAACTAGAATTCATGCATCCAAGGGAAGGAGAAAAAGGGTGTCCATTAATCCAGAGTAAAGAGAGGGACTTCACCTTTCTTTTGTATTTTTGTTCTACCTGGTCACCCAGACAGTTGGATGGTGCCTGCCCATATTGAGGGAGGATCTTTCCCACTTAGTCTACTGACCCCACTCCAGTCTCCTCTGGAAGTGCCCTCACAGACACACCAGAAATAATGCTCTACCAGCTCTCTGGGTATTTCTTAATCCAGTCAAACTGATACCTGGAATTATCCATCACAAGTCTACCTTCGTCAGCTTGGCACTCATATGCATCTCCTTAAACCACACTTAAACTCCAAGTTAAGACAACAACAGGATAATAGCTCTACCCAACATGACCCAACTCTCATGCATATGACCAAAAACACGAATCTCTTTCCCAGAAGCAGGAGGCTAAGTCCTTGGGTGATATTTACTCTTCTCCTAATATCCCAAAACTTATGTGCAATCCTATAAAATCAACAGCATGTAAATACTGATATGAAGTCAATAGATACTATGTTATATAATAAAGGGATAAGGCAGTAAAGAAAATAAACATTTGCTTAATAAGACTGTAAGTGTATATATACACATAAACATATTCCTAACAAAATAGCAAGGAAATACTGATGACAATTGTAATCCTGATTTCTGAAACTAGTCACATGGGCATTTCTGGTATTCATGACTACTTTCTTTTACTGTTCATTCTGTATTCCCTTAGCCTTTGACAAGCACCTCAGCTGTTCCTGGTTCTTTATCTGGAACGGTGACACAAATTTTCATTCCTGAGGTCTGGGCCATTGATATTCCTGCCTGGATTGTGTTCTTGTAATTCCCCATTGACATTAATCACAGGGCATGATTGTGTTCCTTCCTAACCTCCATTGTGGAGCAGCCATCTGATTCTGTAGTCTGAACTGATCACTGCACACAGCACTGTAACCCCCTTCCTTGCCTGTTGACTCAAAGGTGTGGTGGGGTGGTGGTCTTACTCTCCACCACAGTGGAATCGTTGTGTCTCCTGTGGCAGCATTTCTTCCTCCAGAACAAGATCTCTAAGTCAACAGAGCATAAGTCATGGGAACAAGAAGCAAATATTTTCTAGTCATGAAGGCTAACGGTGAATTGTTGTCACTCCCGTATCCGTTCCTTCGTTCCAGGACCTGTGACTCTGGCTATGGAAGAAGCATAACCAAAACCCAGATGCTGATTCAGAGCATATACAGCCTTTTGGAGAACCTTGCCCCAGCCCTGCAAAGTATTGCTACCTGTATGGCATTGTAATGACACCTTGCACTGGCCATTCCACAGATTGGTCAAGCCAACTTCCTCAGGGTAATGGGAAACATGGTACGACAGGTGAATTCCAGAAACCTAGACCCATTGCCACTCCTTTGGTCTGTGAAGTGGTTCCTTGGTCAGAAACAATGCTGTGCAGAATACTGTCACTGCACATGTTTACCAAATTATCTTTTTTATTTGTATGTATCTCATAAATACAACATTAGGAACATGGTAATTCTTCCCACCTTACCCACTCACTCTCCCCTCTTCCTCCTCCCTCTCCTGTTTAGTCTGAGAAAGAAAGAGAAACAGGAAGAAAGAACAAGAAAGAAAGAATGGAATAAAAAAAAAACAAGACAACTGTTCCTCAACAGTCGAGACGAGGCCTGTCCTATGCTGTTGCTTCTCAAAGGCGATTTTGCCCCCCACTTCCTCTTTTCCCTTCCTTCCTCCCCTTCTTTCCTTTTAGAAACTTAATTATCTTCAAAGAAGAACCCCAGGTGAGGTATTGAAGTCCCCCATTACTATTGTATTGGAGTCTATGTCTCCCTTTAAATCCATTAGCATTTCTTTTAAATAGAAGGTGCCCTGTAATTAGGTGCATATACATTTATATTACTCATATCTTCCTGTTGAAATGATTCCTTAATCATTATATAGCGCCCTTCTTTGTCTCTTTAAATAGGTTTTGTGTTAAAGTCTATTTTCTCTGATATTCTGATGGCTATACCAGCTCTTTTCTCGGCTTCTGTTGGCATGGATTATCTTTTCCATCCTTTTGCTTTCTTTTTTTTATGTTTTTAACTTTTATTTAATAAATATTTCCAAAGTACAGCTTTTGGATTATAGTGGCTTACCCCCTCCCCCATAACCTGCCTCCCACCCTCAACCCTCCCATCTCCTGCTCCCTCTCCCATCCCATTCACATCAAGATTCATTTTCTATTATTTTTATATACAGAAGATCAATTTAGTATATACTAAGTAAAGATTTCAACAGTTTGCATCCACACAGAAACACAAAGTATAAAGTACTGTTTGAGTACTAGTTATACCGTTAATTCACATAGCATAACACATTAAGGACAGAGATCCTACATGGGGAGTAGGTGCACAGTGACTCCTGTTGTTGATTTAACAATTTACACTCTTGTTTATGGCATCAGTAATCACTCTAGGCTCTTGTCATTAGTTGCCAAGACTATGGAAGCCTCTTGAGTTTGCCAACTCTGATCTTATTTAGACAAGGCCATAGTCAAAGTGGAAGTTCTCTCCTCCCTTGAGAGAAAGGTACCTCCTTCTTTGATGGCCCATTCTTTCCGCTGGGATCTCACTCACAGAGATCTTTCATTTAGGTCATTTTTTTTTTTTTTTGCCAGAGTGTCTTGGCTTTCCATGCCTGAAATACTCTCATGGGCTTTTTAGCCAGATCCAAATGCCTTAAGGGCTGATTCTGAGGCCAGAGTGCTATTTAGGACATCTGCCATTCTATGAGTCTGCTGTGTATCCTGCTTCCCATGTTGGATCGTTCTCTCCTTTTTAATTCTATCAGTTACTATTAGCAGACACTAGTCTTGTTTATGTGATCCATTTGACTCAATCCTATTATTATGATCAATTATGAACTGAAACTGATTACTGGGACTAGTGAGATGGCATTGGTACATGCCACCTTGATGGGATTGAATTGGAGTCCCCTGGCACGTTTCTAACTCTACCATTAGGGGTAAATCTGATTGAACATGTGCTGAACTGTACATCTCCTCCCTCTCTTATTCCCACTCTTATATTTAACAGGGATCACTTTTCAGTTAAATACCTAAGAATAATTGTGTGTTAATTAAAGTGTTCAATAGTATTAAATAGAACAACAACAAAAAAAAAAAACTAAAAGGGATAAAGTTCCTCTACAGTCAGGACGAGGGCTGATCAAGTCATTGTTTCTCATAGTGTCCATTTCCTTTCACTTTCAGTCTGTATGTATCTTTGTTGGTGAGATGTGTTTCTTACAGGCAGCAAATAGCTGGGTTTTGTTTTTTAATCCATTCGGCCAGTCTCTGTCTTTTTCACAAAGTTGAGACCATTTACATTCAGGGTGACTACTGTTAAGTAATGACTTTGCCATATTTCTGTTAATTGTCCTATTTTTTACTTTGAGTTTCCTTTATACTTTTACTAGGTGATTTTCTGCCTTCACCTTCTTTCATAGTGATGTTCCTATTTCTGTGTTTCTGTGTGTAGCACATCCTTGAGCATCATTTGTAGGACTGGGTGGGTAGTTACAAATTCTTTCAAGTTCTGTTTGTTATGAAAGATCTTTATTTCACCTTCATTCATAAATGAGAGCTGTGAAGGATATGGTATTCTGGGTTGATGGTTTTTTTTTTTCTCTAAGGACTTGGAAAATATCTCGCCAATACATGCCTTGGGAGGCAGAAGGGGATAACTCAAGAAATTCGGTCTGTGCTACCCTCGTGGGAGACCTGGATTGAGTTCCTGGCTCCTGGCTTCAGTGTGGCCCAGTGCCAGCTGTTGCAGGCATTTGAGCAGTAAACCGCTGAATGGGAGATCTCTTTTTGTCTGCCTGTCTCTTTCTCTGTTATGTCACTTTGCCTTTCTAAAATACATAAAAATGTTTTTCTGTTTTGAGAACAAGGAGTATATGATCCCAATAGTTAGGTTTAAATTTTTGATAATAAACATATAGTCATTTAAACACAAGATGAGCACATGTAAACTAATAAGTTCTATAGCAAAGAATCTCACTGTGGTAAGAGGGCTCTTCTTGCTAGTGTCATAATGCCGTGAGCTCTGTCTGCAGGATTGCTGCTCTGAGTAGTTTTTCTGATGATGACAGTTTGCCCTGAGCCATTTGCATCCTTCCCCTGGTTCTCTTTCAAACCAGCGATTTGGGCTTACAGGGGGGCAGAATTGCATGTGCGTACACTCTGTGGGTGTGAGTCTTTTCTCTTTGCACCTCTGTCTTGCTCAGTAAGTGTTCAAACTATGACTTCATTGTCAGCAATACTGTGGTCCATGCAGCCAATTAAGAAGCTCTTACAAAAGAGCTCGCACATCAAGAACAATGACATTTGTCTGCAAAGTGGGTGCTTAATGGACCCGCTGTTCTCTCCCCCCAGCCTTTGGCAGGAAAGCTTCCTCCTGCACGCCCTGTCCCTGTCCCTGTCCGTCGGGATTTTCATGGACTTGCCTACAGCCTATGCAAGGCTTTCCAAGAGAGAAGTAACTTGAAGGTGATTGTAAAATTAGATTTTGAAAGATTATTTGAAAGAGCAAAAACTGATTGTTGCATATATGGATCATTTGAATTTCAGAATTAGTGTCGAAATGAAAATAACCAAACCATCTGGTTTTCAATAAAAGGTATAAAATAATATAATTTAGGTTTTGAATTTTAAATAGTTTGTGGAAATGAACTTTAAAAAGCAATGCATTTTTTTTTCAGAAACTAAAGTGCCATTATGACTTTATTCTAAAATGAACATTAATTAACATGCCTTCCAGTAATGCCTGGCATTTCCTTAATGCATCAACTAGATTAAAAGGTGAAATGGGAAGTTCATTAACCTAAGAGCACCACAAAGGTGGTTTGAAAAATCTTTTGTACTAAAAAGGAAAGAATGCGATATACAATTCTAGGGAAAATCCTGAAAATACAAGTGAATTAAGCATTAAAAGCATGATTTTAGCACTTCGGTGGAAGCCCTCTCACCAGGCTCTTATGACTGCCTCCCCTTTGTCTGTCTCTTAACGACCAGCAGTCTGCCTGCCACCAGGCCCCAGTGTTCGGGACTGAGAGAGGCACTGAGCGGGAGGGGCGAGGGTGCCTATGAAGCACCAGGGCATTGTTGGGAGCCCTGCTGCTCCTGCTACTGTGCTTGGCTGTTTCCTTGGCTCAGCTGCTGTAATTCAAGGTGAACCCAGCTAGAGCTGGGGCTCATATGAAATTGGCATCAGTGACACCTTTTAATGCTTCTGATATTTTTTTCCCATGACATCTTTCTCCTATTTCTGAAGGACTCAGAGATGTGCAGGATTGTGCATAGAACTCAATTTCAACTATATTCACTGTCTGTTTAAAGTTTTCATTTATTTTACTTTATTGGAGAAGGGAAGAAAGACAGCTTCTGTCTGCTGGCCCACTCCCAGGTGTCCGCACCAGCTGGGGCTGGGCCAGGAGCCGGGAACTGAGCCATCTGCTGCTGCCTACCAGGATGTGCGTTGGCAAGAAGCTGGCATCTAGAGCAGAGCTGGACTCGAACCCAGACACTCCAATGCCATGCCGTTGTCCCAAGCAGTGTCTTAACTGCTACACCAGAAGCCCACTGCCATCTTTATTATTTTAAAGACAATAAAGACATTTAAAAATTCTGTTAATTTCATTCTGTAATTTATTTCTTCTTCTGAAATAAATATACAAATATATATGTGTGTGTGTGTGCACCTTAATCAAACACACTCCATTCTTTTTTGTTTTTTGTTTTTTTTTTGACAGGCAGAGTGGACAGTGAGAGAGAGAGAGAGACAGAGAGAGAAAGGTCTTCCTTTTGCCGCTGGTTCACCCTCCAATGGCCGCCGCTGCAGCCGGCGCACCGCGCTGATCCTGGCAGGAGCCAGGAGCCAGGTGCTTTTCCTGGTCTCCCATGGGGTGCAGGGCCCAAGCACCTGGGCCATCCTCCACTGCACTCCCTGGCCATAGCAGAGAGCTGGCCTGGAAGAGGGGCAACCGGGACAGAATCCGGCGCCCCAACCGGGACTAGAACCCGGTGTGCCGGCGCCGCAAGGTGGAGGATTAGCCTATTGAGCCACGGCGCCGGCTCACTCCATTCTTTTTTTAAAAATAATTTATTTATTTGAAAGGCAGAATTATGGAGAGAGGTAGAGACAGGGAGAAAGATCTTCCATCCACTGGTTCATTCCCCAGATGGCTGTAATGGCCACAGCCAGGTCTCCCGCATGGGTAGCAGAAGCCTAAGCACTTAAGGCATCTTCTTCGGCTTTTCTCAGGTCATTAGCAGGGAGCTGGATGGGTAGTGGGGCAGCCAGGACACAAACTGGCAGCTATATGGGATGCTGGCATCACAGGCTGCAGCTTTACCCACCATAACGCAAAATTGGTCCTCTCCATTCAAACAAACTGTTTTTAAATTACCTCTAGTCTCTTTATAACTTGTAATATCTTACTTAATATCACACACGTGTTGAAACATGAAAGATTTGCATTTCTTGTCCCAAGAAGCAGTACCTGATACCATTCTTTTTTTTTAAGATTTATTTATTTGAAAGGCAGAGTTTCAGAGAGGCAGAGGCAGATGCAGAGGAGGGAGGGAGGGAGGGAGAGAGAGACAGAGACAGAGAGAGAGAGAGATCTTCTACCCACTGGTTCACTCCCCAGTTGGCCATACTGTCTGAAGCTGGGCTGACCTGAAAACATGAGGCAGGAGCTTTTTCTGGGTCTCCCACACGGGCGGAGGGGTCCAAGCACTTGGGCCCTCTTCTACTGCTTTCCCAGGCCACAGCAGAGAGCTTGGCCAGAAGAGGAGCAGCCAGGTCTCGGATTTTTGCCCTCATGGGATGCCAGAACTGCAGGTGGCAGCTTTCCCATGACACCACAGTGTTGGCCCTAGCTTATTGCTATTCTATACTTGATCTTAGCCTAAAAGCCAAGAAGCAATCCTGAAGCCATTCTAAACAAAAAGAGTCAATGTTATAGTCACTAACAAATGTTTATCATCTCTAGATGTAACAGTAATTATGATTCAATTGTTTTCTGACAGTCTATCTAATTTGCACCTTTTTCCAAGGACCTGAGGCATCTATCTTTTATCACTTTATCTCTGGGGTGTAGAACAGGTGTTTTGTTCCAGCATTTTTATCGCTTCAGGCCTTACATATAGGTCTCTGAGCCATCTTGAGTTATTTTTAATAGGATTCTAATTTCATTCTTACACATATGTGTATCCAGTTTTGACAGTACCATTTTTTTAAATTTTTTTTTAAAGATTTATTTATTTATTTGAAAGTCAGAGTTACACAGAGAGAGGAGAGGCAGAGAGAGAGAGAGTTCCTCCATCCACTGGTTCACTCCCCAAATGGCCTCAACAGCCAAAACTGCACTGATCCAAAGCCAGGAACCGGAAACCTCTTCTGGGTCTCCCACGTGGGTGCAGGGGCTCAAGACCTTGGGCCATCTTCTACTGCTTTCCCAGACTGTAACAGAGAGCTGGATTGGAAGAGGAGCAGCCGGGACTTGAACAGGCACCCATATGGGATGCCTGCACTTCAGGCCAGGGCGTTTCCCCACTGCACCACAGCACCAGCCCCAGTACCATTTATTAAAACGATAACCCTTTCTTCAAAGTATGTTCTTGGTAGCTTTGTCAGAAATCAAAAGGTAAAATAAAATAGTTATTGGAGCCAGTGCTGTGGCACAGTGGGTTAAAGCCCTGACCTGAAGTGCCGGCATACCATATGGGTTTGAGACCCGGCTGCTCTACTTCCGATCCAGCTCTCTGTTGTGCCCCAGGAAGGCAGTGGAAGATGGCCCAAGTCCTTGGACTCCTGCACCCATGTGGGAGACCAGGAAGAAGCTCCTGGCTCCTGGCTTAGGATCGGTGCAGCTCTGGCTGTTGAGGCCAGTTGGGGAGTGAACCAGCAGATGGAGGAACTCTCTCTCTCTCTGCCTCTCCTCTCTCTGTGTAACTCTGACTTTCAAATAAATAAGTCTTAAAAAAATACAAGCATTAAAAAAAGAAAATAGTTATTCAAAACTAAGTTTAGGAAGTGCTGGAGATTGTACATCTTTCTCCACCCCAATTCTTGTACTTGCAAGCTCATCATGGCCTATAAATAAATAAATAAATGTGTTTCAATAAACAGATGTGTTTTATTTTGTTAAAAAATTGGTTGTATGTACATGGATTAATTTATGGGTTCTCTATTCTTTTCTATTAATCAGTGTGTTGGTTTTATGCCAATATAATGCTGTTTAAATTGCTATAGTTTTACAATATACTTCTAATCAGGTATTGTGACCCCTACAGCTTTATTTATTTTGCTCAGGATCACTTTCCATTATGATATGTTAATTTTTAAGATTTATTTTATTTATTTGAAAGAGTTCCAGAGAGAGGTACAGCCAGAAAGAGAGAGAGAGAGAGAGAGAGAGAGAGAGAGAGGTCTTTCATCTGTTGGTTCCCTCCTCAAATGACCTTAACGGCCAGAGCTGTGCTGATCCAAACCCAGGAGCCAGGAGCTTCCTCCAGATCTCCCACGTGGGTGCAGGGGCCCAAGGACTTGGGCCATCCTCTACTGCTTTCCCAGGCCATAGCAGAGAGCTGGATTGGAAGTGGGCAGCCAGGACTTGAACCGGTGCCCATATAGGATGCCGGCGCTGCAGCCTCGGGCTTTAACCCATTGCGCCACACGCCAGCACCATGATATGGTTTTATTCTTTTCTCTTTCTCTGTTGCGTATTTGCTCTGTTAGTAGATTTTGTTCTGTTGTGTGTTTTCATGATTGTCATTATCCCTTCTAATGTAGGACTCCCATCAAGACTCTTGTAGAGATGGTTTGGTGGTGATGAATTCTCTCAGCTTTGGTTTCGGCAATACTTTATTTATCCTTCACTTCTAAAGGATAGGCTTACTGGATATACTATTCTTGGCTGGAAGTTCTTTTCTTTTTAAGATTTTGAATATATCATTCATTCTCATTTGGCTGAGAAGTCTTCTGTTAGTCTGATTGGTTTTCCTTTTGTATGGAACTTGATTTTTTTTTTTCTCACTGTCTTTAGGATGCTCTCCTTGTCCTTAACTTTACACACTTTGTAACATGCCTTGCAGAAGGTCTTTTTAGAGTAAGTCTAGTTGGGTTCCTTTGAGCTTCATGTATCTGGATGCCCATGTCTGTCTCAAAACTCACAAAAATTTTAACAATTATTGCTTTTTTAACTTAATGAATATAAATTTCCAAAGTACAGCTTATGGATTACAATGGCTTTTTAAATTTAATTTTAATTTTTTAATTATTTCATTAAATAGACTTTTAATGACTTTTTCCTTCTGTTTCAGGTATTCCTATAATATGAATGTTTGTTCATTTAATGGTATCTAATGTGTCTCATAAGCTTTCTTCATTCTTTTTTTTTCTCTTTGTATTTCTGTGACTGGGCTATTTTAAACGTTTTGCCTCCAAAATCAGATATTATTTATTCTACCTAGTCTATTCTGTTGCTGAAGCTCTCAATTGCACTTTTATGTTATTGATCGAAGATTTGCATTCCAAAATTTCTGATTGATTCATTTCAGTGATATCAGCATCTTTTTTGAATTACTTGTTCATAGCATGCATTGCTTTCCTTATTTCTTTGAACAATCTATCTCTCTGTATTCTCTTACATCTCATTGAGTTATCTTAGGATCATTTTTTTTAAATTCTTTTTTAGGCATTTCATTGATTTCCTTCAAATCAGGATGGATTTCTGGAAAACTGCTTTGTTCTTTTGGAAATGTCATGCTTCCCTGTTTCTTCATGTTTCTTGTTTCTACACTGATGCCTGCACATCTGGTATAACAGTCACTTATTCTTTATGAAGGAGACTTTGTTGAAGCAGACATTCATGCTTAGCTGGTATTTGGGATGTCAGTTGGGTAGTTGGTTTGACTTTGGTAATAGGTGAGCCCAGAAGTATAATCACTGAGTGATTTTTTTTCAGTTGTCATCCATGTCAGCTCTGTCTATGAGTGCCATAGTTGTCTAATGTGCTATAATTTGTGGGGAGGTGATTGTATGACTCTGAAGTAGATGTACAATCTCTAGCACTTCAGGCCCCAGAGATTTGCATATCAATCACACTATGGTTTGTAATGGCAGTAGCCATGTTCCTAGTGCTGTGAGGATCAGAGTGGGCTATCCCCTTGTCCCACCAGACAAGCTCAAGTGATGCTGGTGTTTATGACACCAATAACTCATCTGCATCTGTATTATGTGTATGGGACTTTCCAAAGATCCTGCTAGGTGGGTGATGGTGGGATTTATGGCTCTAAAATCCCCAGTCCCGGCGGTGGAGGATGTGAATTGGACCTTACCCCAGTTCCAAGGTGTGACTACAGGCTATTCTGGGGATTGTGCACTGGCAGGAGTGGACCTGGAATAGTGGAATGCAGGTAGGGTCATCCCCAGATCCCACAGGGTGGGCTCAGGTGACTCTGAGGAATATAGTACTAACAGTCAAGGAGTATAATACTAAGAGTCACAGTCTTGGTGTTACAGGGCTGGAGGGGTAATTTGTGTAGGTTCCACAGGAAAACAGTAGGTTGTGTTTGGGCTTGTACTCTGGCAGTCATGGGCCTGCAGTGTTGGAATGAAAATAGTACCTCCCTGAGGTCTCATAAAACAAGTCCACTGTTCCTGAGACTTAGAGATGCAACGGTCTCAGTTCTGAAGATGTAGGAGTGCATGGAGACCTCACCCAGGTCCCTCATTTCATGTACAGGTTATGCTGAACATGGTGCACTGGCAGGCATGGGCCTGGAGCAGTGTAATACAGACAGGGTTCTCCCCAGGTCCCATGGGGTGGGCTTAGATGGCTCTGTAGAATATAGATCCAACAGTCTCAGTCCCAAAGCTTCAGACTTGGAGGGAACCTTATCCATGTCCCGCAGGTTATGCTGGGAATTGTGTACTAGCAGGTACAAGCCTGCATCAGAAGGTGCAGAAAGGGCCTACCCGGACCCCATGGATGAGTACAAGTGTTTCTGTGATTTATAGAACAGTCACAGACCTAGAGATGCAGCATGTATTGGGGTGCCTTACTTAGGTCCCCCAAAATGAACTCAGGTAACTCTGTGAAATATAGCTCCCACAATCACAATCTCAGAGCTGTAGGACATGGCATGTGTATTACCCAGGTTCCACATGGTGATCACAGATTATCCTGGAAATTGTACACTAGGAGGTACTAACCTGGATCATTGTCATGCAGGCCCCAGTGGGAAGCTCAGGTGCTCCTGGAACTTACAGAACAGCCAGAGTCCCAGAGCCACAGGATGCAGTAGGGTTCTTTCCAAGGTCTCACATGGTAAGTGCAGATTATGTTGGCAGCCATGTACTGACAGCCAGCAGCCTGAAACACAGATATGGCCCTCTAGCTCCCACTGTGAGTGCAAGTTACTGCAGGGATTGTGTCACCCAGAGCCACAGTCCCAGAGCTGTAGGCCACAGAAAGGGCTGCTCCCAGCTCCCGCAGGGCATGCAAGGCTGGTGCTAGGGATTGGACTGTGCACCCACATTCTGTGCAAAGGGGTGCAGAAGAGGACTTTCTCTGGCTTGTGTACTGGCTGCTGTGGGTGCCAAGTCACACAGAGTGAGCAAATGTGGCTCTGAGGTTTGGACCCAGCCGTCCTGATGCTGTAGGGTACAGAGGGGCCTGCTCTCTACCCTGGGGAGGGCTCTGGCACTGGGGGAGGGGCCTTCTCATGGTGATGGGGGCTGCCATCTGTCCTTCAATCAGGATGGAGCTTCCTGGTGTCTGCACTGCACCAGCTCAGATCTGGGGTCTTTGGTCACTTGGTCAGCTTTCTAGACTGCATTTAATGTCAGCAAGGACAGCAATTCCGTAGCTAGGTCTCTGGTCTATTCCACTTACCTTTTCCCAGCAAGATGAAGAAGTGCCCCCAGGCTGGGAGCTGAAGTAGGAGCTGTAGTGTGCTTTGTTTCCCTCTCTGCTGCTGGATGTTTGAGTCTCTGTGCTGTGGAAAGCTTCTGCCACTTCTTTACTGAAGGTCTCTCTCCCTCAATCTCCCGAAAGTGTGGTACCTCCTTTGTGGTTCTGGTTCTCCTCTATGGTGATGACAAAGGCCTCTCGATTCAGCCATCTTGGATCACCGTCTGAGAGCTGTCCCTTCTATTACTCACTCTATGAATCCCAATTTATCATAATAATCACATCATTTAAATTCTCAAATCTGTGCCAGAACTGTGGCACAGTGCTACGCAGCCACCAGCAATGCCAACATCCCGTATGGAGTGCTGGTTTGAGTGTCATCTGCTCCACTTCCAACCCAACTCCCTGCTCATGCACCTGGGAAGGGAGTAGTAGAGGGCTCAAGTAGTTGGGACCCTTCCACCCACGTGGAAGACCTGGTTGGAGTTCAAGGCTCCTGGATTCAGCCTGGCCCAGTCCCAGCCATTGCGACCATTTGTAAAGTGAATGAGAAGACGGAAGATCATTTTCTCTCTGTGTGTGTGTCTTTTCCCATCTTTCTGTAACTCTGCCTTCCAAATAAATAAATAAATCTTTAAAAATAAGTAAATTCTCAAATCTCTTTCTCATTCTCTGTTATTTTTTGGTAGTACTTTCTCTCTTTTTAAGTATTTTTAAAGACTTATTTATTTTGTTTGAAAGGCAGAGTACAGAGAGAGAGAGAGAGAGAGAGAGCTTCTATCTCCTGATTCCCTCCCCAAATGGCCTCAACATCTAGGGCTGGGCCAGGCTGAAGCCAGGGGCCAGGAATTCCTTCTACATCTCCTATAAGGGTGACAGAGGCCCAAGTACTTGGTCTATCCTTCTCTGTCTTCCCTTGCACATTAGCAGGGAGATGGATTGGGGGCAGAGCAGGACAGACTTGAAGGAGCACTGATGTGGGATGATGGCGTGGTAAGCAGTGGCGTAACCCTCTGTGCCATTATGCTTAACTATCACTGTGGAATTTTTAAAAATGCTTGTTTATTTTCATCTACTTGAAAGGCAGAGCAACACAGATAGACAGATACAGGGAGATCTTCCATGTGCCGATTCATTTCCCAGATGCCTACAACATCCAAAACTGGGCCAGGCCAAAGCTAGGAGCACAGAATTCACTCCCGGTCTCCCATGTGGGTGGCAGGGACCCAAGCACTTGAGCCATCACCTGCTGCTTCCCAGGGTGCCTTTTGATTTTCTCAGCCTGATATTCTGCATCAGGGTCTGTTTTAGCCTTTGTTAAAGTTATAAAACAAAAATGTTATTGCCACAACACAATTTTTAAAAAGTAATTATACCAATTCTGTATTTACCTGTACAAACATATTTGGTGTTTCTAAGTCCACACAGACCAGTGAAATTCTTATCCTCCGACATAAAATCCATCATTGTGCTAGCATTCTTTCTTTCTGTTGCCAGTATGGAAGGATTCATATATCCAGGCATACACACACACATAATTAAAATTGTGCCATACAGAAACAAAGGGAACACTATGTATGGACAAAAATACAACCTATGAAGAAAAAGCACCCAAACATAAATGAGGCATTTTCTATGTTCTGTGGACTGTAATGTTACATATTGTAATGGATTTTCCCCAAAAACTATTGTTTCTTTTTCTTTTTGTCCCTCTTTTTCCCTTCCTCTGTTCCTTTTTCCAAGATGAACAGAAGTGATAGCTGCCATCAATGCAAACTAGTTCACCAAGAAGAGAAAAACTCCTACAGAAGCCTTAAAGTGGCTCTGTGATGCAACGAGTATTGAAGGGAGTGTTCTGGAGGACTTTCTTGATAATAGGATGCTTTTGGTATGGATGATTTGTGTGTAAGTTGTGTGTTAATTATATGCCCTGTTTAGAAAAATACATTTTACTGAGCCATGCAAATGTCAGTCTCGTTAGCGATCATTATTACCTGTCAGAGGAAAGTGTTTTTCAATGAATGACAGTTCCCCCTCAGCTTTCTGCAGATGCATACAAATGTAACAGTTGTTTTCCTGCTCATCTTAGTTTTCAGTGCCAGCTATCCTTTCTTTCAAAGCGTTTTCAACCCAACCTCTAAGGTGGCCTGGTTATAACACTCCAGCTTGAACCAGTTCAGACTGATCTGTGGTCAAAGAGAGAGCAAACTCATGGGGGAACCACTGTTCCAGGCAACCCAATCCTAACCGTGTCAATAAGGCCATTTGAAGGCAGGGAAGGTGCGCTCCCTGATTTGATACTGATCATTTAAAACACCCCATTTTAGCCTGATTGGGACAGATTACTCTGTCTTTGCCCCATGCCCAACTGGATAGTCCCTGTTTAGATTTAGTTGCCAGTATGTCCTTTGGTATAATTTGCTTTGGTAAAGAAGCTTTCTTACAACCAAAAATGATGATAGCTAACCTCCTACATCTCTGCTGTCCTTGCTGAAACAGTGCTATGAAGAATCTTACGGTTTCAAATAATTTTTATGTCCATTGTGTGTGTATTTTGACTCCTTTCAGAGAATCTTAGAGTAAGTCTACCCAGAATCCTTATTTTATGGTTACACAGAGATCCAAAGAAGGAAATGTCTCTCCCAAGGTATTCAACACCAGTTATCAGCAGAAAATGTGCGTTTTAATGCTGTATATTTGATTCTGTGCACAGAGGAGGTGCTCAATAAATATTTGTTAAGTTGTATTATTATTCTCATTTAAATATGGGCAAAACCCAAAGATATAGAGAAAATGGTGACATGAATGAGGTTTCATAGGTTAATAGAGAAATTGGAACTGGAAACTCGAGTCATCTGTTTTCCTGCTGTATATCTGGACCTGCCATATGGTTGGATATCCAGATTCGGAAAACTACGTTCAAGGTTAGGACTTCTGAAGAGCTGTTGAGAGCTGTGTAAGCAAGGAGCTAGGGATCAGACAGCAACTGGGCACTGAAAGGCAATTTTCAGTGAGGAATGCAGCACACTCGGATGAGAACAGACCTTTTAAGGAGCCCCTCTGCAAAAGCCCTGTTTTTCAGATCTGGATACCATGATCCCACTGTGATTGCTGGTGGGCTCCACTGAATTCAGGTGTTTCTCCTTAAGAAGTACAAAGCACCTTAGAAAATTATCCATATGGTGAAAACTGCTCCTCAAGAATCAAGGATAAAATGCTCACTACTCAGTGGAATTAAATGTTGAAAGGTAGAGAAATAAAGAAAGAGAGAGAGAGGGAGAGGGAGAGAGAGAGAGGGAGAGAGAGGGAGAGAGAGAAAGAGAGAGAGGGAGAGAGAGAAAGTTCTTCCCTCAGTGGTCACACTGGTTCATGTCCCAAATACTTGCAGCAGCCAGGGCCGGGCCCAGCTGGACCCAGGAGTCTAGAACTCAGTCTGGGTCTCCCATGTGGCAGGGACCAAAATACTCCAGCCATCTGCTGCTGCCTCTGAGGGTGCGCATTAGCAGGGAGCTGGATCCGCCATGGAGTATCTGGGACTTGAACCAAGCGCTCTGATGTGGGACGTGGTGTCCCAAGCAGCAGCTGAACCACTGTGCCAAGTGCTCACTCTATGAAATTCAATGTCCTGCTACAAATTTTAAAGAATATACAGATATGAAGACAATAAGATTCTAGGGAAAACTTTCAGTCTCTTTCCACAGGTAAAGCATTTAGCCTTATATATTTAAAAGCATTTTTTATTTTCCATTTATTTTGTATTTTTTCTATATTTTTCATGTTGTTCTGCATTTTTCACTGATTCCTGTCTTACTTGTTTCAAAACTGAGCCTTCAGATAAAAAGCAGGAAACGATGGCAGCGGATGGTGGTGGTTGTGGTTCAGTTTGCCAAATGTCTCTCTTTTCCTTTGGATATCAGCACCCTCTACCCTTCGTTTTGAGAATTTCCTTACCTACCCCCACTCCAACTCTACTTAGCTCCTTGGGCTGTCAGCCATCTTTTCTTCATTTCTACCTCCCCATCCTGGCTATGGACATTTGCGTCAGACTTGGGCAAGCAAATATCTCATCCCACTAGCCAATGGTCCACAGATGAGCACATGAGCTATGTGAGAACAAATACGTGTTCTTCCTGGGACTTTGCAGCTGGAATACTCATGGAAACTATTCTGCCTATGTTTGGGGTCGTGAACCAGATGATGGTAAACTTGGACCTGCTTGTAGCCATCTTACCAACCACAGGGCTGCCCTTGGTGGGTTAAGGTGCTTGTGTATAATCTTTAACAAGGTACCTCCCCTCTCTTTTCTTTTAGAAGATCTTTAAATGTTAGCAGATTATTTATTTCTTAATAGCAATTACATGAAATTTTTTTCAAGTATATTAAATCCAATTATTGAACATAAGATAAAATTAGATTTAAAAAATATTCATTTCATCTATTTGAAAGACAGAGTTAGAGAGAGAGAAGGAGAGAAAGAGAGATATTGCATCCCCTGATTCACTCCCCAAACTGCTGCAATGGTCAGAGCTGGGCTGATTTCATACTAGGAGCTTCTTCCACGTCCCCTGCGTGGGTGCAGGGGCCCAAGTAATAGGGCCATTTTCTGCTGCTTTCCCAGGTGCATCAGCAGAGAACTAGATCAGAAGTGGAACAGACAGGAATTGAGCTGTCATCCATCCACAGGCAGGGGCTTTCCCCACTACACTACAGTGCTAGAACTGGAATATTTAATCACAACAAGTAGGAACTCACAGTTAACCATGGTATAATACATTAAAATAGTGACATATCTTTTTTAGAAATAATCTTTGATGTTTGCTCCAATATTATGTGTTTCCATTGATATTGTAGGCATTAAGTACTTTTTAATGTATAACTCTATGGTCATATATCTGTAAACTAAAATGCATTTAGTTTAATGAATTCTTTAATTTTAATAATTTGGTTGACATGGAAGTAGAAGTGAAATTCACCTGACACATTTTGTAGACAGCGCATATCTCTGCCACATTTTTCTCAAAGTAAGGATTATGATGATTTTTCCTTTTAGTGTAGACTTACATTTATTTTGTCACATACATACTGAATACTTTGTATATTAAACAATGTTCCTCTGTAATGGCTTTTCATGTTCTGTTTTATCATCTTGACAATAAGAAATATTTTCTTGTTTTCAAGGAAAACAAGGTAATCGTATTTCCTTAAAGAATTTTAATATTTTGAAATAGTTATCCATGCAATAAAATGAAATTTTAATGGTAGATAATTTTACCTTGACAGATTTTTCAATAACAACAAATTGCAACTAGTATACTTATTGGATTATTATATAATAATGCCTAACATGTTGAGAATACTTTGTGAGTTATTGATAACTATTGGTTATTACATGGAGCTTTAGATTATGATGATTAATGTAAATGTGTATTTAAATTAAAAACTGTGTGTTAATACCTAGATGATGTAAATTGCAATTTGAAACATCTAATTTATTCAGTGCTTTCATAATCCAACAAGAGCTTCTTTTAAATTGACATATTAACTAATCAATACATTAATCCAAAAAACAATAACGGTGCTATGTTTGGAAATGCAGGTTATTTTTTAAAATTTTTTGACAGAGTTACAGAGAGAAGTAGAGAGAGAGGTCTTGCCTGCTGATTCACTCCCCAAATGACTGCAATGGCCAGAGCTGAGCCAATCTGAAGTCAAGAGCCAGGAGCTTCCTCCCAGTCTTGGGTCTCCCATGCAAGTGCAGGGTCCCAAGCACTTGGGCCATCCTCCACTGCTTTCCCAGGCACATTAGCAGGGAGCTGGATCAGAAGTGGAGCAGTGGGGACTTGAACCCGTGCCCACATGGGATGCTGGTGCTGCAGGCCAAGGCTTTAACCCATTGTGGCAGAGTGCTGGCCCCATGCAGGTTATTTTAGATTTTTGTCACATTAACTTGGCTTTTGATTATTCAGTTAATCACAGTTTTGTAAGTTAAAGTTGAATGATATACATTGACCATACTTGTATTAGAATAAGGTACTTTATTGTCGTCCTCAAAAATTATCATAATAAATATGGAAATTGTCCATCTTTGGAATGAATAAAATTTTAATTATAGAAAAAAGTCATGGTCGGCACTGTAGCATAGCAGGTAAAGCCACAGCCTGCAGTGCTGGCATCCCATATGGGCGCCGGTTTGAGTCCTGGCTGCTTCACTTCCCATCCAGTTCGCTGCTACGGCCTGGAAGGTAGTAGAAGTTGGCCCAAGTCCTTGGGCCCCATACCCACGTGGTAGACCCAGAAGTTGTTCCTGGGTTTAGGTCGGCCCAGCTCCTGCTGTTGTGGCCAGTTGGGGAGTGAACCAGGGCATGGAAGACCTCTCTCTCTCTGCCTCTCCTTCTCTCTCTGTGTAACTTTGACTTTCAAATAAATAAATCTTAAAAAAATTCTAAAATATAACTGATGCCCTCTTAGATGTGGTACCCTCATGGAGTGCAAAACCTGAACAACCACGTGAGGCAGCCTTGTCTCAAACCCACGACAAAATCTGTTTTTGAACTCCGCCAGCATTTCACAGCACGTGAAGTAACTCTGCCCTGCTGTCTTCATGATGGCACAATTTTGTACAACTGAGAATAAGCCCACCAGCAGCTGTGTCTGTGCAGTAATGCCAGCCCACAACCTGGCAACTTTTATTTCAGTCATTTCAGCCTGAAGAGGTGGACTTCGTGCATGTGTGTTCGTTTTGAGGGAATCGCTTTCCTTTATTTCCATTTATTAACGAGTTAACTCGGGGTGATTCGGAGCAGAGGAAAAGCTGCTCTTTGCTTAATGTGGTGTCTCATGGAGAACAAAGTTCAGCACCGGGCCATGTGCACATGGTCACCGTGGCCTTCGCTTGTCTTCTACAGAGCTCAGGATTGTGAGCAGACAGCTGGTAGCCTAGAGATAAGACCCTGCTTAGGAGGGAATGGTTTGACTGTGCACGGAGTTGCCCAGCCCAATTTTCCACCAATATAACAATCTCTTGAGTGCATATTTGCTGAATACAAAGTGTTGGATATATATTGCTCAGTTGAGATAAATATATATATGTGTGTAGTTTTGAGAAATATAAAGCAAGGAGGTAGTATTTGCTACCTTCACTTATGGCATACCGTGCTAGGAGAAAGAAAGACTGAGGATCAGACCCGTGGTTTCCATTCCCGGCTGCACACTGCAATCACTTGGGCTGCGCATTAAAGGCAGCAATTCCCAAGCCTGCTCTGGAGACGCTGGAGCCCGAGTCTGATACTGGGCCCAGGAGTCCGCATATTTTTAGGACAACAAGGGTAATATTGACACCCATCCAGGCTATTAGATTTCCCTTCTTCTTTTTCCAGTATGATTCTTCCAACTCTTTTGTTCTGAAGCACAGAAGCCTGCCTCTCAAAATGGTCATCCAAAGAACCACTGACCATCTGCAGTGCACATAGCACTGTCAATCGCATTATAGGAAATCCAAACACAAATGAGATCCAATTGATAATGAGGTTGGAAAAATAGGGGAGATGAAAGATAACCTAAAAGGTGAGGCTATGGGCAAAATCCTCCCAGTGCTGCTGCACCCATAGGAGACCCAAAGTGCTTCTCCAGGTCTTTACTGCTGTTCTCTATGCATAGCATCGTAGTCAGGACTTCCCAGCTGGCATCCAGAGACACAGGAACAAGTGAATTATTATATGCTGGTTAGGGAGACTCAGCACAATGATTCTTTATCTTATGGAAAACGTAGGAGTACTCCCTGCCTTGTATCAGTACAAATAAAGAGCTGTATTTTAGAACTGAAGATTCCATGGAGGCTTAACATGCACCCTTTTGGTTATTGTGGATATACTGTGTACATTTATTGAAAAATATACAAATGCTGCTTTCTGAACTGATCAATAATTTATAAGCAGATCATTATAATTACAAATACGAGCATGGTGTTATTATTCTGCATTCATCATAATAGGATGGAAGCTGATGCGTATGATAATGCCTCCCGATTTTCCCCCAGCTGATTTATCACTTGTCTGACCCAACTTCCCAGCACTCCATTGTTCTGCTTTCTCCACACCTTCCACTTCACAGAGGAGTCTTAATAATGGACTATGTATTCAGTTTTCATTTACATGTTGCTAAGATGCCATTCTCTATAATTAATCACCACCATAAATATTCATATGTATATGCTTTCTCTCTCTCTCTCTCTCTCTACACACACACACACACACACACTCTTTCTGGGTCACTGCACTAATAGCTTATTCTAAGCATCTTTGCAAACTACAGCCTATACTTACAGAGTACTTAGGAAGATATATAAGCTAAGCATGGATTTGCAAGTTACTTTCAATCAGGTGAAAATGTTGAAAACCTTTTGTTTTTAAATAATGCATATATTAATAGGATCAGATGCACACATTCTGTGTAGTGTTTAATAAGTAGTATTGCTTCCATAGCTTCAAAAGGTTTATTGATAGTCATAAAATAAAATTGAAGAGAAGGTAGGAATTGCTTTGGTCCCTTTCCTCACTTAAGGAAGTGGGTAGCTTATTACCACTACACAGAAAACCTCCCATGGGTTCTGATCTCACTAGGGTCCAACAGCTCCCAGATATTAATCCATTCAGAGGAGCTGCATTTAAAGATCTTACATGAGGTATCTTTCCCACAACCTCATTTCTCTTGGTCTATGGAACAGATAGATTTCTCAAAAGGCATTGGGTAATAAAGTACATAAAAGAGTACTTCAAAAAGTTATGAAAGATGGAATTAAAAGACAAGTTTGTTCTCTCAGACTCTCTCTCACTGTCTAACTGCATGTCAAAAAAAAGACAAGTTTGTTTTGGTACAAAGAATTTTGAAAGTTATACCTATCAGGGTTTTCAAAAAGTCCATGGAAAAATGTGTATTTTGAAAGAACTATGCATTTGCCTAGTGTCTTAACTGCTAGGCCAAATTCCTGTCCCTCAAAACATTTTAAGTGCTGACATGACACAAATGGAAAATTCCACACCTGACCTCATGGCACAGGTTACAGTCAAAATGCAGGCTCACTATAAATACTATATAAAATTACCTTTTGGCTATGTGCATAAGGTATAGATGGAATATAAATGAACTTCATGTTTGGACTTGGGTTGCTTCCCCACAATAACTTAACCTGAACATCTCAGTAATCCAAAATCTGAAAAACCCTTTGAAAGACTTTTGGTTCCACGCATTTCCAATAAGGGCTACTCAACCTGTACCATAATGTCAATACTAGGGCAAAAGCCATATACACAGCCCAAGGGAGCTCTGAATGATTGGTGGCTAGTTATATGCATGAAGTCATACTTTCCATTAAGGGCAAAGTTCTGAAATCAATTCTCCCAACACCATTGCTGAGTGGATATTATTACTTATTTTACTACATATTCCTTGTGACAGTTAAAGAAACTGAGGCTTAAAGAGGATGATGTGCCCGAGATAACAGCCAGTAAAAGGTGACCCCGGGACTCGAAGACTGCTGATTTCCAAGTCCTTGAGCTCTCTGCTGCATTATGTTAGCCTGATGCTCTGTCACCTCCTACTCCACATGTTCTGATTCTAATTGGGGAGTCGGGCCCAGACCTCATGCTTTTGTGCATTTTTTTTAATAATTCCTCTTTATGCTTTAAGCTCCTCCTAGTCTTTGCTTCTGCAAGGCGGTCTTCTCTCCACCCCAGGTTCCTGTTGTATGTAGCATCCCATGTTCTCCATGTCCACCAGAACACTGTCAAAGATGTGATTCAGTGATGTCTGCCCTGTTACCGCCTCTCACACATTCAGTTCAAGTTCAAAGGAAGTAGCTTGCACAGAATAGGTGACCCATAGGTGGTGTTGGGTGTATACTGGATACACAAACCTCACTGAAGCAGGTTGTATTGCTGATGCGAGTTTTTCTGTCACTTCTACTTGACCTAAAATTCTGATGCCTCCATTTCTGATCTGGGGACTTTACTCTGATCCTGATTTCAGACTGCATCCTGCTCCATTGTTGGCATTTTTGGACCTGGGTTGTATCCTGAGTTTCATACAGACATCTTTCATCTTCATTGACAGAAAACAAAACTCTTTGCCTTGTCAAGGTCAATGTCATTCAGTTAATGGGGGGAAAGAGAATTGGGAGTCCACATCTAGTTGGTCCACACATACACTCTCTCCTAAAAAAAAAAAAAAAAAAAAAAACACGAAGAGATAGGCACAGATGGAAGACCTGGTTTCAATTCCTGGCTCTGGCTCCTGACTCCAGAATTCTGCTGTCGCAGACCCTAGGAGGTATTAATGATGGGTAGCTGGGTCTTTGCCACCCACTTGGGAGACCTGGATTGCACTTCCAGGTCCCAATTTGTCATCTTGGCTGTTGTAGGCGTTTGGGGAGAGAACAAGCAGATGGGAGCTCTCTCTGTTTTCCCCTTTCTGTCTTTCCCTCTCTCTCTCCTGGTCAAATAAGAAAATAAAAATAAAATATTTTAGATTTTGAAGTATTTCTGATTATCCAGTTAGAGATACTCAACCTGGATAAGTTTTTCTGCACAATCAGGATTCTTATGAGTATTATTCATGTGAATTCCATATCATTTTCATAATGCAGTTAGTCTAGGTATCATTCTGTAAAATATTTACCTCCTGCATTTTAGGAAATAAAATGAAAGCTGAAGTATCTCAGGAGAAATGAATCCACTTTGTCACTAGGGGGAGATCTAGCCAGGTTTTGAAACTTGCCCCAACTTTCGGTGGAGAGAATTCTTTATTTCCTTGATGTTCTCAGGATGTATGGAAACAAAGATGAAGGAAAAGGCACTGGGAAAAGTTAGCTGTTCCAGCAGGAATGTTGAGAGTTTGTCTCTATTTCCTTCTCAGTCTCTCTTGACTGTGTTCTGTGTAGTGTAGACTAAACCAGAGGGAATACAACTAGCACGCCAAGCCTGAGATGGGCAGGATGACTGAACAAATGGTTTGAACGTGGTTCCCTTGGCAGAGCAGGTCTGGACACACTGGGCAGGGCCAAGACTTCAAGGGGCCCAGACAGTGGGGAGCAGAGTTTGCACTCGTGACAGCTGTCGCAGAGGCTATGTGCATGCAATGGCCAGCGGGCTTTCTCACTGGGATTTTCCATGACCAGAAGGAGTCTGTGTATGTGTTTATGTACTTTCCCCTGTTGTCTGTTTTCCTGTGAAATACATTTCCCTGTAATCCTGAATCATCTACACTTCTGAAGGAGCAAGATTGGCTCCTCCTCAGTGTTCTGTGAAAGGAGAAAGCCTGGAGGAGGCAGAAGGGGGACAGACTGATTACCTGAACAACTGGCTCACGGAAGGCTCGCCTGGCACAGGTGATAGAATTATGTTCTGTTAATCGTTCTTATCAGTCAAAGGAGATTGGAGAGTAGGACTTAGTTCACGGCAAGCCTGCTCACCTTCTTCCCTTGTGTTTATCACTGCAGATATTTTATTTTGTAGAGGACACCTGGACTACAACAGACTCTTAGTAAGACAAGTTGGGCATAATAGAAACATGAAATCTAGTTGGTCATGAGCTGTTTTTAGAACTGCAAGTATACAAAGGGTATGGCATGCTTCAAAGTCTATGGTTTATAAATACAAGATGCTAAATCTCTGACCAGGACTGGTAGTTAACAACTTGGCTGCTGCCATTCTAAGCATCCTTTCTTAAGTCCATGGGAGTCTCATTAATATGAAATTTATTATATCACATGTGGTTGAATCTGGTGTCCTAGAAGACTTATATAACTACTTCAAAATAGTATTTTTTTCTTATGAAAAGGGATATTTGGTAAAGAAGTTTGAAATCTCTGTGATTTCTCCATCGGTGATAGTGCGTTGACATGTCAGATTATTTTCTTCTAAGCCTTATTCTGTGAAGTATTTTTATAAGAGAAATCACATAGCATGTGAAATTTCATATTATGCTCATTTCTTGCTTTCAGACAACAATGCTTTGCTGTTTTCATATTCATTTGTAATAAGCTATGAAGCAAGGTGGGCAAGGTGGAGAGAGTGAGAAAAGTGAGCTGGGGTAGGATAGAGAGGTGTGAGTTCACCATCTGAAACCCAGGGGGCAGGCAGAGTCCTCTGGTGAGGAGACATCTTTGCAGTGAAGGGAAGGCTTGAGTCTTGGCGATGCGTGGGTTGAGAATGTTCTAGACAGAGGGAAGGGTAAGTGCAGTGGGCCTTAGAGGCATGCCAGGAATGTACACCCATGACACTTTGTAGAGTGGCAAGGAAGCCAATGAGCGTGGAGCTGGACAAACCAGGGGGACAGGATCAAGGAGGTAAGACTGAGGCGATACTAGAGCCGGCCATTGTTAGGATGTCACATTCAGCCCTTCAAGTGCTCCCTTTCTGTAGAGGTTGGGTTCCCTGGCAGCAGGTGTGGGGATGGAGTTTTGGGGGATAAGAAATTTATTAGGGATGAACATCTACAAAAAGAAGGAAGACAAACCAGCATTAGCCAGAAGCGAACCAAACCAGCTTTCCTAAATTTCAGTCAGTGCAGCAAGCGTTGTGCTCGTTCAGTCCTTATTGAGTCACCAGCTCTGTGGGACTCCTCTCCACTGGAGACGCAACTCTGCAAAGCTGAGACAGAAGGGTGGAGCTGGCATAGACTCTGCCTTGCAGAGATGCATGGGTGGTGTATTCTTGTTTTTCATCATTGTAACCTGACATTGTAAGAGAAAAGATTTACTTACCTTAGTTTTGGAAGTTCAAAGTCCAAACAGCATGGCCCGGGCTTGACTCGCAAGGAGCCCGTGGCAGATGGCAAATGGCAGAGCGTATAAGGACAAAAGGCCAGGAAGCAGGGAGAGGGGTAGGCCCAAACTTCAGCTATTATAATCACCATCCCATGAGAACGTAAGGGGTCACATGACAATTGCTTCTTTTTAATAAAAAGATTTATTTCTTTACTTGGAAGTCAGAGTAACAAGAAGGGGAGGGGGGTGGAGAGTGAGCAAGTGAGCAAGCAAGCCAGATGGTTGCAATGGCCAACACTGGGCCAGGCTGAAGCCAGGAACTTCTTCCAGGTCTCCCAAGTGGGTAACAGGAGTCTAAACACTTGGACCATCTTCCACTGCTTTCTCCCAGGCCATTAGCAGGGAGCTGGATCAGAACTGGAACAGCTGGGAGGGACCTGAACTGATGCCCATATGGGATGCTGGCATTGCAGTCAGCAGCTTTACCAGCTACACCTGAGGGTGTATGCGCCACAACTTAAGGAATTTGCTGATCCCTGCTATGTAATGTAGCAAATCACTGAAAAATTATACTGGAAGAAGAAATATCATTTACAACAGCAAACAAAATGATAAAAAATGTGCAGGACATAAAGAAGAAATTCAGAGAAGAGCATAAAAGAAATCCCAAGTGAATAGAGAATAAATTGTTGCTTTGATTAGGAAAGTTCTATGTTCCAAAAATGTTAGATTTTCCTTGAGTATGGTTCAAAGAATTTTTACTTAAATATTTACATAACTTGAAAATATATTTCTTTTTTCTTTTTTTTTGAAAATATATTTCTTTGTCTTTTAATTTTTCCATGTCATCATATCATATATACAAATGGATCTTCAAAAAGTTCATGAAATGTACATTATGAAAAAAATTATTCATGAATTTCAAAAATGTTTTGCATCAAAATAAATGAATTAGGCCAGTGCCGCGGCTCACTAGGCTAATCCTCCACCTGCGGCGCCGGCAACCTGGGTTCTAGTCCCAGTCGGGGCGCCGGATTCTGTCCTGGTTGCTGCTCTTCCAGGCCAGCTCTCTTCTGTGGCCTGGGAGTGCAATGGAGGATGACTAAAGTGCTTGGGCCCTGCACCCCACGGGAGACCAGGAGAAGCACCTGGCTCCTGCCTTCGGATCAGCATGGTGCGCCGGCCGCAGTGGCCATTGAGGGGCGAACTAATGGAAAAAGGAAGACCTTTCTCTCTGTCTCTCTCTCACTGTCCACTCTGCCTGTCAAAAAAATAAATAAATAAAAATAAATGAATGAAAGTACTTAAAAAATCTTGTGGGAAAATGGAATTAAAATATCAGTTTATTTTGATGCTTAAATTTGAAATCCATAATTTTTTCATAGTATGTATTTTTCATAAACTTTTGAGGACCACTCATATCTTTTAATTCCATTTTCCATGAATTTTTTGATGGAGTCATTTACTTTAAGCCAGGCTTCTTGTTACTTTTTTTTTTTTTGCTATCACTAATAATTTCTGCAATAAATGTGATTTTACATGTTGGAAAATGATAAAAGTAAATCCATAGACTAAATTGCTAGAAATAGCATTACCAGATTAAATGACTTCTCATTTGCCATCCAGTCTTTTCCAGGACTAAGTGTCATCAGTTTTTTATTTTTGTATTTCTGATAGTAAATCTGTTTTCTGAGAAGGGACTGCTTCCTGGGTGGTACCTTTGTGCTGTGTACTCATTTGTAGAAGAGAAGAATGAGCTCTCGTGGGCTACTTCACTAGGTGCTAGCCCCACTCATGCGGGCCCCCAAAGGCCCTAATAACCCCTCCAAGGGTCCACTTCCTAATACCATCCCTTTGGGTGCTAAGTTTTCAACACATTCATTTTGAGGGGGACACAAACATTAGGATCATAGAACTGACCACAGATATTTTTTTTCTTAAACAGCTTGTATCTAGTATTTTGGTTGCTGCTACTGATCTGATGTGAGTTCTTCATGCAGTATGGAAAATGTCATTTCCCTTGTAAACCAGGTAATAGTTTCCCAGTGTGTATAAATTATCACGTTTCTCTTAGAGGTTAAGGTTTTGTGTGCTTCTTAGGAATACCAACCCTTTGTATTACTCAAGGCTCTAAAACAAAATCACAGCTTCTGAGGCTTTTCTTAATCACACACTTAAAATAGGTAGTATTTCCCCCATTGCTGAGAAAACTGAGAGTCCAAAAGGGGAGATCCTTGGTTCAAGGTCACATATACCAGGTAGGTAGAGCACAGGAGTCACAGTATTAACTCAACACCATCTGACACCACAGCCAGTATTGTCCTGCCCTACCCTGGCCTTGTAATATGGTTTTAGGCTTGAATGATATTTTTCTACAGAGTCCCCACAATCTTGGGAAGGACATGTAGATTCCTGGAGGTAGATACAAGTTTCCTGCTAATTAATCTGACCAGCAATTACTGTTGTTGGAGAAGGTCTATGAACTATTTCACCGAAATGTACAGAACCTGTTATTTACTGTTTTTACAAGCAGTACTGCACTCTCCATTTAGCATCCCTCCTAGATGTTAAACATTATTATGTGTAATTATTATTGTTTGCACGAGGAAGGCTATGATTCCTAGCTGGATTTAATAATTAATCCCCATAGCATGATATCCATTATTCAGAACGCTGTATAGTAGCAGACCATGACTTTCAGTAATTAAGAGCTTCTAGGAAACTCTTTTGGAATGAATTTTCAGATTTAGGCAAAGCAAAGTGTTGATTAATGGCATATTATTGCTGAATGTCATGAAGACAAAACATATGCTCTCTGCCAGTAAATCAAAATTATTGGTAGTCCTGGAAGAATACATAATCAGAAGAATTGGTCACATAATGTTAACTAATTCTTAAATTTTGAGTTATTTAAGGTGAATTGTTAATCTTTACTGACCACAGAAATCATATTGTTTCAGTTGAAATGTTGAGGTACAAGGTAGCAGTTCTTACTTGTGCACCCATAATGTAAGTTAATTGTTGATTATGAGTGAGCACGTCATAACCCTATATTATCTCTTTTTTAAATTAAAGATTTAACTATTTGAAAAGCAGAGAGAGGAAGGAAAAGAAGGCAAGAGAGATTTGTTTGTTCACTCCCCAAATGCCTACCACAGCTAGGTCTGGACTAGTCTGAAGCCAGGAGACAGGAGCTCCATCCTCACCTCCAGTGTGGGTAGTGGGAGCCCAAGTATTTGGGCCATAGTCTGCTGCCTTTCCAGGTGACTTAGCACGAAACTGGATCAGAAAGCGAGTAGCTGTAACTCAAACCAGCACTCTGATATGGGATATAGGTGTCCCAGGCAGCAGCTTTACTTGCTGTGCCACAATGTTAAAATCAAATAATAATGAAGATTTGCTTGGTTAGGAAAAGACAAATTATATTAACCACTTTTATTCATCACAAGACAGTTATAAATGACTTATTAGTTGTATCCTTCAAATTGTTAGGATACTTTTTTGTTGATGCAGATAGACCATTATGACATATAAATATACTGTATTGTTATTTAATTCAAAAATATTTAAGAGCACCTAAACGCTTGACTAATGGTCCTTGCTCTTGAAAAGCATGTGCGAGGGGCTGGCATTATAGTATAGCAGGTAGGTTGCTCCACTTCCAATCCACCTCCCTGCTAATGTGCCTGGGAAAGCAGTGGAGGATGGCACAAGTGCTTGGGCCTCTGAACCCATGTGGGAGGCCCAGAAGAAGCTCCTGGTTCCTGGCTTCAGACCAGCCCAACTCAGGCCATTCCAGCCATGTTGGGAGTGAACCAGCAGATGGAAGATCTCTATCTGTCTCTTCCTCTCTGTCTCTGTAATTCTGCCTTTCAAATAAATAAATAAATCTTTTGAAAAAGCATGTGAGAGAGATTTTATAACTCTTGTGTTAGCTGGCATCTCATCTTCTGACTGTGCACTCCTAAATTATTCTGTTTCTTTTTCTTATTACCTGGATACGGAACTCAGCATCTTTTTGCATTCTCCATACAGAAGCAACTTGGATAACACTATGAGAAATGTAAACTTTCCTGATGCCTCTAGGGGGCAACATAGAGTAATGGTTAAGAGTATGGGTCAACTTCAGCCCCATAGCTTCTTTGCTCTGAGTTATTGGGTCTCGTGCTTTGGGTTTCCTCACCTATGAAGGAGAGATAATAATAGCACTTCTCTCTTAAAGGTGTGCTAAGGATTAAATTAATGTGTATAGAGGACCTTTCCTAAGTGAGCCAAGAGATATAAGCTATCATTTTTATTTTTTTGTCTGTTTAAAATATCTATTTATTACTTGAAAGAGTGATAGAAAAACAGAGGACCATCTTCTGGTTCACTCTCCAAATGGCTGTAACAGCTAAGGCTGGTCCAGGCAGAAGCCAGGATCCCAGAGCTCCAGCCAGGTTTCCCATGTGGATGGTAGTGGATCAGGTACTTGGGGCATCCTCTGCTGCATTCCCAGGTGCTTTTGCTTGGAGTTGGATCAGAAGCAGAGACGCTGAGATGCGAACTGGTGCTCCAGTAAGGGACGCCAGCATTACAGAGAGAAGCTTAGCTTACTGTGCCACAGTGCCAGCCCTGATTAGCTATTATTTTTATAGGAGTGACAGGGAAAGGGTTTTAATTCTATGAAGGGATTTCAAAAAGCTAAGGAAAATTGAATTAAAAGATAAAAATATAAATTACATTCTTCAACATAAACTCCATCAAGTTAAAACACTTATAAATGGTAATACCACCCAGTTAGTCCATTACTGAAAAGCTGAGGCCTTGGCACTTGACCATGTCAATGCAGTCTTTTACATTATTAAAGGAAGAGAAATGAAGTACCATCTAAGAATTTTGAAGATCAGGAAATAAAGAGAAGTCAGAAGGAGTCAAATCAGGTAGATGTGTAATAATTTCTTATCAAACTCTCACAAAATTGCCCTTGTTTAATGAGAGCAGGAACTTTGTCATGATGGAAAAGGACTCTCTGAGGAAGCTCTCCCCAGGGGTTTTCTGCAAGAGCTTTGGGTGATTTTCTCAACACACTCTCCTAAGAAGCAGGTATTACTCTTCTTTTGTTCTCCAGAAAGCCAACAAGCAAAATGCTTTGAGCATCCCCAAAACACTGTTGCAAAGACTTTTGCTCTTGACTAGACTGCTTTTGCTTGGCCGAGCCACTCCTTCTCAGTAGCCATTGCTTTGATTGTGCTTTGTCTTCAGGATCATACTGGTAAAACCATATTTCATCTCCTATTTCAATTCTTAGAAAAAACACTTCAGGATTTTGAATCATGTGTTTGAATTTTCCATGGCAAGTTCTGCTCTTGTCTGTGGCTGATCTGTGAGCAACACTTTTATGCCTCACCAAGCAGAAAGTTTGCTCCACTTGAATTATTCAGTCAGAATTGTGTAAGCTGAGCCAATTGGGATGTCCATGGTATTGGCTATTGTTTCTGTTGTTAATCGTCATTCCTGTTTAAGTACAGTATGAAAAATTAATGTAGATTGCCTGCCATTGCTGGCTTGATCTTCAACATTGTCTTGTCTCTCCTTAAAATGAGTTACCCATTTGTAAAGTGCTTATTTCTCTGGCATTGTACCCATAAGTTTTTTTGCAAAGCATCAGCGATTTTCTTATTCTTCCACTCAAACCTCATCATAAATTTGAAGGATTTTTTTCTTGTTTAAATTTCGTAGAATCATGTTGCTCTGACAGAGCCTCTTTTCATACTGATATCAGATCCTTCTTAGTACCTAAATTAGAGACGCTGATCAGGAATGTTATAACAACTTAGTGTGGGTATATTTTGGTGCAAAAATAGAAATTCATGCACAGTTTTTGCATAATACATGTTTTCTCAAACTTTTAAGAGACCCCTCAGATACCACATAGGAAGAAAAGAAACTTCTAAAATTCCAAGTAGGCATTTCTGTGCTCTCTAGGTGTAGCCTCTGTACTACCTGGCACCAGAATTGGGTTAGGATTGGGAGAGGGTCCTCTAATTTGTTGTTCTGTATTATCCTTGTCTCCAAGAAGCAGACAAATAAGTTAGAAGTGTCCATAGATCACCTAGAGGGGGAATTTAAATACAGGCCAGGCTCCAAATAGAAATGTAGCAATCATTTCTATGGAAAAGCTGAAGCATCAAGAGTGATAGTGAAGGGTCTGGTGCTGTGGCTTAGAGGGTAAAGCTGCCGTCTGCAGTGCCGGCATCCCATATGGATGCTGTTTGGGTCCCAGCTGCTCCACTGCTGATCCATCTCTTCTATGATCTGGGAAAGCAGCAGAAGATGATCAAGTGCTTGGGCCCCTGCCACCCATGTGGGAAACCTGGATGGAGTTCCAAGCTACTGGCTTTGACCTTGCTCAGCCCCAGTCATTGCTGCCATATGGAGAATGCACCAGCAGATGGAAGCCCCCTGCTTTCTCTTCCCTACCCTGTAACCCTGTCTTTCAAATCAATAAATAAACCTTTAAAAAATTTCCATAGAGAACCTGTTACTAATCCCTATGTCCAGCCTTATTCTCCAACCTGTCTTTTAGTGAATAATGCAGCCTGATGGCAGGAATACAGTGTCTCCTCAGGGTCCCACTAGTCAGCCACACTTCTCCTCTTTCCTACGGCAGCCTCTCCTTGGGGACTGTTAGCTTAGCTCACCTGCTCAGAACTTTATCAGCGTTGTGCCCTGTCACATCCTCTGATACTCATTGCACTTTTTTTCCTATTGCTGTATGTTGACATTGTTTTTTCTTTTACTATGAGATTTCTTAAATAGATTGGTATCTTAAATAGAGCATGCCCAGTCTGGCATTTTATATTGGAATGACATATTTTATGTTTACCAATGTTTTAAATTTGACATTTTGAGAGATGTCTCCCTGCCTCTTCTCCTGCCTGTTCATCTGGCCTCTTCATTACCCCTCTTTAAAATAAAAAAAAAAAAAGATTCGTTTATTTATTTGAAAGGCAGAGTTACAGAGGCAGAGAGAGAGAGAGAGAGAGTGAGTCTTTCATACGCTGGTTCACTCCCCAAATGGCTACAATGGCTGGAGCTGGACTGATCTGAAGCCAGGAGCCAGGAGCTTCTTCCAGGTCTCCCACATGAGTACAGGGGCCCAAGCACTTGGACTATCTTCTGCTGCTTCCCCAGGTGCATTCGTGGGGAACTGGATCAAAAATGGATCCACTGGGACTCAAGCCAGTACTCATCACAGGCAGTGGCTTAATCTGCTGCAGCACAATGGCGGCCCCTCTCTGTATATCCTAGACAATGGATCCTAGATGACACTGGGACAATTCCTTCAGAGTTGAAGAAGAACTCTGTTAATACAGGATTCTCTACTTAAATCATTAATTTCTGTTTGACTTGAATAAAGGCACTTTTAAAAAACATTAAAGGATCAAAAAAGTGTGCTTTTCATCAACTTTTTCTAAGGTGGTTATTTGATTATGTGTTCCAGGAAAGCAAGGAAGAAAACTAGAATGTAGTAACCGGTGGGACTCAGAAAGATACAGCCAATTCAGAGAAGCAGTAGAAAGAAGTTCCAGTATGAGAGGCAGGCAGCGGGGCCAGTGCAGCCGGACCTGTTTGGAGCAGAGGGAAGGAATGGTTATGGAACAGACAGAGTGAGTGAGCACTGGAAGAACTCATGATAAGAAAATGACAAGCACGGAAGAGATGTGAAGAGTGGTTGAGGACTCCAGATCCAAACAAAACATGCAAGAAAATCATGGCCTGAATATGAAGCAAAGGAGCTAGGGTACTGAATGAAGATGATTAAATGAGTTCCAAGCAATTGACAGGCTGAGTAAGGAGCTGGAAGATAAAGCAAAACATTCATAAACACAAGGATAAAATGTGCAAATAATAGACTCATGGTTAAAAGTGTAATGGGGTGGGCATTTGACCTAGTAGCTAAGTTGCCAGTTGGGATGCCTACATCGCATATTGGAATGCCTGGATTCCAGTTTCAGATTCCAGCTTCCTGCTAATGCAGACTCTTGGAGGCAATAGATGATGGCTCAAGTACTTGGGTCCCTTCCACCCTCATGGGAGACTCACAATGACTTTGGCCTGGCCCTGCTTGGACCATTATGGGCATTTTGGGAGATCACTGTCTGTCTTTCTCTACTTCTCTGCCTCTCAAATAAGTAAATACATAATTTAAGAATGTGTACCAAATACTTACGATTTTGAATAATGATGAAGAATAAGAAACAAGAATCAATTTCAACTTGATCAAGTATTTGATCAAGTATTTTGAAAATGTTTTTACAGGCTTGGTATCTTGGGGAAGAGATGGAGTTGCAGTACACTCTTGCACAGTTATGATCAATATTTCCACCATAAAATTATGTAACTATGATAATTAACCTATAAGCAACCGAAGATTTTATTTGGGGACACAAAAGGACACAAATGTTACGAACCTTGATAATATAGAAGAGATTGGCCTTAGAAGTGGAAAAGGCAGTGAGAAGTAATGGGAAGGACACAGGTTATGACTTGGCCATTTTACAAAGGGAGAATAAACAACAGATAGATGGGCCAATATTAGCAATGCAACTCCATCGGAAAAGGAAGGAAGTGGGAAAAGGGTTATAGATGAACTAGATCTTTATCAAACATTGCAGAAGTCAAGCGGCAATATCCAAAACTAATTATTAAGAAATTCCTCTATGGCAGAGTTTTCTACTTAATCCTTTAATATTAATTCTCCTTTGCTGAATACAGTAAAAATGAATGCATACATGGCCACTCATCTAAAACCTACAGTTCTCTTCCAGTTAGATACAACCAACCAGGATGAGAGGTAAAGTGTGCTACTCTGAAGGTAAGTTCTCACCGTGGAGGAAGTGTGGTTCTGCAGGGATGGAGCTAAGGGGGAGACCTGGAGAAGCACGGGGAAAGGGCCATGCACAGAGAGGCAAGAGCAG
Organism: Oryctolagus cuniculus; assembly: GCF_051225735.1. Taxonomy (NCBI): domain Eukaryota; kingdom Metazoa; phylum Chordata; class Mammalia; order Lagomorpha; family Leporidae; genus Oryctolagus; species Oryctolagus cuniculus. The sequence continues at coordinate 14,328,966 of NC_142879.1, forward strand.
CAAAACAGAAAGAACCTGAGCCCCAGCACTACCCAGTTGCCCTGAGTTGTTTGCTGGGACTGTCATTGTTTGCTTAAGCCACTATGTTTTGGGGTTCAGTGTTAGAACAGCCTGACTTGTACCCTCCTCTTGTGAATAATATTTACAGACATACAGGTAAACATATAAAACATTTAAATAAGTTTATGGTTCTCTACTATAAGGATAATTTAGGTCTACTGAATATCATGGTTGCTAGTGGGTCAAATAAGTTTGGCATGGAGAAATAACAACGTGTTTCCTTTTTTATTCAGGTCATAATTTCTGATTTTCCCCATAGAAATTCAGTACATTTGTATTAATTCCACCCAAATGTACATGTTTTTTGTCTTCAGAGAAAAGTACTCAAGAATTTCTGCCATGGAGATATTTGAAAAATTAAAAAAGTAAAGAAAACAAAGTGTGAGATATAGACCCTATTTAAAATGTTTATTTAGTCTCTTGAGTACTTCTAATTGGATTCAGTGACTACTTTGATGTGGTTATTTTGGATCCAAGCTAAGGGGCCTGTATTTAGTTCTTTTTTAAATATACATATTTTTAAAAATTTTATTATTATACAGACAACAGATTTCATGTATTTTATAGATACAATTTTAAGAAGATAGTCATATTTCCCTCTCCTCTTCCTGCCTCAATCCCCCTTTTTCTTTTATATGTGGTAGATAATATAGAACACAAAAATATATAGGAATGATATGGACATCTTGTGACTTGATTTTAGCTCTTGTACTGTGGAGCTGTGGTCTTTTTACATTTTGCTTTTGCATTATGGTTAGTGGTGCATTAAGTCTGTATTTAGTTCTTTAGTGATTAGGGGGAAGGATGGATTGTGATCTTTTTTGTATCTTCTTATGTTTGCTGACCACCAAATTTGACAGTGACACTTTATTATGGAAGTATTAACTAGCCTGGTAGGGACCAATGGACACTGCAGATCTAGTCATAAGGATACTAGAAAATTCTAGCATGTTTTCTATCTATGGCATGAAAAATTAAGCTCAGAGTTGTATTTCAGTCTGCCAAAATGCTCTCAGGATCTGATAAAAAAAAAAAAAAACACTCCCCTTCCCCCAGCATTTTTTTTTTTTTTACAGGCAGAGTGGACAGTGAGAGAGAGAGACAGAGAGAAATGTCTTCCTTTGCCATTGGTTCACCCTCCAATGGCTGCCGCGGCCAGCGCGCTGTGGCCGGCGCACCGCGCTGATCCGATGGCAGGAGCCAGGTACTTATCCTGGTCTCCCATGGGATGCAGGGCCCAAGGACTTGGGCCATCCTCCACTGCACTCCCTGGCCACAGCAGAGAACTGGCCTGGAAGAGGGGCAACCGGGACTAGAACCCGGTGTGCCGGTGCCGCAAGGCGGAGGATTAGCCTAATGAGCCGCGGCGCCGGTCATCCCCAGCATTTAATTGTGTTTTAGATCCCTTCCACGCTGGATTCTGGGTACTGGATTCCCCTAGCCCAGTCACTCTGAATATAGCACAGAACCTAGAACCTAAGAGTGGTCCAGATAAAGAAATGATTCCATGAGCTCAAGACCACTCCCTAGCTTTCTGTTACAGTCTTTCTCGTTCGGTGGTCCGCCCTTGTCTTCAGGGCATATGTTCCAAGAACCTCAGTGAGTGCCTGAAATCTTGGATAGTACCAGACCCTGTAACACTATGTATTTTCCTATAAAGACATACCTACGATAAAAAAATTAACAATAACAGCTAGTAGTACGCTAGAACAATTATAATACTATACTTAAAGTTAATGTGATCTCTGTCTCATAATATAGTTTGTTTTTGAGAGCTCATTATTCTTTGTTCTGGACCAAAGGCCTGGTTTTATCAAATACCCTGTGACATTGGGCACAGGACCACTATCCTTCCATGTTTTATGCCCTGAAGCCACCTTTCTACTTTTATGAATATAAATTTCTTTCCTTTAAGATTTATTTTATTTATTTGAAAGGCAGAGTTATAGAGAGAGAGTGGGAAAGATAGAGAGATCTCCCATTTGCTAGTTCATTCTCCAAATGGCCACAGCACCTGGGGCTGGGCCAGGCTGAAGACAGGAGCCAGGAGCTTCATCCAGGTCTCTCATGTGGGTGCAGGGACACAAGGACTTTGACCATCCTCCACTGCTTTCCCAAGTACATTATTAGTAGGCAGCTGGATCAGAAGTGAAGCAGCCAGGACTTGAACTGGTGCCCATATGGGATGTTGGCAATGCAGACAGTAGCTTAACCTGCTATCTCTAAAGATAGGTTTTATTGAACATTTTCTTCTACAAGAACCCAGTTTCATTGAAATTGAAACCTTGCTTTGGATGATATCCCACCTCTTTAATCAACTTCTTCAACTCTGCCAGACAAGTGGCAGGAACCTCTTAATCAGTAGGTGCACCCTCTCTAGTAACTGTTATATGGTTCCATCTAAACCTATTCCTGAATCTGTGTAACTATTCTTTACTTGCAATTAATGGCATCATGTTACTTGCTTCAAGGGTGCTGTTGCTTAAGTCTGTATCAGCTCAGTACTTCCTGGTGCTACATGATTCTGTCACCTGGAACACACTTTCTATCCAGAGCCTTCCTTCACTGACAAATTTACTGCATTTTCCATCTTACCTAAGCATGTTTCATGCTTAGTCATTGCTGTAACCTTGCCCTTTGAGACGCAACAGCAAAAGGAACCCAAATTTCTTTTTCTTCTTTTTAATTTCCTAGGTAGAATATTCTAATATTCTATAGATCTTAGCAACCTCAGCATATAACTTTATCTCTTCCTTTTTTTTTTATTACATTGAGAACTTTCTCACCTTTTTACTTGGAGGAAGCACTGGATGGCCTTTCTTTGGTGTATCTGAATTCCTAACATCACTACTTTTTTTGCTTAGGGGCCTTTATTAAGTAAAATAAAAGTTACTGAAACACAGCAACACACTACTGCAACAGTCACCCTGATAACCAAGATGGCTAAGTGAACAGTGGGTGAGTAGTGTATGTAGTGTGGACACAATGGACAAAGGGATGATTCACACTCTGAGTAGATGGAGCTGGATGGCCAATGACTTGTTTACACTGCTCAGAGTGGTGTGCAATTTAAACTTTATGAGTTGCTTATTTGTGGAATTTTCCATTTAATATTTTTGGACCATGGTTGACCATAGGTAACTAAAATGTGGAAGTAAAACACTGGATATGGAGAAACTACTGTATTTTCCGACCTCAATTTTTTTTAAAGCTCTGTAAAGAGCTTTTAAAAAAGCATAGATTTTAAAACACAGCTAAATGGGTACTAGGTATAGTTACTGCTCAAATGGTTCCTGTAAAACCTTGAGAAACCAAAAAAGATCTTGAAAATATCCATTTGAAAACCACATTATCTTCTGATTCAAGCTCATGTCAATGTAACCAAGAATACTGTGTTGCTGTAAGACAAGTCCCTCTACTGCATCCTTTCTAGCTGTAGACGCTATTGTAGAGAAACACTTTGCTATCTTTTCTAAGATAATACCTGAGAGGATCTGGACCACACAAGGCAAGAGACAATCATCCCTTCTCTTTTCCAAAATGCTTAATTCATCCAAATAGTAATATTTAACTCATCCTGCATAATAAAGAGCTCTTTATATACTGGGGAAGGTGAGGAGGGTAGTCCCCTTCCCTCATCTTCAGAGGAGGTGATGGCCATCAGAACCAAGGACAGCCTTGGGTTTCCGTACTCACCACATTGAAGTAACGCGAAATGCATCACATTCCGGCAGTACCTATGATGCTAGAGTTCAAGAACAGTGGCACTATCCCATGAAAGATGAAATGAGCAATCTTATGAAAAAAAAAATGACAGCATGTACTCAAAGCCTGTTTAAGACTGTGAACAACTTGGGTACAGGGAACCCCTGTGTACAGTCTCCAGACCCAAGCACTGGTATGGAGCAGTGACTCCCTGAGTGTTTTTTTTCTGTAAAGCTTTAATGAAAATTTTGTAATGTATTATTTGGGTGGGTAACTAGATTGGGCACATTTCTAAGTTTTGGGGACTTAGGTCATAAGTCACTAGTTTAACCATTTTCACATTATGATCTTAAGGTAGTATGCCAGACCAGTTAGTAACACTAATAAAATTAAACTTTTTTGAGTTAGAGAGGACTTAGAATTTGATTCTAAAATTGAATATTGTTTGACTCATCCAAATATTATAAGCATTGGTGAATACAGTGAAAAATCTCAAAGAAACTTAAAAATACTTGGAAAGAAAATGTTTAATAGCCACCTAAGCCTTGAAAATTATTCATGGTGGTGAGGTTTTGCTTTGGGCTTTGGAAAAATGCTCTGTCTTCTCTCTTTTTGTTCCCAATTTACTGGCAATTTGAACACTTCAGTTGAAAGCAGTCGCACCACATGGTTAACCACATTTCCAAAGTTTTAACTTTTTTGCTGTAACTTCTAATATACTCTTACGCTCAGTGATGCCAGGAAGTAGGAGGGCTGTATAAAATGCTAACTGTGGCTAGGAAATAGCAAAGATAAAAAGACAACGCCTGTGTTGTGTTTTAGCTAAGTCAACCATGTAAACACGTTCTCTGGAAGAACAAGAAAAAGTGTGCAGTGCTTCAAAGCCATGGGCTGTCTTCACTAGTGATCAAATCCATGACACAGTCTTGAGTTTTAAATTGAAGGCAAAATTGACCAATGTTATAACCTCATACAAAACTGGGGTGAAGGCTCCCTGGCTGGAAGAAGCCTTGGTGATCCCCTTAATCCTACCCCTCACTTGAGCATTTCTGATATAATTAGGGTCAACTTTTCAACCAAAAGTATGTTTGTCTCTACCATCTAGTTAAAGAGATTTTCTTTCATTAGCTTAATTTTTTAAAAGATTTATTTGAAAGAGGGAGAGGGAGAACAAGAGGGAAAGGGAGACAATCTTCCTTCTGCTGGTTCACTCCCCAAATTGCTGCAACACCCAGGTCTCGACCAGGCAGGAGCATGAGTCAGGAGCTCCATCCAAGTCTCTCATCTGGGTTGCAGAAGCCCAGGTACTTGGGCCAAAATCTACTGCTTTCCCAGGTGCATGAGCAGGGAGCTGGACTGGAGGCCAATTAGCCAGAACTCAAACCAGCACTCCGATATTGGATGCCAGTATCGCAAGTGGTGGCTTAGCCTGCTGCACCACAAATTACTGCCCCTAGTTAGAGTTTTTTGCTTCAAGTATTTTGATGTAATGGCATTTAGGTAACAAAAATCCTATGGCACTGGTCTGTAAGCTGCCTAAGTTGTATCTTTAGATGATAACAGCCTGAACAATCGTAAAGATTAGCAAACAGATCTGAAGGGGACCAAAAACCTGCCAGGCATCAGAGAGAAAGGGAGAGATGTAAAATCAGTTATGATCCAGTTCTCCCACCTGTAGGCTGGAGCTTTTTATTCTTATGCCATTTCAATTATTTCTGGGTTTATATGGTAACTGAATGGAGCCACTTTACTGCAAGGAACCATGACCCTGTAAATAATAGCAAGTGAATATGGAGAATCAATTTCTGAATGCTCTCATGTTCTGGGAAATTGGGTTTAATTTTTTCAGGGGGAGAAAAAGCTGTCCTAACCTTGGTTTCTTAAGAATGGCATAAATGGGGCCGGCGCCGCGGCTCACTAGGCTAATCCTCTGCCTTGCAGCGCCAGCACACCAGGTTCTAGTCCTGGTCGGGGCACCAGATTCTGTCCTGGTTGCTTTTCTTCCAGGCCAGCTCTCTGCTGTGGCCAGGGAGTGCAGTGGAGGATGGCCCAAGTGCTTGGGCCCTGCACCCACATGGGAGACCAGGATAAGCACCTGGCTCCTGCCATCAGATCAGCGCAGTGCACCGGCCACAGCATGCCGGCCATGGCGGCCATTGGAGGGTGAACCAACGGCAAAAAAGGAAGACCTTTCTCTCTGTCTCTCTCTCTCACTGTCCACTCTGCCTGTCAAAAAAAAAAAAAAAAAAAAAAAAAAAGAATGGCATAAATGCTGGATGACTAACGAAAATGTACTCAGAGAATAGAGGATACTGACTTTGGAGGGAAGAGCTGGTCCCAGTTCTGGCTCTGCCGTTTCTCACAAGGCCATCCCAACCGTGGCCTGGACAGACTCAGTCCAAGGCAATGAAACTAAGGAACCTAACAGGCAGCACCCCCCAACCCCCATCAGCGATGACTAGTTTCTTACTGTCAACCAGTGATTCAAGCCTGGTGCTAAGGAGAAGACCAAACCTGACCTTGCTAAGTTACCTTAGAGAGCCAACAGTCTCAGGCATTCTTCGTAGATTTCACTTGATCTTAGCCAAAAGACCGAGAAGCGATTTTTGGTAGATTTCAAATCAGAAAGATAAAAAGGTGATACTTGCTTATGGCCATGAGTTCCAAGAGACTGGTGATCAAGTCTCTTATGATTCTATAAATTTCTTTCTTTTTTTTTTTTTTTTTTTGACAGGCAGAGTGGACAGTGAGAGAGAGGTCTTCCCCTTTGCGGTTGGTTCACCCTCCAATGGCCACCACGGCCGGCGCGCTGTGGCCGGCGCACCGTGCTGATCCGAAGGCAGGAGCCAGGTGTTTCTCCTGGTCTCCCATAGGGTGCAGGGCCCAAGCACTTGGGCCATCGTCCACTGCACTCCCGGGCCATAGCAGAGAGCTGGCCTGGAAGAGGGGCAACTGGGACAGAATCCGGTGCCCTGACTGGGACTAGACCCCAGTGTGCCAGCACCACAAGGTGGAGGATTAGCCTAGTGAGCTGCGGCACCGGCCGATTCTATAAATTTCTTACAGAAACATCCCTATCTGTGGCTGCCCCATGTAATGAAGTAAAGAGAGGGAAGGGGGAGGAGAACTAACATTTATAAAATGACTATTTTTAAAGATAAATTTTCTTAATTAAACCTCACAAAACTTTTTATAGTTAATCATTTTATTTATTTTGCTGATATAGAAATTAAAACATAGAAGCAAAGTAACTTGCTAAAGATAGAATTTAAGTCAGTTCTGTTGAATTCCCCAAACGTGGTCTCTCTTCACTATTGTATATTGCCTTCTACTCTCTCATGCTGTACAGTATATAGCATATAGGGCACTTTAATGAAAACCATTGCAAGATATTTCATATTCTCATTACTACAAGGAAATAGATTTTAAAAATCTAAAGCATAAAGTAGATACAGTCATTAAGGATAATATAAATGATGATTCTTTTCTCTTTCAGTTGGCTTTTTTTTTTTTAATTTTAAAACCACATTTATTGTGTGGCTAATTGTTGAAATTCTCAAAATGAACCGGAGGCTGCAGCAGTTTCCTTCTTGGGTTTTGGTGTTGCTCCTTCACGGAACCCATGTCAGAATCTGCGGTACACAATGTTCAGGTGCCTCATCCCACCACTTCCGGTGATAGTTCTTCTTCTAGCCTTGGCACTCCAGCTGCGCTGTCTCTTGCACCTGGTAATGTAGGCACATTTGCCACAGGTTTCCTTCTGAAGATGGTGGGCCTTGGAGCTGTGATGGTGATGATGCGACGTGTGTGTCTTGTTGTCACACTTTCCAAACAATGATATTCCCTTCATCATCTCTCTTCTAAAGCCAAGACCAAAAAATCTTTTGCCAATTGTGCAAGAATTATTCGTAAGGGTAGGGATATGGTTTTTATTTTTTATAATAAAAAAGCTGAAATGCAATAGGTGTAGCTATTAAAAACAAGCCTTGTAGATGGTCCAAAATAATATCTTATATTCAGCATTATTATGTTATGGTTCCTGGCTTCAATTGATACAGGGAATGAAGTCATGGGAGCTCTCTCTCTTGCTCCTTCAAATAAAAAAATTAAAATTCTTCTCATTTTAAGATTGGGAAATATGAGAAAAAGGAAAAGACTTCTATGAAATTACTAAGTTAGACACTAAACTATTAACTGCATTTTAGCTCAGGGTAGATAGATTTTTAGAAAAGAACTAAGGTACAAATCTCCATCAACTGTAGAGCATCACAGGAAAATTTGTAATCTGTGTTGTTATTAACATCAGATGCGGTTGGAGGCCTGATGTTTGCAATCCATTGTAAGCAGCTGTCCCATTTAATGGCTCGGAAAGCCACTAGCTAGTCTATACACTATAGGAAGTTGTATTTATTGTATAATGAACAGTGTTTGATTTGATATTTTTCCTCTTTGTAAAATGTCAAAAGGGCTACAGATAAAATTTTAAAAATAAAGTGCCAAGTGATAATTTCTCATAGAACTCTCTTTTTCCCTTTTCTCCCTCCTCAAACTCAGCCCCGGTGTCCTCCTTGTCTTTCCTTTTCAAAGATAGACATGAGAAGAGTAGAGATGGGAAGGAAGGGGAATTATCTTTAAATTGCTGTTCTTGCGATTTTGTCTCTCCCTGGATACTCTGGGATCACCATCATCCTGGTTGTGATTTGGTGGAGCCTTTGTGAGCCAGCCCCTTGGTTTGGAATTCTGAATCGGAGAAGGAGACACACACACACACAACACACACACACACACACAGCACCAAGGAACCCAGCAGCCAACAGCTCCTGGTGAGTCTTAGACATCAGTCATCTTAAACGGGCTTTGATCTTCATTTCCTCTAGGGGGCACCTCTGTTTTTGGTTTCAGCCAGTGACTCTTCCTCTTCAATCCCAGGAACCTGCTACAACTGCTAAAACTGACAAAGCAAGAGACAACTTGAATGGCATATGAGGAAGTTAAGGAAGAGACCAAAGAAAATTGTATACATTTAGGATTTTGCACACATTCCCGTATTGCCCATCAACTTGTAAAACCCGCTGCAGCCTGTTACTTGACTCTGACATTCAGGTGACGATCTCAGTGAGTGAAGAAAATGCGTAGTACGTGACCTGCACTTTTGAGTTTGGTTCACTTCATTTTCTGGGACAAAAATTGTCTTAGGAGACATTTACATTCTTCTTACTGAACCCAGCCATTTTAAAAACAATCATTAGGGGCTGGTGCCATGGCGCAGTAGGTTAATCCTCCACCTTCAGTGCCGGCATCCCATATGGGCGCTGGTTCTAGTTCTGGCTGCTCCTCTTCCAATCCAGCTCTCTGCTGTGGCCTGGGAAAGCAGTAGAAGATGGCCCATGTCCTTGAGCCCCTGCATCCACATGGGAGACCAGGAAGAGGCACCTGGCTCCTGGCTTCGGATTGGCACAGCTCCGGCCTTTGTGGCCGTTTGGGGAGTGAACCAGTGGAAGAAAGACCTTTCTCTCTGTCTCTCCCTCTCACTGTCTCTAACTCTACTTCTCAAATAAATAAATAAGATCTTCTTAAAAAATTACCTAATCAATTAATTTTATTTGAAAGGAAGAGAGAGTCGAAGATCTCATCCACTCCTCAGATACCTTCAATGGCCAGGGTTGGACTAGACCTGAAACCAGGAGCTGGAAAGTCAATCCAAATCTCCCACATGGGTGACAGGGACCCAAGAACTTGAGCCATTATCTGCTGCCTCCCAGGGTATTCATTACAGGAAGCTGGATTTGAAGTGAGCTGGGACTCCAACCCAGACTCTCCCGTATGGAATGTGGATTTCCCAAGCAGTATACTAACTGCTGTGCTGAAAACCCACCCTTGAGCCCTTAGTTTTATCCTATTTACTGTGGCTATAGAAAAATATTGCAGATTGAGGGAATTATTAACATTAAAAGTTTATTTGGCTCACAGGGCTGGAGGCTCTTCATATCGCGGTGCCGAGAGTTTTAGAAGTGATGTTCAAACCACAGCAGATCCCTAGGTAGGTCTGCATTATCAGCCTTGCCACTCATGTGGTCCCGATTCTGGAGTCCCACACTCTGAAAGCTGAGCCTCCTTCTCCACTGCACGCCTGGTACTTGAGATTCTCTGAACTCTCAGCCACAAATTTCTGGTAGACTCTGAGGCCCTGCTGTCACATGACAAAATTCCCTGTTGCCAAATAGCCCCCTGTTTTCTGCCATTGGATCATGTGCTGCTGTGATCTACCTGTGGTAGGCAGAACAGTGGGCCTCACATGTCAGCATCCTAATCCCCACAACCTGTGAACATCTTACACTGCACAACAAAGGAGAACAAGGTTGTAGATGGAATTAAGCTTGCTGATCAAGAAAGCTTAAAATAGGGCGAATATTCATCTGTTGGGTTATGCAGTTGAACCAATGTAATCTCAAGGATCCTTAAATGTAGAAGGAAGCAGAATGTGAGAGTAACACAGTGAGAAAGGTTCGCCTGGCTATTGCTGGCTTTGAAGGTGGAGAAGGGGTGCCAGGAACTAAGGAATACAAACAGCCTCATAGATGTTGGTAAAGGCCAAGAAACGGTTTCTTTTCTGAAGCTTTCAGAAGCAACATATATACTTTATTTCAGTTCAGTGAAGCCTGTTTCTGATTTTGAACTGTAAGATAATGTATTTGTACAGTCGTTCCTTCATATCTGTGATTCTGCTTTCTGTGGTTTCAGTAACCTGTGGCTAATTGTGGTCTGAAAATACTAAATGGAAAATTCCAGAAATACACTATTCATAAGTTATAAATAACTTTCATTACATCATATGAGTTGTTATAATTGGTTTATTTTACTGCTGGTAATTTCTTACTGTACCTAGTTTATAAATCAAATTTTATCATGTATATGTATATGAAAGTAGATAAATAGTATATAAAAGTGTAGGGTTATGTACTTTTCATAGTTTTAAGCATCCATGAAATGTTCTGAAATGAATCTCTCAAGCATAAGGAGAGTCTACTCTCTTAATTCTTTTTTCTAAATACATAGAGATTTGTTTTTGCAGCTATAGAGCATGCGCATATCCACATATCCTTCCATTCCTTCTATTTGTGTTTGACTTCCAATGAACAGCCATGTGGCTGAGGTTTTTGTTTGTTTGTTTACCATTACTGCAGTGACTGTGTGAGTTGCTACAGCCTGCTTATACTCTCCTCTGTCCTGTTAAGGCTGATTTTTTTCATGTCCCTTTACAACAGCTGATAATCAAAAGTTCACCAATAGAAGCCATGATCCAAGAAGGAAAGAACAATCAGGTCATTTCCAACATAGAGATTTGAACGTGTGTGGTGTGGTGGGAGCGGTAGGCTCAAATTCTAGCTCTGCCACCTAATAGTTGTAGAAGAGTCTTAGGTCACTAAGCCTTCATTTACTTAACTGTAGAATGGGGCTAATGAAATCTACTTTGTAGATTGTTTTAAGGACTAAATAAAACAACAATATAAACAATGCATATAAATTGTTTATCATGTATAGTGATATATTTTGAAGTTTTTTCATCCATTTGCTATATTCCAAATATAACACATCTTTCCCTAATATTCTGGTGAAAGAATTAAGGTTAATTACAAAATCAAATACAAAAATCTCACTGGGAGGTCTAGATTCAATTTTAAGTGCACATTGTGACCACCAAATCTCAAATAGCTAAAGATCCAGTGAAAAGAAAATGAAAAAAAAAAAAAAACACTTATTGCCACATGGACTTAGCTTTATGAGATAAATTAGCCTTTGATTATTCTAAATAATGTTTGTTTATTTATTTGAAAGGCAGAGTGACACAGAGAGAGAGGGAAAGACAGAATGAGAGAGCTCTTCCATCTGCTGATTCATTCCACAAATGCCCACAACCGTCAGGGCTGGGCCTGGCCAAAGTCAGGAGCCTGGAACTCCAGGTCTCCCACATGGATGGCAGGAAACCAAGCACTTGGGTCATCATATGCTGACTTCCTTAGTGGACTAGCAGGAAGTTGGATCAGAAGCAGAGGAGCCAGGACTTGAACTGGCACTCCAATATAGGATATAGGTATCCCAAGTGGCAGCTTTACCCACTGTGACACAATGTTCACCTCAGTTTTTGGTGTTATTCTAAAATTGATAAGGCAACTTATAGGGTAATCAAAGCTTTCTAGGACTGATTAAGAGACATGGTTGCGAAGGCCTGGGAAGTGAAGCAATAATTGGTTTAAAGAGGACTATTTTATGGTCAAGAAGCTCTCTATTCATACCAAGACACTTAGATATTACGTCTCCCTAAGAAATGTCTTTAAGTAGAAAAACAATGTACTGAACACTGATTGGCATGTCAGTCAGTATTTATCATTGTAAAACATCACATGTACTTTCTGGTTCATGTCCATGATTCCTAGCTTTTGATGCTAAAAGCCAGTTCTTCCAGAGTTTATTAACCCTGAGGTCATTAGTTTTAAGATTTAAGATTTGAGTAGGGTGGAGAGAGCTAATCTTGACTTACAGGAATGTATCTACCATCCCAGTTCCTTTACCAAATATCAATCGCTTCCTCACAATTACATTGCCTGATCCCTTTCCCAGCACAATCTGGTTAAGAGGCGAGGGTGTGGGACAGGAATCTGAGATAGTGCTGCGATCGCTGACAGGGGACCTGTGGTGCATCTTGTGGGAAAGGTGTGCAGGGGTTGTGAGGACTTTGCTTTAGATCTGCAGTGCCTTGCAGAGCTGCGAAACCAACATCAGGGATTAATCATCGTGAACCCTCCCTTGGGACCCGGATGGAGTTGTGTTGTGAGAACGGGAACTGGGATTTCCTGGCTCAGGTTTGAGGTGTATTAACCTTTCGTTTATGGGGAGGAGAATGTAGACAAAGAAAATGTGCAATGCGACTTCCCCTGGGATTGAGAGCTGAGTCCCTGACCAAATAAGGCACTGCTGAACCTGGTATCTTCAGAACCAGCCCACTCGTGGCTGGGACAAATTTAATCTCTTTTGATATTTTCCAAGATGAAAATCCTAAGCATATAGCTTAAAAGAGCCTATAAAACAGTGTCCTTATTTTGGCCTTATAATTAAGTATTAATAGAAGGGCTGTGCTGTTTTACAAGGTAACTTTCTAGTCCCTGAGTGGGTAAAAGACTCAGCTGCTTGCCAAAAATTATAATTCATTCTGACAAGTCCCTGCCACCCCAACTCCCACTCCCTAGCTTGATAAGCGAAACAGGTCTGAGCAGGCCCTGAAAGGGTTAAAAAAAGATACATAAGCTCTCTGTGGAGCTGAACAAATAAAAGGGGCAGTAGGGACCATTGACTAGAGCAGAGCTGAGTTGGGTTTTCCATTGGTGCAGGTGTCTAGCCTGGAGAGGAATCCTTAGGTTGGAAAGGAGGGGTTTTCTGACTGCCGTCTTCCTGTGGGTGTGGGACAAGTTGGAAGCTGCGCGGTGCATGCCGGCCTTTCACAGCCTGCAGGGAAGTCACAGGAAGGTGCACCATCTCCCATAAAGCAAGTGAAATGTGTTTTCATTTTCCCCCCATAAAAATAATTTTTAAAGTACAGCACCGTTTCCAGACAGTTTTAAGAGCTAAAAGGCTCAGGGAGGTGGAGGTGGACTGAGTTAGGAATGGTAGTAACATTTAAATGTGCAAAAAAATCACCTTAATTTGGGTGACTTTCAGGAATTGGATATTTGATATCAACCTCTTTTCAGATCAGTAGTTTAATTCTTAAAATATTCATAAACTACAGAGTCTGGATACAACTAAATTATAAAATGAGATGCTTGAAAAGCATTTGTTTGCAGAAAATATGCTCCCCAAGGCCCAGGTTTTAGTGAACTTGCCTTTAGAAGACCTGCTCTAGGCAATCAAACTGCAGCTTAACAAAGCCCAGAGGCAAAGCTCCTTCTGCTGCATGGTTAGAAAAAAGATGATTTCCTCAAAATTTGCTTTCTCTTGTCCTAGTCTTGAAAATTCCTCCTTTAATTCTCTTCTTGAGTGTTAAAGAGATGGGAAGTAAAATGATTCTTAAGTGAGCTCAGATTTATGTATAAGAAAATGAAACCATCATCAGTTGAGTTCTTTCCTTTGGAAGGAGGGAAAGGTAATTTGAACCCACAAGACAGAAAAAAAATAAAAGACAGAAAATGTAGGGATTGGCTGAATTCATTCCTTGGCCCTTCAGAAATTATGTGCATTTTCCCCATAGCCTTTTCCTTGCCAACAAGTACAATCCTAAGTCATACATATTTTTCCCATTTGGAAAGAATGGTGCGTAATTGAAATGCTTCCAAAAGCAAAGTATTTGATTGTATCTTTGAAAGTGGCTTTCAGAAAAGGCCAGTAAATCCGAGCATTCCAAGGATATGTGGGAAGAAAATCTAAAAATGTCATTGTCTTATTTATGGTCTTGCAAGCATCTGAATAGTTCCTGTAGACGTGACAATCATAGGCAGCTGCAGAGACATCTGGAGAGTTCGCACGTCTGTAGCGTTCGTTATCAGTGACCTATTGCTATAAGCAACACCCCCAAATGTAAGACTTCAAATAATAACAATTGTTTCTCACAAGTCTGTGGGTTAGTTGGGCGGATCCTTTGTTCATTTCCCCTCGGCTCATGCATCCTGCTCCATCCATTCTCTGAGTCCAGCCAGGACAGCCAATTGACCTTGTCCTGGAATTTTCCATGCTGTGGCTGTCTCTGAGAGCAGTCTAAGTTGAATATGGAAACTGTAAGGTGTTTTGAGGCTGAAGCTCTGGAATTTGGCAACATCACTTCTGTCAGTTCAGTTGGCCATAGGAAGTCACAGATATGGCCCAGGTTCAAGGGGTGGATAAGAAAAGAGACAGAACCGCAAAGGGACGTGTATGCTGGGATGGGAGGTTGTGGCCAATGAACTGTCCATCAGGAATGATTTGTAAGACTGATGCTCTGGACAAGTATGACGAGGGGACACTGGTTTTTTGTTTTGGTTTTGACTGGACAGAGCCTAGTAGACTAGGAAAGAGATTCACTGGTATTTTCCTTTCATCCTCACTGATTCTTTGAAATCATATAGATTTGATGAAGTATCAATTGGTTCAGAGAGTGAGTAGCACATTGCAGAATGTTGAATTAATAAGATTTATGTTGATAAATCCTGACACCATTTATGTGAAGAATATCAAAGAATCCTGTGGTTTACTTGGGAGAGGCCACGGCCAAGGTAGAACCGACTCTGCGATAGAATCCAGATTTGATTTCTGTCATAGTACATTACATAATAGTGATACTTGGGGTAAACAACAGAAGCTGCTCCCTGTGTATGTGACCGTAGTGGGGGAGAGGGGCGTTGAGCTGCAGTGAGTATTTTTGTTGTTTAAGGCCATGAAATTGGTTCTCTCTCAGTACGCTCCTATTTCCAGAACACTGGGGTTGAGAAAGTTTGCATTGCCAGGTATTGGGCCTACTCCTGTCACCTACTCTATCTTAGCAGCTGTAAAAATAAGGCTAACACATGTTCCTGCTTCCTCATAGATTCTTATGTTGTTGTTGTTGTTTATGTTTTTATTTCATAATCATAACTCTTAACTCTGCAATTCCGCTGGACTTGGAGGGGAAGTAAGGAAAACACGGAACCAAAGACCTGCAGGGAGAACACAATTCAGGGCGTCACAAGCAGATGGGGTGGAGGGCGCTCTCCTGAGCCAGAGGAATGGTCAGGTGGGTGAGATAAAACTCAGACGCATTAGAGTTGTCCACAGTTGGCAATGGTGACCTTCTTGCTGGTCTGGCCGTTCTCGGACCCAAAGTGCTCCATGGCTTCCACAATGCTCATGCCCTCTTTCACTCTGCCAAAGACCACATGCTTGTCATCCAACCATTCAGTCTTGGCAGTGCAGATGAAGAACTGGGGGCCGTTTGTATTGGGCCCAGCGTTTGCCATGGACAAGATGCCAGGACCTGTGTGCTTCAGCAGGAAGTTTTCATCCTCCAACTTCTCTCCATAGATGGACTTGCCGCCGGTGCCATTGCGGCGTGTGAAGTCACCACCCTGGCGCATAAACCTGGAATAATCCTGTGAAAGCAGGAACCCTTATAACCGAATCCTTTCTCTCCGGTGCTCAGAGCACGGAAGTTTTCTGCCGTCTTTGGAACTTTGTCTGCAAATAGCTCGAAGGAGACGCGGCCCAAAGGCTGGCTGCCGACGGCGATGTCGAAGAACACGGTGGGGTTGACCAGGGCTGACGGAGAGCAGCTGCGGGCGACCACGGCGTTCTTACGAGGATGAAAACACACTGCAGTGAATTTGGATGAAAATACCCTCCTCCTCCCCAAATTCAGAGCTGGAACTGGCACTAGTAGACTAATTTTTGTTTTTTCACAGAATTACGACTGTCATCTACCCACTTTACCACAATATATTGACTATTTTGCAGTTGGTGGTCTCAAAGCAGTGCACATTTAAAAGGGTTGCTGTATAGAGTGATTGCTGCCATTATTCTCTCATCGTACAGTGTGCCCCTTGTCTCGGAAAGAGGAAGCCAAGTTAGTTTGAATGAAAAAAAAAAAAAAAGAGAGATGACTTTTGAAGAAATGTTATCAAAATAGTAGAGTCCCAAATAATAATTTCTAGGAACTAAATGGCTACATATCCTGGTAAAGAAAATGTAAAACTTTTTTACATAAAACTTTTAATTACCCATAAAACTTTTTTTCTGATACTGCTTTAATAAATATAAGAGGATGACTGGGAAAAATGCGTATTTCCACTAGGGAGTATGTCTTCTGAGAGAAATTGAATTTAGCTTCTGATGCAGTTGCTGGGCTGTCCTACTGTTCCTTCGTCATCTCACTGTGCATGCCTCCATACTCCTTGCCCTGCTCTGATTCTGCTTGCATAGTCCAGGTTGGAAACAAACCTTTGCTAGTACCCATTGAAATGAAACTAGATAAAAACTACTCTTACCAATCGTTTCAGATGTTTAAAAATTATACTAAAGATTTGAAGGTCACAAAACAAGGAATGCAGACTTTTCTTGGTCTCTCATCTTCTTTGCACTCTTCTTCTCTCACTTTCTCCCTCACTCCTCAAGAAACAAAGATAACACGAGTGCTGCCCTTCTCTCCCGAGATCAGCTCCCCCACATGGAGGACAGCGAAGGTCTCAGACACCCAAGCAACACTGTCAATCCATTCCCCAACAAATACAGATTTTTCCCTAAAAGAGTTCCCATGCTACCATTATATGAATAATGACATCTTCATATCTTACATAATTTTAGCCAATGTTTTTATTGTATACATTGATATCTGTATTTTGTTTTATTCACTAATGACATTAATATTGAGACAAAATTGAGAATCATCCTGCTTTAAAATTCAATGTTGTCATAAGCAATTTGCCTACAGGTATGAACTCTTCCACCCTCCCACAGAAACCAGTACACTACTGCCCACGCTAACTCCTCCATCAGTCTCTGAATGTGGCCTTTTTCCTAAATCACTGATAAACAATGATGAGAGGGCATAAACCCTTGAACTTATTGATCTTTCATCTAAAAAATTTTTGTTGAGTTTTTTTTTTAAAGATTTATTTATTTGAGAGATAGAGTTACAGAGAGAGGTAGAGACAGAGACAGAGACAGAGACAGAGAGAGGTCTTCCATCTGCTGGATCACTCACCAAACGGCAGAAATGGCTGGAGCTGAACTGATCTGAAGCCAGGAGCCAGGAGCTCCTTCTGGATCTTCCAAGTAAGGGCCCGAGGACTTGGACCATCCTCTGCTGCTTTCCCAGGCACATTAGTAGGGAGCTGGATCAGAAGTGGAGCAGCTAGGACTTGAACCAGCACTCATATGGGATGCCAGCACTGCAGGCCAGGGCTTTAACCCATTGTGCCACAGCACCAGCCCCCATCTAAAAAATTAATTCATATCTGGCCAAGAAAAACAATACATTATTGATACAGACATTATGGAGATCAGTATTGGAGTATCCTCAAAAAACTAATAGTAGATCTTCTATAAGACCCATTTCTATTCCACCTTTGGGTACATACCTACAGGAAAGAAAGCCAGCATAAAGGGATGGATACACTCCTATGTTTACCATAGTATTATTCCTAATAGCCAAGATAAGGAATCAGCTAAGATGTCCATTGATGAATGAAAGAACAAAGAAAATCTGGTGTATATGCACAATGACAAATTATTCAGCCACAGAAAGAATAGAATGCTATATCATTTGTAGAAAAAATAGAAATGGAGAACATTATGTTAAATGAAATAAGCCAGAAACAGGAAAACAAATACTATGTGGTCTCCCTTATGTGTGCAAGCTGGTGAATAGTTGACCTGAACATCCAATAGTGATTTCTAGAGGCTGGGAAGATCGATGATGGAGAGGGTAGAAGGAGGTTGTTAATGGGCACCAAAACAATCGGATAGAAGGAATAAGTGCTACTGTTGCATAGCAGGGTGGGTGACTACAGTTCACAGTAATGTACTGGGTAATTTTTAAAAAGATTTATTTATTTTTATTTGAAAGAGTTAGAGAGAGAGAGGGAGAGGGAGAGAGTTCTTCTATCTGCTGGTTCACTCCCCAGATGGCCACAATGGCCAGAGCTCTGCCGATCCGAAGCCAGGAGCCAGGAGCTTCCTCCAGGTCTCCCACTGGGTGCAGGGGCCCCAGGACTTGAGCCATCTTTTATTGCTTTCCCAGGCCATAGCAGAGAACTGGATTGGAAGTGGAGCAGCCAGGACTCAAACTGGTGCCCATATGGGATGCCAACACTGCAGTTGGTGGCTTTACCTGCTATACCATAGCACTGTCCCTGAGATATTTTTTGAAGACCTAGAAGACAGGAGCTTTAGGCTCCAAGCAAAGAAATCATAAGAAAATGGATATGTTGATTACCTGATTTGATCAATTCACTGTATACATATGTCGACATATTACACTGTACCCCATAAAAATGTCCAAGTATTCCATGTCATTTGACAATTAAAAATTAAATATAATTTAAAAATTAAAATTAAAAAAAAGATACACAGGTCCCTAAACTTATCTGCCCCTGGCTGGCCTCAGAAGTAGATGTGTCTCTCTCCAGCTCAAAACTAAAGCTGCTGGCTGTTCCGGGGGGGTCCCATCCACTTCTTCCTCCCTCAGTGGTTTGTTTCATCCATATTCTTCTCCCTTGGACATCTTCAGTTTCCCTGACTCAGCTGTCTATTTTTCCTGCAGTTCTTGATCAACCCCAGAACTGTAGTTCTTTCTCTCTTCTTATTTTTGCTGCCATGCTTCCAAGGCACCATAATGTCTGGCTGCTGCTGTTTTGTAGCTGCTGCTCCTTTTCCCTTGCCTTCTTGGGATGTCTATCCTGTTGACATTATTCCTCCATATACACGGGTATTATCAGTTGATTCAGAGAAGCAACCGTGCATGACCTACATTAGCCTAGACCATTGCCAATGAGACACAACTTCAGAAACTGTGCTCCAGAAACCAAGAACGTGGCCGTGTGTGGTGCAGGAGTGGCCTCGGGCTGTCTGCCAATGCAGAGGAGTGTCCTGCTGAGACGGGAGCAAATGCACAGACATGGATCCTGGTGACATCACTGGGGCTGCTGCATCCAGCAGTGTCTAAAGCCAGAACGACACTTGGATATTTTAGTTACAGGAGCCAACAGATAGCTTTTTGCGTAAGTCATTCTAGTTGTATGACTGTTCCTGTCATTTTCAGACCAAAAATAAAGTCTTATGCAATGCCCCTCACTGTTTCCAGTTGCTCACTTCTCATTCATGTCTCAGCCCACTGTAGATGGTGTCAAGATTGCACTGCACCACTCAAAGTACTGCCATGACATTCACCTCCTATGCCAGGAATGGTTTCACTTCTCTTTCTGTAGAATTTGAAGACGTTGGTCTGTCTTCCCTTTTTAGGAATGACCTAATCCCTTGAACTTCATTTCACTCTTCATTGGGTTCTTCCTTTTCTGCATTTTCTTTTCTACTTCTTTCCTCAAATCTTATCCTAACTAGAGTTTCCTCCTGTTCTTACCTTCTAAATGTGCGTTCTTTTCTTGTGCAATGTCATAAGTTATTAAATTTTTCTTCTAATAGTTGCCAAGTTTATTATATCTCTAGCACCAAGTTCTCCCCTGAACTCCAGACTGATACAGCCAAATGCTATCAGGCATCCTTACCTAAAGGTCTAAAAGTACACTTACATCTTCCCACCAAACCTGATTTAGCCTTTTCATAAATTTCCTATCATTCCTGTACTTGTGTTAGGCAGGGGCACCACTAGCACAAGAAACATTCACACTAGTTACCACTAGTGGCTTGGCTATCTTCCCCTCTCCTTTTCTGTATCTAATTCATCAGTGATTCATTGTATGGCCTGGGGAAACACTCTAGTTTGTTTTCTCATAATGAAAACAGAGATATTGGTAGTTGTTGGGAAGACTAAATGAGAGAATTCACACAAAGTACTCTGACCAGTGTCTGGCAAATGTTCCATCTACAATAAATTCAGCGTTTGTATCACCTATCAATTGATGGAGATATATGTATATATATATGTATATATACACACACATATATATAATAAGTCATACCTTTAGTTGCTTAAGTCATTTATTTATAACAATCATTTATTTTGCCCTTTTATTTATAAATTAGGTAGGGCTTGGAGGGGACAACTGGTCTCTGTCCCTTGGGGACTGGTTGGACGGGGCATGAAGTATCTACTTTCAGGATGAGTTATCAAACGGTTGGCTAGTTGATGTACCTGAGCTCAGCTGGGGCTGGGGCCCAGAGACCTATGTCCTTCTCCACGTGGGTCTCTCTGTTCAACAGAGTTCCTCACAGCACAAGGAATGGGTGCACACAGGGCAGAAAGAGGATTCTAAGAATAATCTCCCCAGGGGAAGGCAATAGAAGTTGTCAGTTTCCTGGACCCTGAAACTGGCACACTTCTATGACACCCTATGGTTCAAGCAGTCACCTAAGGCAGATTCAAGGAGAGGGGACATAGTACTTCTCAACAGACAGACTGCCAAATAGTTACAGGGCCGGGTTATAAAACCACCACCATTATTTCTGTCCTCTCCATAACCACTGCCAGTATTTTGCCTTTAGCTTTCATTGTGTTTCCAAACTGTTGTCACTCCCATCAACCTATCTCCTTGCCTCTGGTCTGCCTCTTCTCCGATATCTTCCCCATACTGTTATTTCTGGAATTCTGAGTGCTTCATTTAAAATGCTTGATCGTTCCCCAGAATATGAACAACATCCAAAATGTTGACTTGTAGTGCCCACCTCCCAAACTGCACCAAGATGTTCTGGGAGATGATTCAAACTCACAGGGTATGGTGCAACATTTAGTCATTCCAAGCCAAACACAAGGACATGTGCCAGACACTCTGAGGCCTCTCATGGACTCTTTTAGCTTAAGGCCATCAACAGTTTCAACAACATGTCTTCGGATGATGTCATACCTTTGCAAAGCTTGGCTTGAGACAATTTTTGTGATAAGAATGAAGTACTGTGTGAAAAGCAATGAGGAACAGGAAGACTGATAGGATCCTACTGAACTCCAAAGTTTGATAAATTGCTCAGTGCCAAAGAGAAACATATCCCATTAGTAAATGATTATTAAGGAATGATTAACAAAATATTGCTTTTATTTTAATTTACACCAATTATTTTTCAAACTGCAAGTGAATTGCTAGGACATAAATACTTAGTAAATTGTTTGGACCCTTCAGACTTAATAAACAGAACAGTTAAGCATTTCTTTTCTACTACAAGAGTCATTAAGGACATTGTAAACTGAGAAAGTATTGGAAATGTGTGTATAACGAATGAGACAGAAATTGAAGAAAAGATATTTTAAAAACTGCTGGCTATCTTTCCTTTTAAACCTCTCTCCCAAGCCAGCAAGTCACCCAGTAAGGAGGAAAGACGTTTGTTGGCTGGACTTTGTCAAGGTTATGTTACCCTGTGTCTCATG
Source organism: Oryctolagus cuniculus (assembly GCF_051225735.1). Classification (NCBI taxonomy): domain Eukaryota; kingdom Metazoa; phylum Chordata; class Mammalia; order Lagomorpha; family Leporidae; genus Oryctolagus; species Oryctolagus cuniculus. The sequence continues at coordinate 14,350,762 of NC_142879.1, forward strand.
TAGCACTTTCTCATCTTTACTCAAAATGTCAACCCCTCTGGAAAACTACTCCAAAATTCTAAGCAGCTCTGTGCTTACTTTTCTCTGCTCCAGAGTCCTGCCCCTCACATTTCACATTATTCTCTGGAGAACTTCCCCTGTGGTCTAATAACTCTCCCATATCCTGAATTTCTTCACAGTACAGATCCCACCCTCTAACCACAACAAATGTCTCTACTACGTACATGATTTTTCTGCAGATTCTTAAATGGAAGCTCCTTTATATATTATAAATATTCCTATATATATTCTCTTAGCAGCTACCTTGCCTTTCAGCATCAATACCAGGCTTATTTCTGACTGCTTTGAAAAACCTCTGTCCTGGTGAGACTCTTGCCACCAGGTCAGATCCTGTACCTTGGCCCTTGTTCCCTCTGCCCTGAAGACCTTTTTGTTCATCACTCTGCACCACACCATCCTCATTCATCAGTGACTTGCCCTCTGGCCTATCATCCTCCACCCTGCCCAGGGTCCATCCCGAGTGGCCTCAACACCCATCTGAATGAGTCATCGCTTACCCAAGACTCTCCTCATTTCTTCCAGTTATGATAGTGGACTCCACATTGGTCAGCCCAGACCAATAGTTTAGCCCTGTGTGGGTCAGGCATAGGCTGCATCAGGATTGACTGGGAGGCTGGGGGAAATGCAGGCTCCAAGATGAATTGGCCAGTTCTACTGAATCCCATTTTCCCTGGGCATCTGCCAGCTAACAACCCTCCCCAGTGATTCTTGGGCAAATTCAACCTTGAGATCCACTATGCTAAACCTGGGTCTCATGAATTTTAATCTAATAACTTAGAAATCATGGCCCCGTGACAGAATTTTCTACCTTTCTGCATTCTTTTCTCAACTATTCCTGCTACAACAGCTCTTGATGGAATGAGATTTCACTCTTCACATGCTCTCTCCTGATTTCACTCCTCTCTTTCTTTAGCATGGATTATTATTATAATTATAAAGCATTTTACTGTGTAACAGGCATTTTTAAGTCTATACTATCTTAATTCATTTAATCAGCTGAATGATGCAAGAATTCTTTTCCATCTCCATTTTATTTTCCTTGCCAAAATGCTCAAATCCCTGACCCATTTGTACTTTCTTTGCTTCCATCAGCCAATACTTCAACAAGGACTGTTCTCCAAGGCTTCTGCCCTGACCACTGAGCTCAGGAGGGTGGGTACAGGAAGAATTCATGGTTGTCTACCCCAGTGGGCCCTGAACACAGAGTTCCTGGAGCTGGCATGCTCTGCCAGTCTCTGAAAGGCTTTTCATGCCTCCTATGCCAACTTTCCCCATCCTTCTAACAGAATTTCGATTTCTTATAAAATATAAGCTGTTAGTAAAAAACAACTGAACTACTCACTCACCTTCAAATGTGCAAAAACATCAACATCATCTCTTAATCTTTCATCTCCTCCCATATTTAATAAATATTTATCGAGCACTCACCAGCTGTGAGCTGCACCGCCTTCCACTTGAGCTGTTCTTGGTGGCTGTGCTCTGGGTCTCTGGTCCTCCTGCCTTCCCATGACCATGCCCTCTTGATGATCTGCCCTTCCATACCTTCAATGGCTTGTCACTACCCAGCGCTTTCATCAGTAGTTATCAGACTGCTCTCATGCCCTAACAAAACAAAACGAGAAAAACCTTACTCCCTCTTACCTCTGTCTCCAGGCTTTCAGTTCTCTTTGCTTATGTCCCACTTTCTCTTTAATTCATGCCAGCTTCATTTCTGTCTCAACTGGCCCTCAGGCATGGCTTTTTCTCCAGTCTCCAGCTATGTTGTGTGGCAACATCCAGCAGACTCCTCTCAGCTGCCACCGTGTTTGATCTCTAAGCAGCAGCCATGCAGCTAACTACTCCTTCCCTGTTAATGTCTCTTTTTGTCTTGGCTTCCGTGGTCTGCTCCTGTGTGGGCTTTTCTCCTCATCTATACCTGCTCCTCCTGGCCCCTCCTGATCTACTCCAAGTTCAAGTGTTAACATCTCAGGCCTCTGTCCTACACACTCTCTTCTCATCCATCTACTTCAGTGTTGCCTGTTTTCAATTTCCATTTAACTGCTGATTAAACCATGTACTAGCAGAGACCTTGGGCAGATCACTTGATCCAGTTAATTAGCTAACTTCTGAACATCTCCTTTTAGCAGGTGCTTTCTTTCTTTCTTTTGAAGATTTACTTATTTATTTGAAAGACAGAGTTGGAGAGAGAGAGACAGACAGAGAGAGATTTTCCATCTGCTGGTTCACTCCCCAAATGGCCCTAATGGCCAGGGTTGGGCTGATCCAAAGCCAGTAGCCAGGAGCTTCTTCCAGTTCTCCCATGAGGGTGCAGAGGCCCAAGCACTTGGGCCATCCTTTGCTGCTTTCCCAGACACATTAGCAGGGAACTGGAATGGAAGTAGAGTAGCCAGGACTCGTACCAGTGCCCATATGGGATGCTGGCACTGAAGATGGCGGCTTAATCCTCTGTGCGACAGTGCTGGCCCCTTAGTAGATGCTTTCCAAGGCACTACAAATACAAACTAGCCAAGAGGCTCTTCATGAGTGCAAGAAGTTCAAAGTCTCTTGCTCCTGTTGAGTATTCTCCCCCACTGTATAAGAGAATGGATACCAGGGGACTCCAATTCAATCCCATCAAGGTGGCATGTGCCAATGCCATCTCACTAGTCCCAGTGATCAATTTCAGTTCACAATTGATCATAATGAAAGGACTAAGAGTCAAAGGGAGCACATAAACAAGTCTAGTACCTGCTAATACTAACTGGTAGAATAAATAAAGGGGAGAGTGATCCAACATGGGAAGCGAGATACTCAGCAGACTCATAGAATGGCGGATGTCCTTCTGGCCTCAGAATCAGCCCTAAAGGCATTCTGATCTGGCTGAAAAGCCCATGAAAGTATTTCAGGCATGGAAAGCCAAGACACTCTGGCAAAAAAAAACAAAAAACAAAAAACACCACAACAACTAAATGAAAGACCTCTGAGTGAGATCCCAGTGGAAAGAACAGGTCTTCAAAGAAGGAGGTACCTTTCTCTGAAGGGAGGAGAGAACCTCCACTTTGACTATGACCTTGTCTAAACAAGGTAAGAGTCGGAGAACTCAAGGGGCTTCCATAGCCTTGGAAACTCATGACTGGAGCATAGGGAGATTACTGATGCCATAGACAGGAGTGTCAATTTGTAAAGTCAACAACAGGAGTCACTGTGCACTTACTCCTCATGTAGGATCTCTGTCCTTAATGTGCTGTACATTGAGACTTAATGCTACAACGAGTACTCAAACAGTATATTTCACTTTGTGTTTCTATGGGGGTGCAAACTGTTGAAATCTTTACTTAATCTTTACTTAATGTATACTAAACTGATCTTCTGTAAAAAAAAAAAAAAAGAAGAAATTATCAATTCCCAACTTGACTCTCACTGGGATTAAACATGACAATAGGTCTGATCTGATTTCATCATCATTTAAAAAATCATCTTATTTTTCACTATATGTTTCTGTGTGGGAGCAAACTGTTGAAATCTTTACTTAATGTATGCTAAACTGATCTTCTGTATATAAAGAGAATCGAAAATGAATCCTCATGTGAATGGAAGGGGAGAGGGAGTGGGAAAGGGGAGGGTTGTGGGTGGGAGGGACGTTATCGGGGGGAAGCCATTGTAATCCATAAGCCGTACTTTGGAAATTTATATTCATTAAATAAAAGTTAAAAAAGAGAGAATGGAATACTAAAAGACTAGTTTTAGTTCTATCAACTGTACTAATGATATATAACAATGAGTAAGAGGTTATTTTATTCAGTTTTTCTTAACTCTGATAAGTATTGGTTATGTATGATCTCATTTAGTTTTACAACTGTCCTACAAAAGGACAAGGAGTTTAGCAGGTGAGACACTGCCCAGGGTTCTAGTTCAATGAGATCAGCTTTACCCTGACCGATGTCCTCTCTTGGATTGTGTTATGAGATTTCATCTAAAATAATAGTAATAATCATATCATTACCCTCAGGAAACTAATGTTCAAACAGTTAAAGTTATCTCAAGGTCACACAACTAAAAGGTGAAAGAACAGATTCAAATTCAGGTCTGTATGACTCTAACAACCATACCCTCACTTCCATAAAACAATAAAGCTTATGGTTAATCTTGCCATTATGCTAAACATTTTTACATGATTTATGTTTTTTTTTTTTTCAGTCCCTAAGGAGAGCTGGTGTAGTTCTTCTGTTTGTTTATTTGATAGGCAGAGAGAAACAGAAAGTAAGAATCAGACAGATCTCCCTCCTGCTGGTTTAGTTCCCAAACGCCTGCCGTGGCCAGGGCTGGACCAGGACAAAGCCACAAGCTGGGAACTTAATCCAGGTCTCTCTGGCAGGTGATAGGGACATAACTACTTGAGGCATCACTGCTGCCTCCCAGGGCCTGCACTGGCAGGAAGCTGGAACTGGGAGTAGAGCTGGAACTTGAACCCAAACACTGTGATATGGGACATGGGCTTCTGAATGGCTGTCTTAGCTACCAGGTTAAACCCTTGCTCCTGATTTGTTTTTAATACTCATAGTGATTCAAGAAGATAGTTTCTAAACTTTCATTTTGCAGTATGAAAACTGGCACTTGGCAGAAGAGGCTTCCCTGGTCACGAGTCCAGTCAGTGAAGAAAGAGTTCGCCAAGCTGTAAGGTTTTACCTGGCAGGTGGTGCTGTTGCCTCCCTGGACTCCCTGAGCCCTTGGGAAAGGGACAAGGAGTTTAGCAGGTGAGACACTGCCCAGGGTTCTAGTTCGATGAAATCAGGTTTACTCTGACCAATGTCTTCTGCTGGATTGTGTTATGAAATTTCATCTACAATAATAATAATCATATATTAGCTTTTCACTACTGTAATTAAACACCCGAGGCAGCTAACTTTGTATGAAGAAAACGTTTATGTAGCTCACAATTTTGGGGCTCAAACTTCAGGATCAGGTGGCCCAAATGGATTAGCTTCTGCTGAGGGCACGATCGTATGTTGGAGCAGGGTAGTCACATCCTGAGCCAGGAAGCAGAGGGAGTAGCTGGGTCCAAACCCAGGCTTTTATAATAGCCTCCTGCGAGAGCTTCCTTCTGCAGGTGCAGCCTAAGGTCCTTTCCCTAGGCCCATCTCCCAGTGCTTCCACCACCTGCCAGGAGTGCCACCCTTTAACATGCGCATCTCTGTGGGAGAGTTAACATTAAAGCCACAGCGAATAAAACAGGGAAAACATTTCTTGTCTTTACCATTTGTGAGAATCCAGTGTACCTTGTTTCTCAAGGCCCCTTTATAAAAAGACACACATGACCTATTTCTACTGAAGTTTCTGATGCAAGTTCAAACCCATTTCGTTGACACTGGGCAGTCTATTTGCCTTTTCCTCTGGTCATTGTGGACTCCATGGTTGATCACAGTAACCTTTTGCTCTGACCTTCTGGTAGCTAAAGGTCAAATTGCAACTCAGGAAGGACCTTGTAGCTTACCTATCTGTATTCTTTTCTTACTGGCCTTAGCCACCCATTCCATTGTTCCCGTTGGTCCAGATGTTTTAAATGTTTGCATACGTTTCCAGTATTGCCTCACATCCTTTTTGCAGTAAGATCTGGCGCAATCAGAAGTAATATATGTGAAACATTTGTAAGCCATAACTGTAAGTGTACAAATATAAAGAGATAAAAACAAGAGTCGGAGTCTTTTCAACAACTGCTTTCTAGCCTAGCTCTAAGCTACAGTGAAGTAAAGATGTGGAGGACTCCAGGGAACCCCTCAAGTCCCCATGCTTGACCCAAGGGAACAGAAGACCTACATGAACTATGTTCATTGCTCAGCAATACAGGAGAGGATGGAATTCCTCAGGCCTCATGGCATTTAGAGTACTTGTTATAGTAAAAGTTAATTTACTACCCTCATATGGAAAGAATTTTATCCTGTGGATTTCCCCCCAAATAATCAGCTTCATTGAACATGTATATAATCGGTATTTAAGAGTAAGATGCACCTGTGTACAATTGACTGTTCATAATTTTGAAAAAGGCCAAGTGCAGTTACATATTTACATAAACAAGTATACAATCATATATAAAATCTCCAAGAGAAAAAATTACACTATTACTTTGTGAAGTAAAAAAATTTAAGTGACATTCAATCAACTATCGAACATTTATTGACTATCTTCTATACACCAGGCACAATTTTTTTTTTAAGATTTTATTTATTTATTTGAAAGTCATAGAGATAGAAGGAGAAGAAGAGAATCTTCCACCTACTGGTTCACTCCCTAGAGAGCTAACAACCAGCACTGGGCCAGGCCAAAGCCAGAAGCTAGGAGTTTCTTCTGGGTCTCTCCCTTGGGTGGCAGGGGCCCGAACACTGCTTTCCCAGGTGCATTAGCAGAGAGCTGGATCAGAAGTGGAGTAGCAGGGCCATGAACCGGTGGATGCCAGCATTACCTGTGGCAGCTTTACTAGCTAAACCACAATGCTAGCCCCACACCAAGCACAATTTTAGACAGTAGGGGCATCATTTTTTAAAAAAGATTTATTTATTTGAAAGGCAGAATCACAGAGACACAGAGGAAGAGAGAGAAAGAGAGAGAGGTCTTCATCCACTGGCTCACTCCCCATATGGCCGCAATGGCCAGAGCTGCGCTGATTGGGAGCCAGGAGCCAGGAGCCTCCCCCGGGGTCTCCCATGCTGGTGCAGGGGCCCAAGCACCCAGGCTGTCCTCTACTGCTTTCCCAGACCATAGCAAAGAGCTGGATCAAAAGTGGAGCAGCCGGTACTTGAACCAGTGCTCACATGGGATGAAGGCACCAAAGGTGGAGTTAACACCTGGTTAACATATGGTGCCGGCCCCATGGACATAAAATTATTAACAGCACAAGCATGGTCTCTGTGATCTATAAACTGGATCACCACTTTGCTGAAACATATTCCTGTAATAGAAGAACACAACCCATTTGAACATTAACTTATGTATATAGATTTACATATTTAAAACATATATCCACTAAGTATACCTAGGACAACAAAATCCTTTTAATATTATTAAAGAATAATTCATTTCAATTCAGTGTGAGATTCTCTAATAATATTCACACTGGTAAGCTCACTACTTTATGTTGATCATTGAGAATTTCCTTTGCTATTTTTATGTGTTCAAAGATACTGGAGAGTTTACTGAAATAAAGTGTTTTTGAGAATATACAAATATTTAAATTGAGAGCACAGAGGATTTTTTTTAAACTGAAGTTTCCTTCTTAAATGATTTATATGGATAAAGGATTGCATAGACTGGTAAACGGTTGAGAGTGTAAGGATCAAGCATGAATATTGGTGCTTTCACTATAAACTAGCTGACTTAAAAGAAGTGGGGAAATACTATTCCAACAGTCATTTCAGCTTTAAGACAAGAGGACATATTTCCTTTAAATACAGAATAAAGAATACAGATGTGCTTCAGCTACTTTTATCTGAAACCATTTCCTCCTTAGGAGTTTTACTATTCTAATTTGACTTCATAGTCTTCTCTCTTCTCAATTTTTAGAACATATTCCCCAACAAAATAAATAATTAAACTATGGATGAACTGTCAAAAGGGAACACTATTTTAATGCAACATTAACATTTTGGTAATTAACATGGAAGTTAATGCTTTTAGCAGATGTAACAACATTAGACTTGTAAATTTTAATTAAAGCTAATGGTTCGTGATAGCTGTAGGGAGTAGTCACCCTCTCTAGATACTGAAAACATGTCTAATGTGATTAGAAATACTAATTGTAGAAAAAAGGATGGTTCTGGCAAGGACTAGTCTTCATTTCTTATAAAGTCAGGAACTTGAAAATCCTTTCAGATGAAGAAACTGCCAGGCAACTGGAAGTGAACAGAAGAGGTGATAATAGTATTTACGGGTCTGACTCATAAAGCCCAAACTGTTCGTACCCCTTTCTCTCTGTAGTCACCTGAGATATTTCCAAGAAAAGCAAGGAAGGCATTTAGGAATTGTAAACTAGAGACTAAAGTTTCATTTTTAATTTTCTCAATAGTTTCTAATGGAAGGTTGCCATCCAAAATGGATTTCAGATGGCTCAGTCTAGATTTCCTAAAACAGGAGAGTTAATTGCTTTGAGCAGCAAACAAACAACAGACTCCTACATTGACATTTTACCAAAATGGTGAGAATGATGGCTTCTAGGTAGCCATACATATGAGCCAGTACAAAGCATATGTCATGTTCAAATTCCATGCCAATAATGTTAGCGAAATCAGTGCAGTCTTACGTCGTGAGGAACCATCGTAAGCCCCCGGGCGCCATCTTAGGCTCTGGCCCAGTCGCCATCTTGCACAATAAGTTTCAGCCTCTCCAAAATAAGTTTCGGTCTCCTAAGTGCAGCCTGGCTTGCTAGACGTCAGGTGACCAAATGGCCTGGCCACAAGCATCAGGTCCACCCCACCCTAATGGGATTTGCTGCTCCCACTTCCTCACCCCTGAAGGCTATCACAAGACCTGCTTTCCCACACAGGCCTCTCTCGCTCTCTCCCACCTTCTCTCCAGCCTGTTGTCCCCCCACCCCCAATAAAATCTTTCCTTTAACTCCAGCGTGTGGTGTGTTTTGTGGTGGCCTTTCAAATGGTACATGCTTCATTTATAGATCCCAAGAGTCCATCTACTTATGAATGTGGTCAGAATTCCTTTAATATTTTTCCAAGTATCTTTACCTCCATGAAGGACTAATTAATTAAGGTACCAATTCTAAATGATTCTAACCAAGTTAACTGTATTTCATCAAACTGAGACATATCCAAGATACTTTTACTTACTAGAATGTAAGCTCCCTGTCTGTTTTAAAATACTACTTAAAACAGTATTTGGGGAGCCAGTGCTGTGACATAGGAGGTAAAGCCACCAGCCACCTGTAGTGCTGGCATCCCATAAGGGCACCAGTTTGAGTCCCAGCTGCTCCACTTCTGACCCAGCTCTCTGCTATGGCCTGAGAAAGCAGTGGAAGATGGCCCAGCTCCTTTGGCCCCTGCACCCGCATGGGAGGAAAGAAGCTCCTGGCTCCTGGCTTCGGATTGGTACAGCTGCAGCCATGTGGTCAGTTGGGAGAGAACCAGCAGATGGAAGACCTCTCTCTGTCTCCGCCTCTCCTTCTCTCTCTGTTTAACTCTTTCAAATAAATAAATCTTTTAAAAAAATAGCATTTGGCAGCATTTGTTTATTCAATAAATAGTAGCTGAATTAATTTAATTTTCTGACAGAAGGTATTTATAATTAATATATTCATTTAATATTATTTATTTATGTGTTACATTTTTCATATAATTGAGGCTAATTTTTGTCTTGTCCTCAGAAGTTGTATTAAAATGGGGGATAGAGTAAAATTGAGAAAATGTAGAAAGTTAAGTGTTTCTATCAAATAAATACTCTTTCGAGAATAAACTGAACTTTCCAAATAATAAATTATGTCCCGTATCCAAGCAATCCTGAGTAAAAATTTTTCACAAATCTTCACTGAGAGTACAAAATACAGAAGGCTCAAGCGGGATGAGCTTTAAATACCAGGGACTTTGGAAGCTGGCATGCGACCAAAGAAATCAGAGAGACATCAGAGCTCACCCGTCACTGTCAAATTCCTTGGAGCCTAAGGCATGGAACTGGTCAGCGCCAAAGCCTTTCTTTCTTCACTCGTAACAGTGGTGTGGTCTGGACTGCAGAAATTATGGATTATAGAGAGACCATTTTAACTTACTTTTAACACTCAATTTTTGGCTTGGTTTCCAGCCTAGATATAGACAAGCTAATCTGCAGGGCTAGTGAAAAGTGGTAGCCCTGAGGTTTATTGTACATTATAAACCTAGTGGAATGTTGAGAATTAAAGCTTGCTTTCCCATTGGTTGCTCTAGTAAGCTTTCTAATTGGTTACTCTTTAAACTCCTTTTAAAAAAACCTAGCCGAACTACAAGCAGCACAGACTCTGTTGGCAAATGACCATTCAATGTCTCACATTTCAACACATAAAACATTGATTATGTAATATTTTTGTTATTAATTTTAAGCCACTTTCAATAATAACAGTGACCCCTAGGTCAGGTATTTTCTGGTAATTATTAACTAGCTGAGTTAGGAATCTGAATCCCATAAAATATTGTTAAGATGATTTTATGTTTTTATAATTTGGAAAGGCCCGTCAGTGCAATGAGGTCGTTCTCTGTTTCGTTTTGTTTTTTCCAAATAGTAAATATGAATTTATATCTCACAGTTCCTCTTGTTTTACTAAATGTGGACTCAATGTCATAGAAACATCTAAGTATACAAAAATTAAAATTTCAAAAACACAGAGAAGGAAAATAATAAGTTTACTGGTGAGAAGGAATTTTAATTGGAAACACAATCCGTTACCCAATCTCACGTTGACAAAGTAATTTTTCCAGCCTTCAACGTTTAGTTCTCTTCCAGCTTTATAAGAGTGTAATAATACAGCAGCCTGGCAAATAATTTTACAGCAGAATCGCCAGATTTCACAAATAAAAATATGGATGACCAATTAAATTTGGATTTCAGCTAAGAAACAAATGTTCGTGTAAATATGTCTTAGAACATGCTTACATTTTTGAAATTTGTTTGGTATCCAAAATTCACAGGTAACTGGACATCCTGTATTTTACCTGACAACCTCTCAGTTTGTACTTGTCCTTTGGGCCTCTTCCCCCACTGACGCTCTCTTCATTGATCATTTTGCTAAGGACTGGCGACAGGACAGGGTGGCTCGAGACAGGTGTGTGAGGTGCTGTATGTGGGGTGATCACAACACTCTCTCTGTTCCCAGATCTGCCTTACCACTGTTAACACCTTATGGGGTCTGTCCTATGTTAGCCTGCAACAAAGCTCCAGGTAGGTCATAGGGACAAGCCAAGGTCACACAGGACATAAAACCCACCCAGTGGCTCCTAGTAGCCCCCTTCCAAGCAGAGAGTAAAAAACATTTGGGAACACCCCCATCCCCAAGCATACTTTACCTGCAGCCCACCTCCCCCCTTTTCCATTGCTCTCCAAGCGCCTGCCTCCAACCCAGGGAGACCATTTCTGCCCTGTCCATGGGGCAGCATCACTCCTTCATCAGGATTCAACGCACTCCACACTCCACACTGGCTTAAATTGCTTTGCCCTGCAATCTGAAACCTGGATTTTCAACCTATTGTTGCTGACACAGACTTCAAAGACCTATTTTTGGAATTGAAAAGCTGAATAATGAGGGTTTTTTTTATTTGCTTGTTTTCACCTTTAATCCACCCTAAGGTAAAGGTGGCCTGTGGCTCAATAAGGAGAAAGTCACCATACAACAAAGGACAAAAAAGAAAAAAAAAGTTATCGCTGTCATCTTTCACTCACAGCGTTGTGTAGCTACTCTCAGAATGTCACTTTAGCTAAATGTTTTGCTCAAAATGACTCTTGCATTTTCATACAGAACCAGTGGTCATGTTCATCAGCTACAATTATCTGCTAAAAGCAGCCTAATTGTTCTAGTTTTCCATTTTCTTCCTTATTTAGAAGATGGAATGTTGGGGCAAAAATTAATTTGGTATTTTATCAGTGAATATAATATGTTATGCAATATTAAGTATTTTATTGTATACAATAGCAACTACAAAATCATAATCTATAGAGGATAAAATACAGTGCAGGATATGCATTTGAAATAGAACAAGCAACAGCTGTATCTCCAAGGTCTTTTCTTACTGTAAAGTGTAGGAGTCTGTGTGGGAAGGTGATCATGTTACGTTGTGAGTGGATCACAGAATTTTCATAGTTCACAAGGATTCATAAGTTGCTTAGTTCATTAAATTTCTTTGTTTCAGTAAAACACAGATGCAGTTTTCAATGAACATATTAGGAAGCTTCAAGTCCCTTTGTTTTTTATAAATGTGTCAATTTTATAACTTCACATTCATCATTCTGAGAATTCCACATTTGTTCATCACCAGAATGTGTTACCTTTTCTATTGGTGAATCTTTTTTTTTTTACATTTTTAATTTTAATTTTTAATTAGTTTTTAACAAATTCAATGTGCTTTGTAGATATGCTTCGAAGAGCATAATGATATTCCCTTCCTCCTTCCCTCCCACCCCCCTTTCTTTGCCTTTCCTTTTCTTCAGTTTTTGAGATAACATATTTTAAAGTTACGTTACAGTAAAAAGGCTTGATACTTCACTGAATAACTTTAACAAGTAAAAAGCAAGAAAAGACCTGAGTTTAGGGGGAATATAAACAATGGCTATAAACAATAATTGAATGGAAAATTGACCATTTCACCCATACACAGTAAATTTTAAAGTAATTACAGCTCATTAAAAGTATAGTAGTATAACATTTTTTTTTTTTTTTTTTTTTTTTGGTGACGGGCAGAGTGGACAGTGAGAGAGATAGAGACAGAGAGAAAGGTCTTCCTTTTGCCGTTGGTTCACCCTCCAATGGCCGCCACAGCCGGCACACCACGCTGATCTGAATCCAGGAGCCAGGTGCTTCTCCTGGTCTCCCATGGGGTGCAGGGCCCAAGCACTTGGGCCATCCTCCACTGCACTCCCTGGCCACAGCAGAGAGCTGGCCTGGAAGAGGGGCAACTGGGACAGAATCCGGTGCCCCGACCGGGACTAGAACCAGGTGTGCCGGCGCCGCAAGCTGGAGGATTAGCCTAGTAAGCCACGGTGCCGGCCAGTATAACATTCTTAACCATTGGTTTCACAAAGGTATAATACAAAATTTGCCAAAACTATAATTGCAGCAATACTGACACACACAGATATTTCTTCTTCTTTCTTTCTACCTTGTTTTGTTTGGTTTTTGAATTTTAGCTCCCACATATAATGGAGAACATGCAGTATTTGTCCTTCTGGGTCCGGCTTATGTCACTCAACATGATTTCCTCCAATGGCCCATTTTGTTGCTAAAGGTAGAATTCCATTCTTTTTCATTGCTGAATAAAATTCCATTGTTTACATATAGCACATTTTCTTTATCCATTCATCTGATGACAGGCACCTTGGTTGATTCCAAATTTTGGCTATTGTGAATAGTGCTGTTATAAACGTGGTGGTGCAGGTATCTCTTTGATATATTGTGTTCAAGTCTCTGAGGTATATACCTAGTAGTGGGATTGTTGGATCATGTGGCAAGTCTATTTCTAATTTTTAAAGAAATCTCCACAGGGCTGGCACTGTGGCGTAGCAGATAAAGCTGCCACCTGCCATGCTACTATCCCATATGGGCTCTGGTTTGAGTCCAGGCTGCTCCACTTCCAATCCAGCTCTCTGCTATGGCCTCAGAAAGCAGTAGAAGATGACCCAAGTGCTTAGGCCCCTGCACCCACGTGGAGACCTGGAAGAAGCTCCTGGCTCCTGGCTTCGGATCAGCACAGCTCCGGCCATTGTGGCCATTGGGGGAGTAAACCAGAGAATGGAAGACCTCTCTCTCTCTGCTTCTCCTCGCTCTCTCTGTAACTCTGACTTTCAAATACATAAATAAGTATTTTTAAAAAATACAAAGAAATCTCCACACTATTTTCCCATTGTCTGCACTAATTTATGTTCATACCAATAGTGTATAAACGTTCTCCTTTGTCCACATCCTCACCAGCATTTGTTACTCTTTGTGTTTTGGATTTTAGCCATTCTGACAGGAGTAAGGTAATATCTCATTGTGGTTTTGATTTGAATTTCCCTTATGATTAGTGATATTGAGCATTTATTCATATATTTGTGGGCATTTGTATTTCTTTATTTAAGAACTATTAAAGTCCTTTGCCCCTTTCTCAACTGGATTGGTTGTTTTTATTGTTGTTATTGATGAGTTTTTTTAAATTGCTGATATATACACAGTATTAATCCTTTGTCAGGTGGTTTGCAAATATATTTTCCTATTCTGTTTGGTGTCTCTTCTCAATGTTGATCATGTTCTTTGCTGTGTAAAAGCTTCTGAGTTTATATAGTATAGAGTATAGTCCCATTCGTTTAGTTTTGCTTTTTGTTGCCTGTGCTTTGGGGGTCTTGTCCAAGAAGTCATCCTCTATACCAATGTCTTGGAAGTTTTTCCCTACATTTTCTTTCGGCAAGTTCATAGTCTCAGGTCTTTTATTTAGGTGTTTGAACCATCATGAGTTGATTTTTGTATATGGTGAGAGGTATGGGTCTAATTTCATTCTTTTATATATATATATAAATCCAGATTTTCCTGCACCATTTGTTGAAGAGACAAATATTAATCCAATGAATAGTCTGAAAACTTTTGTCAAAAATCAGTTGGCGACTGGCACTGCGGCTCACTAGGCTAATCCTCCGCCTTGCGGCGCCGGCACACCGGGTTCTAGTCCCGGTCGGGGCGCCAGATTCTGTCCCTGTTGCCCCTCTTCCAGGCCAGCTCTCTGCTGTGGCCAGGGAGTGCAGTGGAGGATGGCCCAAGTGCTTGGCCCTGCACCCCATGGGAGACCAGGATAAGTACCTGGCTCCTGCCTTCGGATCAGCGCGGTGCGCCGGCGCAGCACGCCGGCCACGGTGGCCATTGGAGGGTGAACCAACGGCAAAGGAAGACCTTTCTCTCTGTCTCTCTCTCTCACTGTCCACTCTGCCTGTCAAAAAAAAAAAAAAATCAGTTGGCTGTATGTATGTGAATTAATTTCTGGTCTCTCTATTCTCTTCCATTGATCTATGTATCAGTTTTTATGTTAGTACCATGCTGTTTTAATTACTATATCTTTGTATTATGCTTTGAAGTCAGGTATTGTGATGCCTCCACCTTGATTTTTCTTGTTCAGGATCACTTTGTCTACTCCAAGTCTTTTGTGATTCCATATGAATTTTAGGATTGCTTTTTCTAGTTTTGTAAAGAGCATCATTGGTATTTTGATAGGGATTGCATTGAATCTATAAATTGTTTTAGGTAGTATAGACATTTTAATGATATTGATTCTTCCGATCCATGAGTAAGAAATATCTTTCCATTTTTTTTGTGTCCTTGATTATTTCTTCCATCAATGTTTGATAATTTTCATTGTAGAGATCTTTCACTTTTTTGGTTAATTTATTCTTAAATATTTGATTTTTGTGGTGGCTATTGTGAATGGGATTTCTCTTTATTTGATTTCACCACTAACATACATAAAAGCTACTGTTTTTGTATGCTTATTTTGTAACCTGCAACTGTACTGAATTGGTTTATCAATTCTAGCAACTTTTTGGTGGAGTGTTCAGGTTTTTCCCTGTACAACATCATGTCATTTGCAAACATGGATAATTG
This sequence comes from Oryctolagus cuniculus, assembly GCF_051225735.1. NCBI lineage: Eukaryota > Metazoa > Chordata > Mammalia > Lagomorpha > Leporidae > Oryctolagus > Oryctolagus cuniculus. The sequence continues at coordinate 14,366,102 of NC_142879.1, forward strand.
GACTTCCTCTTTTCCAGTTTTGATACCTTTTATTTTTTCTCCTCCCTAATTCCTTTCACTAAAACATTCAGTACTATATTGAATAAGAGTGGTGAGAGTGGACATCATTGTCTTGTACCAGATCTGTACAAGTATTGGTGGTTGTTGAGGAATGCTCTTCTATACCTAATTCATGGAGGGTTTTTATATGAAGGCATATCGAATCTTATCAAATGCTTTCTCTACATCTGTTGGATGACCATATGGTTTTTAGTCTTCATTCTATTGATGTGATTTATGATGTTTATTGATTTGCAAATGTTGAACCATCCATGCATTTCTGGGATAAATTCTACTTGTTCATTATGTATGGTCTTTTGCATGTGATTTTGGATTCTGTTTGCTAGTATTTTGCTGAGAGTCTTTGCACCTATGTTCATTATTGATATAGGTCTGAAGTTTTCTTTTTATTTGTGTCTTTGGTTTTGGTATCAAAGTAATGCTGGCCTTATAAAAAGAATTTGGCAGAGTTCTATCCTGTTCAATATTTTGGAACATTTTGAAGAGCATGGGAGTTACTTCCTTTTTGAATGTTTTGTATAATTCAGTAGTAAAATCATCAGGTCCCAGATGTTTCCTTGATGGAAGACTTGAGTACTACTTCAATCTCATTGCTTGTTATAGGTCTGTTTAGGTTGTCTATATCTTCTTGATTTAATCTTGGTAGTTTATATAAATCTGAGAATTCATCCATTTCTTCAAGATTTTCCCATCTTTTAGCATATAGTTCTTCATATTAGTTGCTTATGATCCTTTGTATTTCAGTTGTGTCAGTTATAGTGTCTCTTTTTTCATTTCTAAATTTATTGGAGTTTTTTCTGTTTTTCTTTTTAGTCTGGCTAGAGGTCTATCTATTTTGTTTATCTTCTCAAAAGACGAACTTTTTGTTGATATTTTGTGTTATTTTTTTAGTTTCAATTTCATTTATTTCTGCTCTGATCCTTGTTATTTCTCACCTGATGATTTGGAGTTTGTTTGATTTGAGACAGTTCTTTTTTTGTTAATGTAAGAACTTAGTGCTATAAACTTATCTCTTAATACTGCCTCTGCTGTATCCTACAAGTTTTGATATGTTGTATTTAATTTTCATTTATTTCAAGAAAGTTTTTTGTTTCCTTTTTAATTTCTTCAATGATCCATTGATTATTCAGTAGCATGTTGTTTAATGTCCAATTATTCATGAATATACTACTGTTCTTATTGATTTCTAGTTTTATTCCTTTATGGTCTGAGAAAATCCATGTTATGATTTCAAATTTTAATTTGCTGAGATTTGATTTGTGGTCTAATATGTTGTCTATACTAGAAAACGTTCCATATACTGATTAAAAGAATATGTATTCTATACCTGTTGGATGAAATGTCCTGTGAATGTCTGTTAAATCCATTTGCTTGATAGTATGTTTCAACTCTGATGTATCTTCATTGATTTTCTGTCTAGATCACCTGTCCATTGATGAGAGTGGGGTGTTGAAGTCACCCACTATTATAGGATTGGGGTCTATCTATTCCTTTAGGTCTAACAATATTTGCTGGATATATCTAGGTGGCCTTTCATTGTGTGCATGTATATTCATGATTGTTATGTCTTCTTGCTGAATAGAACCTTTTATCAAAATATAATGTCCTTTATCTCATTTTACAGTTTTTGATTTAAAGTCTGTTTTATCTGATATAGGATAGTTACACCTACTTACTTTTGATTTTCATTTGACTCATATGCTTTCTCCAAACCCTCACTTTCAGTCTGTATGTATCTTTCTGAAGTGGGTTTCTTGTGAGAGCATACAGTTTGGTCATTTTTTAAAATCCATTCAGCCAATGTAAAGATTCGCTTATCTGAAGTTAAATTTATCTGTAAGGGGGTACTCTCACTCATATCTATTTCCCTATTAACTAAAAGTCTATACAACAATTTAAAAACTAGGCAAAAATTGATGATTCTATAATGAAAATATATGTAAATATTGATAGAGATGGAAAAAGTATACACAATTTCTAAAATAATCAAAGAATTATGAATTAGAATGAGATTATTTTTTTTTCCATTCAAACTAACAAAGATCATAAAAATGAGGATACTCTATGGAAGTAGAAAAATATTAAATGAATCAGGAAAATGAGAAGAACAAGGAAAGAAAAGGAAAGGAGGGAGGAGGGAGGAGGGAGGAGGGAAAGATGGAGGTCAGGACAGAGGGAAACAGCAAAGGAGGGAAGATTGGTTCATATCCCCAGATAGGTCAGTTTTGGCTGGCCTAATACAGAAGTCCTCTCTTTAAACTTTATTGGGAAGGTACTTTGAAACAACCACCTGCTCTTTGTTATCTTTTTCCTCTTCCTTCAGCCCTTTTCTTCTCATATGGCCCTCTCTTCTGCTTGGCTCATTGGAGGCATTGCCTGATTTTAGAACTCAAATAAAATCAATTAGATTAAACTAAATCTGTTATAATTTTGTCTATTCACAATATAAAGACCCATGTATCACCTGAATACTTGATACTGTCCTGGATAGCTCACATGTCCCTCAAACTCAGAATAACAATAGCATCAGGCCATACATACTGTCCTGCAACTTTCTTCAATATTTTGAGTATTTTTCTGGTTGTCACATTTATATCATTTTTAGAAGTAAATATATGCCTCAATCTGTCCATTTTCTATCTCTACTCCACTGTTAATACTATTGCTCAGGTCATTATCATCATATGAAGCCTAGATCTTTGCAAAACCCTCACTATTGGTTTTCTTGTATCTATTCTTGGCTGGTTTCATCTTTTGTTTTTTTCAACAATCTAATCTATATAGCTGATATTTTTGGAAGTTTATTTATTTATTTGTTTGAGAGGCAGAGATACAGAACTGCCACCCACTAGTTTACTACCCAAGTGCCCGCATCAACAAAGACTGGGTTAGGCTGAAGCCAGGAGCCAGGAACTCAGACCAGGTCACTCATGTGGGTGACAAGGACTCAACTGGCTGATTTATCACTGCTGATTTCAAAGGTCTGTGATGACAGGTGCTGGAGCTGAGTACCAAACACAAATACTCCAATCCCCATTTTCAATTTATTTTTCCCTAGTTAGAGATATCATTAGAGAAAAGGATTTAAGAAAGAGTTTGAGGAACTGCTATATCTGGGGACCAAATATTGGAGGGGGATATATCAAGGTAGACTCAGAAGGAACTGTCAGAAAGATACAAGAGCCAGGATAATGAGGTGCTATAGAATCCAAGAAATGACAGCGTTTAAAGAATTAGGAAGTGCTGTTGATAGGCTGAGTAAACTGAGGACAGATCTGCTGGGTCTGGTAACTAAGAGATCAAGGATAATTTCTTTTTTTTTTTAAAGATTTTATTTATTTTATTTGAGAGGTAGAGTTACAGACAGAGGGAGAGACAGAGAGAAAGGTCTTCCTTCCATTGGATCACTCTCCAAAAAGCCACAACGGCTGGAGCTGCACCGATCGGAAGCCAGGAGCCAGGTGCTTCTTCCTGGTCTCCCATGTGGGTGCAGGAGCCCAAGGAGTTGGGCCATCTTCTACTGCTTTCCCAGGCCATAGCAGAGAGCTGGACTGGCAGTGGAGCAGCCGGGACTAGAACCGGCGCCCATATGGGATGCCGGCGCTGCAGGCAGAGGATTAACCTGCTGAGCCACAGCGCCGACCCCAAGGAAAATTTCAATATGAGGTATTATCACCCTTATTTATCAATCATACCATGTGAGTCTCCTGCTTAATCCTAATAGTTGCTGCCCTTTGGCCTTGGAATTCACTATAAAACTCTCAGATTCTTAACCATACCCTTAGAACCACTCTGCCTTCTTTTTCGTCCTTTAAAAATATTTTTTAAAGATTTTATTTATTTATTTTAGAGGTAGAGTTACAGACAGTGAGAGAGAGAGACAGAGAGAAAGGTCTTCCTTCTGTTTGTTCACTCCCCAAATGGCTACAACAGCTGGAGCTATGCTGATCTGAAGCCAGGAGTTTCTTCTGGGTCTCCCACGTGGGTGCAGGGGTCCAAGTACTTGGGCCATCCTCCACTGCCTTCCCGGGCCACAGCAGAGAGCTGGACTGGAAGAGGAGCAACCGGGACTAGAACCCAGCACCCATATGGGATGCCAGCACCGCAGGTGGAGAATTAACCTAGTGTGCCATGGCGCCGGCCCCCTAAAAATATTTTAAGGTGAATAAATTTTATGTATTTCACATATACAAATTTAGGAGCATAGTGGTACTTCCCATCCTTCCCCCTCCTTCCTTTCTTATTCTTTCTTTTAATTTTTACCATGTCTACTTTCAGTTTATTTTATACTCATAAGATTAACCCTACACTAAGTAAAGAATTCACCAAATAGTAAGAAGAAAAAAAACACTGTTCCTCAACAGTAGAGACAAGGACTGTAAACAACCATCAGATCTCAAAATGTCAACTTTATTCCTATATTTTATTCCTTTTTTCCAGTCCAGCTCTCTGCTATTGTCTGGGAAAGCAATAAAGGATGGCACAGGTCCCTGGGCCCCTGCATCCCCATGGGAGACCAGGAAGAGGCACCTGGCTCCTGACTTCAGATCAGCCCAGCTCCGGCCGTTGTGGCCATTTGGACAGTGAACCAGCGGAGGGAAGACCTTTCTTTCTGTCTCTCTCTCTATTACTGTCTGTAACTCTACCTCTCAAATAAATAAATAAAATATTTTTTAAAAAAAGGAAAAAAGAGTGCCTGGTTCAAGATCTGGCTCCACTCCTCATTCCAGCTTCCTGCTATTGTGTGCTCTGGGAGGCAGCAGATGGCGGCTCAAGTAGATGCGTCCATGTCACCCGTGTGAGTGGCCTGGTTTGAGTTCCTGGCTTAGCTTCTAACATTGGCCTGACCCACCTCCAGCTGTTGCAGGTATTTGGGGAGTGAATTAGTGGATGCAAGCTCTGTGTCTTTCAAATAAATAAAAAAGCTTAAAAACGATAGATTCATTGTATTTTCCTCTTTAGTAGAACATAGGGTTTATAATGAGAAATAGAGATCATGAATATAAAATAATGAAATAATGTCAACATTCTTTTGACCAAAACTCCTTGCTAAATTTATTTATTATGATGTGTTTCAAGCAAATAAAGAGCATATCCTGGGGCTGGCACTGTGGCGTAGTGATTTGGACCTTGGCCCACAGTGCTGGTTTCTTTCCAGGCTGCTCCTCTTCTTATTAGGTTTTGAATAGGTTGGGGTTCTGGCCTTTTGTACCCCCAGAAAAAAGAGATGGAGACCAACCTCCACAGAGACAGGTTGCTCTGTTAAAGCAAAGAAGGGCAACAATTTGTTCTTGTGAAGAGACAGCATGCAAGGCACATGTAGGGCTGGGCTTTAATCTGGCTGGAGGGATCCATCGTGGGTGGGAGGTATAGGGCTTGCAGCTGATGGGAAGTAGGAAGTAGGGGGCTCTTAGAAGCCACTGGGAACTTTCCTCTCACCTGTTTCACAAGCTGCCCTGTGTGCCTTATCTGCTTTTCCAGCTGTTTTGCAAGGAGTCTGGGAGAGGCTGAATTTGGTTCCTGCATGGAGGGTTTCAACAAAAGGAGGGGAAATGGAGGGTGACTTCTTGTTGCTTTACTGCCCTTTACTTCTGATCCAGCTCTCTGCTATGGCCTGGGAAAGCAGTAGAGGATGGCCCAAGCGCTTGGGCCCCTGCACCAGCGTGGAAGACCCAGAAGAGGCTTTTGACTCCTGGCTTAGGAAGAGCCCAGCTCTGGCCATTGCAGCTACTTGTGGAGTAAACCAGTGAATGGAAAGCCTTTCTCTCTCTCTCCCTCTCTTTGCCTGCATCTCCACCTCTTAATAAGTAAATAAAATATTTTTTAAAGATAAGCTTTGTCAAATCTTAACATTGCATCTGTACTTAAGCTTCTATTCTTTGGTAATATGATCACCAAGCATGGGTATAGCTGATTCACAAACTGAGAGATTTGCATTTGGACAATTGACAGATTACTCGACAAATTCTCAGTAGTGAAGGAAATAGCACATGTGTTCCTTTGGAAGGACCTGAACAAATTAAAAGTAGAAAAATGGTACTGAATTTGGATTGGTAAAAAAGTGGCTACAAATTGCATTTCCAGATATTCTTTTTTTTTTTTGACAGGCAGAGTGGACAGTGAGAGAGAGACAGAGAGAAAGGTCTTCCTTTTGCCGTTGGTTCACCCTCCAATGGCCGCCGCGGCCAGCGAGCAGCGGCCAGCGCACCGTGCTGATCTGAAGCCAGGAGCCAGGTGCTTTTCCTGGTCTCCCATGGGGTGCAGGGCCCAAGCACTTGGGCCATCCTCCACTGCACTCCCGGGCCACAGCAGAGAGCTGGCCTGGGAGAGGGGCAACCGGGACAGAATCCGGCGCCCCGACCGGGACTAGAACCCGGTGTGCCGGCGCCACAAGGCGGAGGATTAGCCTATTGAGCTGTGGCAACGGCCTCCAGATATTCTTACACACCAGTTGAATCTGAAGTCAATTTTTCTGAAACCTCAAAAATAGGCACAGAATATATGACATGTGTGTCTCTGGGAGAGTAGTGCCTGGGCGTTCTACTGGAAAGATGTTTGCCTTGCATAAGTGAAATTATTTTTATGGTACTGGGAGCCTGTTGTTGTGCATCAAGCTCAAACTTTGAATAATAGATCTCAGTTGTTTTCATCAATATGTGCAACCTCATCTCTAATTTGTGATGTAGAATGCCATTTTGGTAAGAAATGTGTAACATGGAAATGCTATTCCCTCCTCTATCACATTGTTTCAAATTGCCCTCTTAAGGGTTTTAAAAACATTTCTGCTACCTGGTTAAATCTACCACTCATTGAAGATTTTGGGAAGAGAAAGCCACATCATTCTTGACTCTGTCCTACTGCCAAATTAATGAGCTGTATTACCACCTGCCTCAGGGAAGCTAGTGTGATCAGTTCTCGAAGTCCTGATGACGCTGTCATGAGGATGAATAGCTGAGAGAGAGAGATTTGGGGGGAAAGAAACTTAGTTTAGTTAAAAAGAGAATAGGACATTTTAATAAGAAAAAAATAGTAATAGCAACTTAACTATTTTGATGGACTATAATCCTAGAAAAAATATATTTTTAAAAACTAAACAAATTAACTCTTTCTGTTTGCCTACTGCCCTTCCTAAGGAGGGATTCAGAGAGCCTAGATTTTAAGCTGCCTGACACAGACTTTACATGAACAGAGGAAGTAGTTACCTAGAAATTGTTACAGTCCTTTAGAGTCTCCAATGATGGCCGGCGCCGCGGCTCACTAGGCTAATCCTCCGCCTAGCGGCGCCGGCACACCGGGTTCTAGTCCCGGTCGGGGCGCCGGATTCTGTCCCGGTTGCCCCTCTTCCAGGCCAGCCCTCTGCTGTGGCCAGGGAGTGCAGTGGAGGATGGCCCAGGTGCTTGGGCCCTGCACCCCATGGGAGACCAGGAAAAGCACCTGGCTCCTGGCTCCTGCCATCGGATCAGCGCGGTGCGCCGGCCGCAGCGCGCCAGCCGCGGCGGCCATTGGAGGGTGAACCAACGGCAAAGGAAGACCTTTCTCTCTGTCTCTCTCTCACTGTCCACTCTGCCTGTCAAAAAAAAAAAAAAAAAAAAAAAAAAAAAAAAAGAAAAAAAAAAAATAGAGTCTCCAATGAACTCAGCAGAAAAATATTTACCTGAAGTCTTTGGAAATGATAATATTGGACAAAAGATTTTACTAAAGTAACATTAAGAACTGAAAATTTGGTTAGAGATGGGTGTTTGATGCAGTGGTTAATGGTTAATATGCTGCCTGTGGTCCTAGTTCTGCTTCCAAGTCCAGCTTGTTGCTAACATGCACCCTGGGAGAGAGGCATTGTCTCAAATGCTTAGGTTTCAGCCACCCACATTAAAGACCTGGATAGAGTTCAAGGCACTTGACTTCAGCCTGGTCCATCCCTGGCTCTGATGGGCATTTGGGTAATGAACTACTAGATGGAAGATGTCCATCTGATTCTGCCTCTCTCCATCTCTATGCCTGTCAAATAAGAATTTTGAAAAATTGGTAGAGTAATGAGAAAGCATTTATTTTCTTCTTTTGGAATCCTGACTACTTAATAATCTTGTTAATGTGACTGTAAGATTTTCAAGGAATTCACTTTCTGTACATTTTTGCCTATTACATAATGTAAACTTTGCTATTAGAATATTTTTCATTAATAACTCCATAGACAAAGAGTTCTAGAATGCTTTATTTTTTTATTTTTAAAGATGTATTTATTTATTTGAAAGGCAGAGTTACAGAGAGGAAGAGGCAGATGCAGAGAGAGAGAGAGAGAGAGAGAGTCTTCCATCTGCTGATTCACTCCCCAAATGGCCACAATGGCTGGAGCTGGACCAATCCAAAGCCAGGAGCCAGGATCTTCTTTTGGGTCTCCCACACAGATACAGGGGCCCAAGAACTTGGGCCATCTTCCACTGCTTTCCCAGGCCATAGCAGAGAGCTGGGTTGGAAGTAGAGCATCCAGGACTCAAACCGGCATCCGTGTGGTATGCCGGCACTGCAGAATCAGCCCCTAGAAGGTTTTCTTATCTTAGCATTTCACTTCCTCAATAGAACAACAATAAAATCAATCAAATTCAATAGAAACATGTTGTACAAGTATAAATTGGTATAAGAGCAAATTTTGCAATGTCAGATTTTGTCGCTCCCCCTCTTCGTGGAGGAACGACACAGGACCCTGCGTTGTTCTTTCGTCTGCTCGGCCCTCCCCGGGTTTGCTGCTGGTTCTTCCCGGGTTGGCTACCGACCCTTCCACCTCCGTGGAAGGGCGGTTCCCCCTAGCCACTTTCCCCACTTCTGCGGGGGAGCGGCACACCGCCGGCCGGCTCTCTCGGGGGCTGCACAGGTGTTCCTTCAGATAGATGTTCCTCGTGCATGTTGTCTCTCTCCTCCTTTATAGTCCTCTTCCACCAATCCCAACTCTGCTACCCACACGTCGAGTACGCTGCTCTCCTCCAATCAGGAGTAGGTCCTACAGTTTATTGGTTGAACTGGAGGCAGCTGTGTAGAAGCTGTTTCTCCCTTCTCAGCGCCATATTGTGGGAGAGCAGATGCATAGAATAAGTCTTAATTCCAGTAACTTAGTCTAGTCCGAGTTGCTCCCCACAAGATTTGGTTTTCAACTTGATTCTTTTTGCTTATCCCTGGTAAATTTTGCTTACTCCACTTCTGTTTCAAATATACTTACATATCATTTCTTCTAATTCCTCTTCTTCTGCCTCCCCTCCTTCTCCTTCCTCTTCTTCCCTTTTCTCTCTTCCTTTCACCATTTTCTTGATAACTCGATAATTCAAAGTCTAGTTAGAGAATAGTGGGAAAAATGGGAGAGAATATTTTAAAAATAAGCCTTTTATTCAGTGCTTTTCTCTACATCCAGATCTTTATCTTTGAAGCAAATCAACATAAATTTTGGAACTATACAGAATGTCCAGCAATCAACTGTGAAATATTTGAGGGTTTGAATCATTTTCCAGGTCCCCTTGGCACGTGTGGACAGTAACATAGTATTTCTGGCTATAAGGTAAAATAAAGATAATTATTTCTATAATCAATTAACTTTTTAATTGCATTAACTTTTCATCACTTTACTGGGATATTTAGAGTCTCCCTGTCTAAAATGTTTAAAGTATCACTCAGTTTAAAGAAAGAAAAAGGAAAAAAAAATGCTAGTAGAATGTACCCAAGGGTGTTTATCCTATATAATAAGATATATCCTGTATGATGAGGGTGTTTATCCTGTATGATAAGATTGTGGGCTCTCCTCCTACAGGTGAAGTGAGGACTAACCCTGCACTTTGAAGGAAAATGATCACGTTAGTGAACCGTGAGTCCAGCCTCCAGTTCCTTAGCCACAAGTGTCATCTAAAGTGATTACTCTGGCCGGCGCCGCGGCTCAATAGGCTAATCCTCTGCCTTGCGGCACCGGCACACCGGGTTCTAGTCCCAGTTGGGGTGCCGAATTCTGTCCCGGTTGCTCCTCTTCCAGGCCAGCTCTCTGCTGTGGCCCGGGAGTGCAGTGGAGGATGGCCCAAGTGCTTGGGCACTGCACCCCATGGGAGACCAGGAGAAGCATCTGGCTCCTGCCTTTGGATCAGCACAGTGCGCCGGCCACAGCGTGCCGGCCGTGGCAGCCATTGGAGGGTGAACCAACGGCAAAAAGGAAGACCTTTCTCTCTGTCTCTCTCTCACTATCCACTCTGCCTGTCAAAAAATAAAAAAAAATTAAAAAATAAAGTGATTACTCTGACAGCTTCAGACTGTCTTGTCCATTGAACAGGAAAGTTTCTTGAATTATTGATAAATCTGCATAATTTGAGGAAGTAGAAAATGGTAATGCAGCAGAATTCATGGTTGTGTTAATTCTTTCTTGAGCGATATAGCATTTTTACATGTGTTTTGGAGAAGGAAGTTCTCATGACTAACTTAGAAGGGAAATCTTGTGCCATCTATCAGTGTATGCCCCTGGATAGTGGTTACTTTGAAGTGAGTGTTCAGTAACTATTTGTTGAATGAATAAATAAATGAATTTAGATCAAGGAAAAGCGAATTCAGTTATATTAAAATTCTGATTGTGAAAAGCACTGTTAAAATTCATTGGTATGTTGCAATCACATATGTCACAAGCAGATATTTCCAAACTTTTTCAGCTGCCCTTAGTTTTAGTACTTTTAGTAATTAATTTTATAAATTTTGGTAATTTTTTAGAGCCCCTTGACTAAAAACAAAGAACAGAAACAGAACTTCACCAAGTAGCTAAATCTAAACAGCTTAATATTTTTAATCAAATAATCGACAATTATAAATATAACAGCCAATGTGGTTTTCATACATGTATATATTGTGGAATGAACAAATTAAAGTAATTAACATAACCATCACTATACATTTATATGACTTCTAAACTGAGAACCAAATTCTATGGTGCTGGAGTAGGACAACCATAAGTTTCAAAAGTTCTCCAGGTGATCCTAATACAGACAGTCTTGGGAAACATTGATAGAAGATGCTGCTTGTTTGGCACAATGAACCAGGTAATAGGAAGCTCTTTCTTGTATATATACCTCATCAATATGCTATTTGTGCATGTTTGTCTCCAAAGTTTACATGCATCCTTCCAGTACTCAGAGATGATTCTGTGCATCTAATACCAGTTGTGTAAGCACTTAGCGTTAGAGTGGGAGAGTTTGTGGAGGTTCAAATTCATATTATTGTGTGTTGTTTATGTTTCCTATTTTTCTTTACAGGCACAAAGAACACTCAAGATGGAGCTTTGGACATAGCAGGGACTCCATCTCAATTACTACCGGTTTTTAACCTAGGCTGAATGTTACAATCACCTGCATTGCTTTTTAAAAAGACCAAAGTCAAGGACCCTTGGCAAACCCATTGAATAAGAATAGCTGCAGATCAGGTACAACCAAGATCGAAAACCACTGAGTTATCTCCCTTTCCTTAGATCTCTAGTATTATCAATTGCATGCATTTGAAATCCATCTGCTTTGGCTTACAGGTGTGAGTGTGCATGTTCACACACACATGGACATGTGTTTACAATGGGCTCTTATTCAATATATACAATGACAGATGTATAATGCAATACCTTTCTTTTTCTTGGATGCTTGAGTCAAGCCTGTTCCAATGTAGCTAAATATCTCTCTTATTTAAAGTGAAAATCTTATCCAGAAACCATAGCTTATTTTATAGTGTAGTAAGGGTTATTCCTGAAATGCACATTTTTAAAAGAAAGTCACTTTTGACTACCAAAATCTAGAATTAGAACTCATTGTTTTAATAACTTTGACATAGCTATTGAATAATATTATTTTACTAATGAAAACATGTTAACTTGAGGACTCAAAAGAAATATTGAATGAAAAACACAATGAAATATCACTGGCAAAAGTCCCAGGATTGTCATTGATTGAGCCAACTCAATCACAGTATTTTTAAAAGATCAATTTGTTTATTTGAAAGTTAGAGAGAGAGAAATGAGAGAGAGAGAGAGAGAGAGAGAGAGAGAGAGAGAAGTCATCCATTGGTTCACTTCCCAAATGGCTGTAATGGCTAGTGCTGGGCCAGGCTGAAATCAGGAGCTCACATGGGTGGCTGGGGCCCAAAGAGTTTGGCCACTGCTTTCTTAGGCACATTAGCAGGGGAATGGATCAGAAGTGGAACAGCTGGGATGTGAACCAGCCTCCATTTGGAATGCTGGTGCTGTAGGTGGCAGCTGAACTCATTATGCCTCGGTGCCAGCCCCCAAGTCACAATTATTTATCCTATCTGTTCTGGAAACTTCTCCTAGAGTGGTCAAAAGTAAAAAGACGGAAAATACTAAATGTCTATTTGAATGTGGAACAACTTGAACTCTTTTTCATTGCTAGTGGGAGACACATAAGTGTACCTATTGTATGATTCCTTTCAATGAGAAAATCTAGCCCATAATATGTAATGACTCCATGGTGATCGACGTCATCTGGGTTGAGGATGATTAACTGGAAAATGGCATGAAGGAACTTTCCAGGATGATGAAAGGTGTATTTTGATGAAACAGGTATACACATTTGCTCAGAAACCATCAATATGTACAGTTAACATTTATATCTCTGATGTATGTAATCGTACTTCAATATAGCACTCTTTATAAGAAATTATTACATGAATCAGGCCATAACTATTCTATAAAGGAAAAAAGAAATATCCCCCATTATTTTAAAATTGGAGACATTCAATCTGCCTACTTTGACTTTCATTATAATAGTTATATTGATGAAAGACTTTAAATACTCTATCTCATTTAAGTATATCAAGTAATTATGTTAAATATTAGTAAGCTTGCTGTAGAGATGAGGAGACAAAGACTTGAGGGTGTTCCAGATGGCCATGGCTTGGCCAGAAGGAATAAGGGAGGGACTCCCTTACTCAGTTGCTCAGTTATCCATAGAAGGAGGCAGTGAAAGTAATCTCTAGGGAAGTCTCTGGATAAACCATAAAAGCCTAGGTTATCTTTCTGCTTGAGTCTACTAACCAGACCAGGTGTGTGATGTTACTGTCGGGCTGTAGGCTTCTCTATGGCTTACGGATTTTAGGAGGACTCAAGAAACCATGAATCTTGGCTTCTCCAGATTATATCATGAAAGCTTACATCTGAGTCTGAGTGCTGATCTGAAGTACATGGGACTAGCAAAGTGCTCTTGTAGAAGGAAGAGCTTTTCTGTTTCTTCTAAGTATTTCAACTAGCACCCAATGCCAAGGTTCTGCAAGAAGAACTTATAAGAAGTGCCGATCTCACAGAAGGTGCCACTTGTGTAGTCTACTAACTATCCTTCTTCTTTAACCTCTCTCTCTTCTGAAAAAGGAAAGCTTCATAATTCAGAGGCTAGTCTTCCCTGGATGGATAGTAACACTAGTTAACACTCTTGGTATCGCAGATATAGAAACCTTATTTAAACTGGCAGACTAAAATTGAGAACCAGTGCATGAAACTGTGCAGCTGAGAAGTCCATTGAAGTTGAACTTCAGCAATAACTCAGTCGAGAATCAAGAATCCATCATCTTCTTTCACTCTTCAGTTCTTTCCTGCACATCAACTTTCTTTTCAGGCAGGTTCCCCATCCTGTGGCTGAGAATTTACTCAGACGCTCTGAGGTTGTTCTATTTGTCCTCAATATTTGGTGCAAAAGTCTTGAGGTCCAATTTATTGAGCTACCTCAAGTCACAATTATTTGTTACTTCCAAGTATTCGGAACATTTATTATTCTTTCTCTTGCCCTTGGAAATGTGAAGTGGTAGCCTATCTGCCCCCCCCCCCCCAACTTATTATTACCTTAAAGATAGTCTTCTTGGCAACTATTATCTTTCTTTTTAAAATTCTATGCACTCTTTCCCACAACTAAGCTACAAAGCCACTTGGTGGTGATAGGTGCTTTATTTACGATGGCCAAATGACCAGATGTGTATTTTGAGATCTAGTCTAAATTATTTTTCCATTAATGATTTTTCCATTAGTTTTAGCTTTGAAATTATTGACAGGTAGCAAGTATTCAGTTTTAAGGTATATAATTCTGAACAGAACAGCTTGTACAGAAATAGATAGATTCAATGTAGTGCTTTCCTCACTAATCCTTGCAGAAAATTTACTTACAATTTGTATTTTATACTCACATTTTGATCAAGTTGTTTCTCTTGCTCTTAAAACAGAGACTTGTTGTTATGTATCATTGTACAGTAGTCTTGATTCTAAGACACTGTTGAATATGAAATGCATTCTAGGCTCACAGCTGTTAAATATGGGAAAAAATGCAGCTTAAAAAATGAAATGCTGTATTTGCAGAATTCACCCGAATCTTAAAACAGATGGCGAATTCAAGAAATATGTCTGGGGCATGGAAGAAAGAGGGAAAGAAAGAAGAGAAGAGAAGGAAAGGAAGACAAGACTGAAGGAAGTCAGAAAGGGAGTGAGGAAGAGAGGAAGAAAACAAAATGGTGGAAGGGCTGGAGGAGGAGGGAGGGAGCAAGGGAAGCAGGAGAGGGCAGAACAGAATAGTTGCACTTGCTTTCCGAGGCAAAGACATCGTTTTGAGGTTTTCTTGGTGGAAACCTTTTCCAAATTTCCTTTATCAGATGGAGGCTTTCCTTAGTAGATCAATAGTAATGTGGCCATTTCCAAGTTAATAAAAATGAAGATACTGAGTTGACATCTCGTACTCTCAGGTCTATTAATTCCATGATTTTCTACTAGGTGGAAGGAAGAAAAAACAGATGTAGCTACCTTTAGAACTTGTTGTAGATGCTGCAATTTGCTGGTTCCTTTACAGTGCTCAGATCTCTAAGCATCACTTCCTCAGAGAAGCCCTCTTAGACAGGCAGTCTAAAGTTGGTCTCTGTTGCTATTCCCTTCTAGAACCGTTTATCCCATATTCTCTCTCTCTCTCTTTTGACAGGCAGAGTGGACAGTGAGAGAGAGAGACACAGAGAAAGGTCTTCCTTTTTTCCATTGGTTCACCCCACCAATGGCCGCTGCAGCTGGTGCACTGCACTGATCCGATGGCAGGAGCCAGGTGCTTCTCCTGGTCTCCCATGGGGTGCAGGGCCCAAGCACTTGGGCCATCCTCCACTGCACTCCACTGCACTGGCCTGGAAGAGGGGCAACCGGGACAGAATCTGGCGCCCCAACCGGGACTAGAACCTGGTATGCTGATGCCGCAGGCAGAGGATTAGCCTAGTGAGCCGGAGCGCCACCCCATATTCTCTTGAGACTGTGTTCTCACCTTCCCAGGGGCAGGGAACATCTAGCCTGCAGGCTATTTAAGTCCCACAAACTCAACTGGCCTGTTCATGGCAATGCAACCTCAGGTAGGACTTGAAATTTAGTAAATGCATAGCATATCTCAATAGATGCAGAGAAAACCTTTGATAAAATACAACATCCTTTCATTAAAAAAACCCTTAAGCAAATTGGGTATAGAAGGAACATTCCTCAACCCAATCAATGTAATTTATGACAAACCCACAGCAGCATAATATTGAATGGGAAAAAGTTGGAAGCATTTCCACTAAGATCCAGAACCAGAAAAGCATGCCCACTTTCACTACTGCTATTCAGTATAGTTCTGGAAGTTTTAGCCAGGGCCATCAGACAAGAAAAAGAAATCAAAAGAATAAAAATGAGGAAGTCAAACTATCACTGTTTGCAGATAACATGATTCTATATATAGGGGAACAAAAAGACTCCACTGAGAGACTATTAAACTCAAAGAGTTTGGAAAAGTTGCAGGATATAAACTCAACACACAAAAATCAATAGCGTGGGCCAGCCTTGTGGCACAGTGGATTAAGCTGCTGCTTGTGACATTGGTATCCTTTATGGGCACCGATTCATGTCTCAGCTGCTCTATTTCCAGTCCAGCTCCCTGCTAATGTGCTTGGGAAAGCAGCAGATCATGGCTCAAGTGTTGGGTCCCTGCAGCCATTTGGGAGACAGGGAAGAAGCTTCTAGCTCCTGGCTTCAGCCCAGCCCAGCTCCAGCCATGGTGGCCATTTAGGGAGTGAACTAGTGGATGGAAGACCTCTCTTGCTCTCTCTCTCTCTCTTCCTCTCTTTTTCCTTCTCCCTCTCCCTCTAACTTTGCTTTTAAAGTAAAATAGGTAAATCTTTAAAAAATCAATCAATAGCTTTTGTATACACAAACAATGCCATGGCTTAGAAAGAACTTGTGCTGGTGCCGCGGCTCAACAGGCTAATCCTCCGCCTGCAGCACCAGCACCCTGGGTTCTAGTCCTGGTTGGGGCGCTGGATTCTGTCCCAGTTGCTCCTCTTCCAATCCAGCTCTCTGCTGTGGCCCGGGAGTGCAGTGGAAGGTGGCCCAAGTGCTTGGGCCCTGCACCCCATGGGAGACCAGGAGAAGCACCTGGCTCCTGCCATCGGATCAGCGCAGTGCGCTGGCTGCAGCACGCCGGCTGCAGCGGCCATTGGTGGGGTGAACCAATGCAATGGAAAAAGGAAGACCTTTCTCTGTGTCTCTCTCTCTCACTGTCCACTCTGCCTGTCAAAAAAAAAAAAAAAAAAAGAATGGACTTGTAAGACCAGTCACATTCACAACAACAACAAAATTTTTAAATACTTTGGAATAAGTTTAGCCAAGGACATTAAAAATCTCTACAATGAAAATTATAAAAGATTAAAGAAATAGAAAACACACACACACAAAAAGAAAAATTTTCCATGTTCATAGATTGGAAGAATCAATGTCATCAAAATGTCCATAGTACTAAAAGCAATACAGATTCAATGTGATCCCAATCAAAATACTAATGGCATTATTCTCAGATCTAGAAAAAAATGATGCTAAAATTCATATGGAAACACAAGAGATCCTGAGTAGCTAAAGCAATTTTAAACAACAAAAAGAAAGCTGGAAGCATCATAATACCAGACTTGAAGACATACTTCAGGGCAGTTTTAATCAAAACAGCCTGGTACTGATACAAAAATAGACATGTAGACCAATGGAACAGAATAGGAACCATAGAAATTTCACACACATCTACAACCAACTAATCATTGACAAAGGAGCTAAAAACAATCCCTGGAGAAAGGCAGTCTCTTCAACAAACATACTGGGAAAACTGGATCTCTGTGTGCAGAAGTTATGAAACAAGACCTCTACATTGCACCTTATACAAAAATCAACTCAAAATGATCATGGATATAAATCTATGACCTGACACCATCAAATTACTAGTGGAAAACATTGGGAAACTCTGCAAGACGTTGGTATAGGCAAAAACTTTTTGGAAATTACTGTAGAAGCACAGGCAATAAAGATAAAACTAGACACATGGGATTACATCAAGCTAAGAAGTGTCTGCACTACAAAGGAAACACTCAATGAAGTGAAGAGGCAACCACCAGAATGGAAAAAAATATTTGCAAACTATGCAACTGTTAAAGAAATAATATCCAGGATCCAGAAAAGTCTTAAAAAACTCAACAACAGCAAAATAAACAATCCAGTTAAGAAATGGGCAAAGGACATGAACAGGCATTTTTAAAAGGATGACATACAAATGGCCAACAGAGATATAAAAAAATGCTCAGGATCACTAGCCATCAGGGAAATGCAAATAAAAACCTCAATGAGATATCACCTCACCCCAGTTAGAAAGGTTGTCATCTAAAAACCAAAAAAGCAATCAGTGCTGGCAAGGATGTGGTGAAAAATGTGCACTAATCCACTGTTGAGAATGTAAACTAGTATAACCATTATGAAAGACCATATGGAGATTCCTCAGAGATCTGAAAATAGATTTATCATATGATTTAGCCATCCCACTCCTGCTAATTTACCCAAAGAAAATGAAATCAGCATACTGAAAGAGTTATCTGTGCCCCTGTGCTTATTGCAGTTCTATTCACAATAGCTAAGACAGAATCAACACGGATATCCATCAGCTGAAGACTGGATGAAGAAAATGTGATATATATATATATATATATACACACACACACACACACACATTATAGAATACTGCTCAGCCATAAAAAATGAAATCCTGTCTTTTGCAACACAATGGATGCAACTGGAAACCATGATTCTTAGTGAAATAAGCCAGTTTCCAAAAGGCAAATACCATGCTTTCCCTGATTGGTGGTAAGTAAGACACAGAGTACAAAAAGGTAATGTGTATGAGTGAAAGTGACATTTTGAATTTTGATTATTGTTTACAACCCTTGTGTATACTCTTGAGCAACAGTGCTTTTTTCTACTTACTACTCATTGGATTCTTTATTTGGTGGAGGGTTAAACTTATGATTATAAAATAAACTGAAAGTATGTCATTGTAGAAATTAAAAGAAAAAATAAGGAAGGAGAGGGGGGTATGGGTGGGAGGAAAGCTCACATGGGAAGTATCATTATGCTCTTCAACCTGTGTGTATGAAATAGATGTAACTTGTGCCACTTGTATAAATAAAAATTTAAAATTAAAAAAAGAAAACTGGTAATAAAATCAGGTGTAACTTCAAGAGGAAACATTGGAGAAGAATCATGCTGGGTCTATAAAGAATTGCACTTGTGATGGATGGCACACATGTTTTTGCTGCACCAAGATTATTATCTTATTAAATATATCAAGGTGAAAATGTCACCATCATCTGGAGAGCTGGACATGTCTGACTAGGGCATGACTAGTGGGTCAGTTCAATAGTACATATGTGAGGCCTTTTGGAATAAAAGAGAAAAGCTCCAGTTTGAAAAATAAGGGCCGGCACCATGGCTCACTTGCTTAATCCTCCGCCTGCGGTGCCAGCATCCCTTATGGGCGCCGGGTTCTAGTCCTGGCTGCTCCTCTTCCAGTCCAGCTCTCTGCTGTGGCCCAGGAGGGCAGTGGAGGATGGCCCGAGTGCTTGGGCCCTGCATCCCATGGGAGACCAGGAAGAAGCACCTGGTTCCTGGCTTTGGAATGGCACAGCGCCGGCCGTGGTGGCCATTTGAGGAGTGAACCAATGGAAGGAAGACCTTTCTCTCTGTCCCTCTCTCTCACTGTCTATAACTCTGTCAAATAAAAAAATAAGCAATGCACCAATAGTTATTCACTTTAAAACTAGTAAACTAAAAGTTTATAGTTAAGGCATTGTAGTCAATAAGGATAAATGTCTGTGTCCAAGACAGCTAGAATGGAGCAAGGGTACACTTGACTGGTGTCCACATTATCTGGTACTACACTGTTGATCAGTGGGTATGTGAGCTTACATGTCCCTAAACCCTGCTTTTTGCTTCGCTACAGGTTATGTCTAAGCCAGGCTGAAGAGATGAGTGGTATTCCATTGCAATATTCCATTAGAGAAACATATTTGAAAGCCTTCTGGAAATCTAGGGGCTCTTCCTCATTGTGAATCCTAACCCCTATCTTTTGTGAGTGTTCTTGTTCTACTTTAAAACACTATGACACTGTCTTTACTGGTGAGGGAGAAAGTGTCCATGTGCTTTATTGGACCTGGCACCCCAATTCCACATCTAAATGCCACCCTTTCCTTAGCAGCAGATCACAATCTATCACCGTCAGAAGTTCTACAGAAATTGCTGAAATTCTACCCCCGAGCTGCACTGCCTCCTAGACCCGGTTCATGAGTCACTGTCCCATCCTACATGCGGAAATCTCTTAATATTCTCAATAATGTTAAGAAACAGGTGGGTTATTGGTGTAAGTTTCTGTGTAGTTTATTGCATCATAACTGTGGGGAGCAACTGGGAGCAACTCGGACTAGACTAAGTTACTGGAATTAAGACTTATTCTATGCATCTGCTCTCCCACAATATGGCGCTGAGAAGGGAAACAGCTTCTACACAGCTGCCTCCAGTTCAACCAATAAACTGTGGGACCTGCTCCTGATTGGATAGGATAGGAGGGCCGAGCAGACAAAAGAACAGGGCAGGGTCCTGTGTCGTTCCTCCATGAAGAGGGGGAGCGACAATAACTTTAAAGAATCATTAGATAGGAGAATATATGGAATATCCATGAAGGAATTAAACTGATTCTACAAGGATAGAAGTAGATTTTAGCCTTCAGATCTTAAATAATCAGTCGCAGACAGGGAGATGATGTAGTTATTTTGGCCTAATATAATCTCTGTGTACATCTGGGTTTCAAGACAGTATAATAACCTCACTGACCAGTTACTATTAATAAATGTTTGGTTATATGAACTATAGAAATGTACTTTAGAAAATACATCTAGGAAATTAAAAGTTATCATTCATGACATGATTCACAGATTCTTAGTCATCTTTC
Organism: Oryctolagus cuniculus; assembly: GCF_051225735.1. Lineage (NCBI taxonomy): Eukaryota > Metazoa > Chordata > Mammalia > Lagomorpha > Leporidae > Oryctolagus > Oryctolagus cuniculus. The sequence continues at coordinate 14,386,471 of NC_142879.1, forward strand.
TGCTGTATTTCCACAAACTTTATACTGTAAAATAGTATTCCTGACTACTTAGCTGGTGGTCATAGGATGGAAACCTAATGAAATATTAATTTCATTAAATTTACAACAGGAATAAGTGATTTTTTTAAAAATAAATCCACTTGTCTTTGGAAAAGAGTGACCATCTTTATGTTCCAACTTGAACAATGAAAGGATAAATAAAAACAGAATTTAAATAGTTGCATATTTTGGTTGCTCAAACTATACATGAGGGGACCTCAAAAAGTTCATGGAAAATATTATGGAAAAATTATGCATAGATTTCAATTTTTGGCACTAAAGTGAACTTATCCTTTAATTATATCTTTTCACAAACTTTTCAAAATATGCTTATATATATGTAGTTTAAAATATAGTTACATACAAATACTTTTAAAACACCTTCAAAGTTGTACAGATTAAACAAATTGGCCAAAAAGTGATGGCGAATGTTGCTCAATGAGGATTGTTTGCAGTTCCCATGGGTGTCTTTGTGCTGTTTGTCTTCCATTTTACAGACCAAACCACTCCATCACCCTGTAGGTGAATATTGGCCTGTCTTCTCCAGTCCTTGAATGGCTTATGAATTTAAAGTTCCTTGCCTTTACTTCAAGAAAAACCAGCACTTTGAGAAATACTTAAGTGCATCTCTGTTTTCCCCCCAAATTTTCAAGCTTTGGAAGTAGGGTGGTTCTATACTGGAAAGTACTGCTGCACGTGTGCCTTGCTCTACACAACGGTGCCTTTTGCAGAGAAGATGATTGACAGAGTGATTAAAGAAATGAAACAGTGAACGTTGAGGCTGTTTATGGTTAACTAGGCTTCTTGTTATAAACAGCATTAAGCCTGCTTTCAGTGTATCTTTGGGTTCCATGGGCATGATTGCAAATCTGCTTTTACTCATATCCTGTATTTTCAAATAGATTGGACATTCACACAGCACTTAAACTGCTGAAGAAATAATTACTGAGGTATTTAAAGTCCATTTCTGCCAGTAAATAGAATGGCTGAAAACAAAAGCAATCAAGGCGTACGTGTGAGCAAAGAGGGTTAGAAAGATGAGAACACTGCAGAAGGCTGCGTTCCAGCTATTTGTGTTCACTTCATTAGGGATGTACTTTCAGATCTGTAGCCTGAGCGTCTTCTCAATTTCACTATAAAGAATAACTAAGGGCCGGCATTGTGGCGTAGCGGATAAAGCCGCTGCCAGCAGTGCCAGCATCCCACATAGGTGCCAGTTCGAGTCCTGGCTGCTCCACTTCCGATCCAACTTTCTGCTATGGCCTGGGAAAGCAGTGGAGGATGGCCCAAGTCCTTGGACCCCTGCACCCATGTGGGCGACCAGGAAGGCACTCCTGGCTCCTGGCTTCGGATTGGCACAGCTCTAGCAGTTGTGGCCATCTGGGGTGTGAACCAGCAGATGGAAGACCTCTTTCTCTCTTTCTGCCTCTGCCTCTCTGTAACTCTGCCTTTCAAATGAATAAATGAGACAGGATGGAAGGGTGGACATGGGGGTCCAGTAGGTTAGGATGCAGTTTGTGATGGAAGTGCTGGTTCCAATCCTGGCTGCTCTCTTTTGATCCAGTATTCCTACTAATGCTCCCCGGGAAGTCAGCTGATGATGGCCCAAGTACTTGGACCTCTGCCATCTATGTGGGAGACTCAGATGAAGTTCTTGTCTCTTGGCTATAACCAGCCCAAGCCCAGCTGTTGCAGCCATCTGAGGGACCAGAGGATGGGAGATCTTTTCCTCTCTCTGTGTCACTTTGCCTTTCCAATAAATAAATACATATATTTTTAAAGAGTTAGATAAAGACTGAAAAGCGAAGAGCAGCAGGACTCTAAGAGATCTTCGTATTTAACTTAGTGACATCACTGGATGTTCCTGATGTCTGTTTCCCAGGCAGACACATAGACACATACAAAGTACTCTGTAGCGACCCGTAGTTTTTAAACTGATCTTTGGGAACTGACTACTCTCTGTCGGCATGGATAATGGGGAGATGGGTGTGAATGTTCCAGTGACAGGAAGTGCAGTGTTGTTGAGGAAAACCATGTCCTGTGAAACGGCTTCAGTTTGGCTCCACATCAAGAATGAAAGGGAAACAATCCCTGAGCATACTTCCTTCATTGCAGTGACTTACTGCTCATTGTGGATTGGCCTTTGGCTTTCACACTAAGAGGCAAGAAACACAGATTACGTTGAATTCTTTTGACTAAAGGAAATCGTGATATAAACATAAACTGCTGGTTTTACTAATTCTTCCATGCTTTAAAACTAATATAACATATTACTTTTTCCTACATTGAAAATATAGTGTATTAAAGTGTTTCTTCAGTTTTACAGAGACTATAGAAATAGCCAGGAAAAAGCCATTGTCAGTTTGCCACTATTTTTAAACCTTGGACTGTATACTCAAAGTATCATAACTAGGTAATTCAGACACAGCAGAGCTGTCTTTCTGTGATTTTGAGTTCTGGGGATTTTCGGTGAAGTTAAAGTTTGTGGCAATTTTATTGTTTTACTGGGAAGTTCATCTGATTCATCTACACACAATTAAAAGCAAGGAGCCATTACAGGTGAAAGGTAACTTTCTACTATTTTTCATGAGCATTTTCAAGGCTAGATAAAGATTTGTTTTCTGACACTGTACAGTGACCAGTGCCAGGGCAAGAGAAAAGTGATCTCCCTTGGGTTGTCTGCAGTCTGCACTTTGACTTCCTCCTCTTGGCCCAGTTTAGTCCAGACATTTCAACAGCTTGACTAAGCCTCATCACCATTTAGCTGCCAAATCCAGCAGCTGCCAACATCACTACTAGCTTTTTAAGTACACCTGTTGCCAGCACTATGTTTGAGTCAAGAAGGCTAGACCTTTTGGGTTTGCTCAAGTGGCTAGGATTTCTTTCAAAGGAGAATTATTTCTAATATTCCTTCTTCAAGAAAAGAAAAACATAACCTGTTCTGGGTAGCTTACGAAGGAACAACAGGTTTGATAATCAGTACTACCTCTTAATTTTCATTTTTAATTTGTGGGGCCAGTAAAGCTATATAAGTAACAGTTTATTAGTAAATTAGTAGAATTAGTAAAACCAGCAGTTTGTTTATATCACGATTTCCTTTAGTCAAAAGAATTCAACGTAATCTGTGTTTCTTGCCTCTTAGTGTGAAAGCCAAAGGCCAATCCGCAATGAGCAGTAAGTCACTGCAATGAAGGAAATATGCCCAGTAACAAGGACTTGGTGTGAACCAGGAGGTTTTTAAGTGTAATAATCAAATATAATCCACAGCAGAGTTAGTCTGATAGTTAATGGTATATATTGCATGGTAATTAGGTTCTACACGCTAAGCTGTTCATAGATAAGACTATAATGAATGCATATTACCAAGCACATCATCATTTCTGGAGCAAGCTCGTGAGGACGTGAACAAAAATGCAGTTAAAGCTGGCTCCCGCCATACAGGATCTCTGGACCAGAAGCGTCTCTTTGGCCAGGGCTCTTCACTTTTCCATTGGCATCTGCTCCAGGCTAGGAGGCCAGGGGCTAGGAAGAACCTCTCCTGTCCACCACACAGATGATACAGTGATACAGAGAAAGTGCAGTGGATTGGGTGTGAAGTCTCCTCTACCACAGGAACACGGAGTTATCACTCAGCTGCAGTTTTGTAGTCCTGTAAGGTGAAGAGCTAGGACACAGTAGATTCTTTTTTTTTTTTTTTTGACAGGCAGAGAGACAGAAAAGTCTTCCTTTGCCGTTGGTTCACCCCCCCCCCCCCATGGCAGCTACGGCTGGTGTGCTGTGCCAATCCAAAGCCAGGAGCCAGGTGCTTCTCCTGGTCTCCCATGCGGGTGCAAGGCCCCAAGCACTTGGGCCATCCTCCACTGCACTCCCGGGCCATAGCAGAGAGCTGGACTGGAAGAGGAGCAACCAGGACAGAATCCGGCGCCCTAACCAGGACTAGAACCCGGGATGCTGGTGCCGCAGGCAGAGGATTAGCCAAGTGAGCCACGGCACCAGCCAGAGACAGTAGATTCTTTCCACACTTCAGGCACTACAGAACTACGACTAGTCTTCACAACCGGCACGGCTGCATGAGCTCATTTTGATTCACTTGCCTATCGGTCAAACCTCACCTATGTCCGCAGTCTCAGGTTGGAAGGGTCTTAACCCTGGGATACCTGGGTATTCCTCCTGCCATGTGTCTCTGTGGATGACGCAAGTGACACTGTTCCAATTGGCGTGGTTTGGTGTGAAGTGACAAATGATCCGGTCCCAATGCCACCTTCACTGGTTTCATTCTCCCTTCTTTTCTTAACCCCACATTTAACGCCTCAGCAAATCTTGGTGGCCCCATCTTGGAAATATTATCTGGAACCTGTCCAGCTTCACCACCTCCGCTGTTAGTGTGCTGATCTAAGTTGTCCCTATATTTCACCTGGTCAGCATATCTCCCAGCTTCTTGTTGCTCCTGCCCTGGGGCCTGGCCTCCCTCTGCGAGCAGCTGTCCTCTCCCATGGCAAATCAGGTTTGCTCACTCCCCCAGTGGCTATGCCATTCAGAATACATTCTAAAGGTTATGGGGCTCTACATGTAACCCCTTCCCACACCCCACCCCTTCTTCTGACTGCACCAGCTACTCTCCCCCTGCTCGCTGGAATCTGGCTACCCTGGCCTCCGGGCTATTTCTCAATCATGCCCAGCCCACTTCCACTCCAGGGTCTTCTCATTTGCTCTTCTGTGCACCATGCTGTACTCTCAGAGAGCCACGTAGCTCATTTTCTCACGTCTTCAGGTCTCAAATGTCAGAGAGGCCCACCCAGACAAACATTGAAAACAGCACCCGCCTTCTCCGGTCTGCATGGCCTGCTCCAGCAATGACTCACCGCCCGACATGGTAGGTATTTATTAGCTTATTGTCTCCCTTCCCTGCGTCAAGGTAAGTTCTAAGAGGGCATGGGCCATGCGCCTTGGTGAACTGTTGTGTCCGCAGCCCTTAGAACCCTGCCTGGCACGTGGACGAACACTTCTCCAGCCACTTGAATCAACAGCCAATGATTTTCTCCCTCTCAAAATAAACTCCACTAATCTGAACTCCCTCGCTTTAACGTTTTAAATGCTTGAGCTCTAATCTACTCATTCTTGGCGCTAGTCCCATTGGCAAGGCATTCAAACTCTTGAAAGGCTTCAGATGTACAGTAACCATTTAATGAGAGCTTTCTTAAGAGGCCAGGGTTTGTGATGCAGCACTTGGCTTCATCTCATTTAATTCTGTGGTCCGGGAGACAGGCGATCGCTGGCTCATTTCTCCTCTTCCAGACAAAGCCACTATGATTTGGAGTGATTAAATAATTTGCTGCTGGGTCATGAGAATCCAGGTGGAGCTGACTCCCTACCGCCTCCTTGCTGTCTCCTCCAGTAATTCACGTCCGGTTACCGAGGGAGTCAAGTGGCTGCATCCCCAGTGGTCCTTTTTGGCGATGTTATGTCTTCAGGTTCTGGGGGTGGGAGGCATTTGCACACATATACGAGTCTGTGACACATAAAACACATCTGTGCACACAAGTATACACCGACTAGATCCCGGATCTTACAGAAGGGTCCTATGTATACCACATTTATACAGACACAGGATGTGTTTCTCTCCTCAGAGGTCCTCCGTGCCAACCGCACGGCACGTGGTCGTCTACGCGGGCGCACCTGCTTTGACACAAGGTGTGCTCAGCTCCTCTCGGGAAAACGCCTCTTTCCCTCAGGCCCCGCCATACCCCCAAGCGCAGAGGGGATCTGAGCCCCCTGGGCAAGACGATGGAGACCCCGCGATCCACACGAGAGGGGACGGGGTCACCGGCCCCAGACCCAGGGAAACGAGGCGGCCCCGGGCCCGCGCCCCTACCTCAGCGGGGAGCCGGCCCGGCGGGGCCTGGAGGGGCGCGGGGGCCCGGGTCCCACCCGCCCCAGGCGGCCGGCGCGGGGCGCGGGGCGCGGGGCGCGGGGCGCGGGGCGCGGGGCGCGGGGCGCGGGGCGCGGGGCGCGGGGCGCGGGGCGCGGGGCGCGGGGCGCGGGGCGCGGGGCGCGGGGCGCGGGGCGCGGGGCGCGGGGCGCGGGCGGGGAGGGGCCGGCGGCCGCCCCGCCCCTCTCCTCGGGGATGCCGGGATGTTTACACTCCTGACAGCAGCGGCGGCGGCGGCGGAGCAGCGGGAGTCGCGCGAGGATGGGCCGCCGCTAGCCTCGCGCTCGGGACGCGCCTCGCCGTGCGCAGCGTGGGTGCCGGCGCCGGCAGCGTCCGCCGGGGCGGCGTGGCGGGAGGTGGCCGATCGGTTAGGGGCCTCGCAGCCACAGCCCCCGGCCCAGTGGGCCCCTGCGCGGCGGCGCCTGGCCGAGCCGCCCGCCCGCCCCGGGTGCCTCGCGGACGGGAGAACCAAAACCTCCCAACTTCCTGGTGAGTCGCTGTCGGCGTCTCGCGTGCCCGGGCCCGGCGGGGCGGCCCGCGGGAGCCCGCGGGCAGGGGGAGGTCGGCGCCGCGCGGGGCGGCCTCGGGAACCCTCGGCCGGGGGAGGTGGGGCGGGGCCGCCGCGCCGGGGTCGGGAGGGGGTTTCGGTCCTTCGGTGGGCAGCGGGTGGCCGGAACGCCTTGCCGGGCAGCGGCCGTGGCGGCTGCTGCAGGCCGCCGCGGTAACTAAGAAACTCCGCGGCCCCGGCGGCGGCGGCGGCGGCGGCGGCGGCGGCGGCGGCAACAGGTCTCCGGTTTGGGGACCGGAGGAACTTGGGCGAAGTCCCGCCTCCACGGCGGCCGCCGATTGGCCGCGCCACGTATTTCTCGCTCGCGGATTGGCTCGCGCTATCTGTCAGGATTCGGCCGCGGCCGGGCTGCTTAGAAAATGAAGTTCGCTGAGGGAGGGTGGTGATGGGAGCGGGGCGGCCGCGGGCGGCTCGGACGTGACTTGAGGAGTGGCGGAGCGGGTGACAGAGTTGCTGGGGGAAGGAGCCTCGGCGAGACCCGGGGTTAGAAGGTGTAGGAGACGGGGCGATTGAATGGTGTTGGGGGTGGAAGTTGAAGACAAAGTCCGAGAGACGGAGGGGAACCTGAGGGAGAAGTGGGAGACCGAGACGCCCACGTGGCCCCCGAAGGGCGCGCAGCCGAGAGGAAGCTGCGGTAGACAGATGCGGAGCGCCCTGGCAGCCTCTCCGTGCTGTGCGCCGTAGGCCTCGGCGGGCGGCTCGCGCCCTCGCCCCAACACGAGACCTGCACTTACTCACGGCGCGCGGGTCTGTGCGTCTGCCCTTGGCTGGGGCGAGAACCCGGAGGACAGTGGTTCGGCGACCGGTCTTCGGGGTGCCGGCCTTCGTAGAGCGTCCGGGGCGCGCCGCGATGGCCGTCATGCCCCGAGGGGCTGGCTGTGCCCCGGCGCGCGCACAGCCCCCGCGGGCGGCCGCGCTGTGTCTTGTCAGGGGGTGCATCGCGGAGTCGAGTTCGGGGTGTGCGTGGCGCGGATCTGTGCTCGTCGGGACCCCAGGCTACTGCGGGCATGTTACGGTCCGAGAACGGCGCGGCGCTTGCACTTAAAAAGTTGACGTGTTTGGGACCCACGGGCAAACCCCGGAAAGCGGTGGCTAGCCGAACGGGCGATGCTCCGTGGCGGCTCTGGCTGGCTGGACCCGAGATCCCGGGCTGCAGCGCTTGGCGAAGGCCGGAGCCCTGGGGAGGGCTCGCGGAGGCTCCGCCGCCCGCCCCGAGGAGGTCCGGTCCGCAGCTTGCTTCACTCCTGAAACCGCAGCATCCTCTATTTGGTGCTGGCCGGGGTAGGGGAGAGACGGCGGAGTGAAAGGGTAGCCGGCGTGCGGGGAGGGTGCTGGAGGGCCGGGACGCCGCGGCCCCGGAACCTGCTGGGTCGCTTTCGGCCGCTGAGAGCTGGAGAGCCCCGCGGGACCCTCCCCGGCGTGCGGGCCGGAGATTCCGCTCCCCGGCGCGAGGCCCCGCCCTCCGGGCGATTGACGGCCGCCGCGGCCAATGCGCGCCGAGGACACCGCGGCCCCCGGCGCGGGAGGGCGGTACTTCCTGTCCCGGCGCGGGGAGCGCCAGTTACGGCCCCGAGGATGCGGGCGGAGGCTGACCCTAGAGGGGTGTGCACGGGACGTGGACATGGAGGGGCCTGCCTCTCGTCGTGGTCCAGCTGCACACCACCGCTCGGACTGAGACTTCCCAGTCGATAGGCAGCGGAGCTGGTCCGCACGCCCACGCCGGATCTGCTTGATTCCCTGAAGCCAAAACCCGGGAATGTCCGAATCCGCAGCGTTGGGCGTCTTCACGACTTCTTGGGCGTCGGTCCCCTGTTAAAAACCGTGCTTTACGAAGCGAAGTCTGTTTCCCAGCCGTTTTGTGCTCTGAGCTGCGAGGCGGGTTTCTGTGTCCAGATGGTACCCGCAGCACCCCCGGCACGCGTTTCCCTGGCTGCACAGTTTCAGGAGTTCGTTTGCAGCCCAGGGAAACAGCGCCGACCCCGAGGATGCGGTGGCCGCGACCGGGGAGGGGGCCTGCGGGTTCCGGAGGCAGCAGAGCTCAGCCTGCCCTTTGCTGGTCCAGAGCCGCCGCGCGGGCCGTGAGGACGGCGGCCAGCTCCTGGGCGCAGTGGGCGCCCCGCAGCTCCGCGGGGCCACACGGTTAGGGGTTCTGGTCTTCTCAGCTGTCCAGTGCGCTTACTGAGATGCAGGCCTCTCCTGCTTCACTAAACGTGTGGTAGCAGATATGAGAGCCTTTTACAGCTTTTCTAGAACCAAGCACTGTTTTCTAGGAATTGCCTGAAGTTCGGAAGCGTGTCTCCACAGAATTGTGAATGTAGCCCTCACTCTGGAGAGAAAGTTGCTTCATGCAGTTTTGGAAAAAGTTGGCTTAAGTAGCTAATACACTCCAAAATTCCTTTCAGGTTTGGGTGTTTTTTTTTTTTTTTATTTTTTATGATAGGCTTTGGTATTTAAAAAATGTGCAGTGCAACTGCAGCACTTTCTCCCCATTCCGAGTTTCATCCAAATTAAAGTACTTGACCCTACAGATGTTTGTTAGAGAGTTGTGTGGATAGGTATTTCAGTGCATCATTTATAAAACACGGAAGCAAACTTAAAGTAGCTCTTGAGAGTATTGTGGAAATTGTGTGTATGGTTATTGTTTTCCCTGAATTTATTGGCGATTTTTTTATCAGCATTTCTCTGTGTTTAGCAAAACATGTTAAGAAGTGTTGGGGCCCGCACCCTGGCTCACTTGGTTAATCCTCCGCCTGCGGTGCTGGCATCCCATATGGGCGCCGGGTTCTAGTCCCAGTTGCTCCTCTGTCAGTCCAGCTCTCTGCTGTGGCCCGGGAAGGCAGTGGAGGATGGCCCAGGTCCTTGAGCCCTACACCCGGAGGAAGCACCTGGCTCCTGGATTCGGATCGGCGAAGTCGCGGCCGTAGCGGTAGCGGCCATTTGGGGGGTGAACCAACGGAAGGAAGACCTTTCTCTCCCTCTCCCTCTAACTCTACCTGTCAAATAAAAAAAAGTGTTTCTTGTTATACTTAGTGAAATAGCCGGTCCCAAGAAGACAGAGATAATATATTTCCCCTGATCTGAGGTAACTAATAGATTACCTAAAAGGTAATCTGTAGGAATAAAATTGACATTTTGAAATTGGATGATTGTTTACAGCCCTTGTCTGGAGGCTAGAGGAACAGTGTTTTTTTCTTCATACTATTTGATGAACTCTTAGTGTAGGGTTAATCTTATGAGCATAAAGTTAACTGAAAATAGATCTTTCTAAAAATTAAGAGTGGGAATAGGAGAGAGAGGAAGAAGAAGGGAGGGTGGGGTTGGGAAGTATCACTGTTCCTCCTTCTATATAGGAGATAGATGAAATTTGAATACTTTAAATTTTAAAAAAGAAGTGTTTCTTTGCACTTGCAATCAAAAAGATGCCATTATAAGATATAATGGTAGTTCAGGAATTTTAAATTAATGCTATTAAATGTCAGGGTTATAATTTTTTTTTTTTTTTTTTTTGGACAGGCAGAGTGGATAGTGAGAGAGAGAGACAGAGAGAAAGGTCTTCCTTTGCCATTGGTTCACCCTCCAATGGCCGCCGCTACAGCCGGCGCACCGCGCTGATCCGATGGCAGGAGCCAGGAGCCAGGTGCTTTTCCTGGTCTCCCATGGGGTGCAGGGCCCAAGCACCTGGGCCATCCTCCACTGCACTCCCTGGCCACAGCAGAGAGCTGGCCTGGAAGAGGGGCAACCGGGACAGAATCCGGCGCCCCGACCGGGACTAGAACCCCGTTTGCCGGTTCCGCAAGGCGGAGGATTAGCCTAGTGAGCTGTGGCGCTGGCAAGGTTATAAATTTTTACACTGCTGATTTTTTGCATAATTATTCGATTATCCCTATATGTTACACATTATTACAATTTTTTTTTTCATTCTGAGGAAAACAGACTATTTCATAGTTTTTAGTGGAAAGGAATGAGGACATGTGGTTATGAATGAAGCATTCTTTAATTTTTTGGAGCAGGATAACTTCTTTTTTACCCTTTGTCAAAATAACAGCTCTGTCATGCTATTCATCTATTGAGCTTATAGAGGAAGCTGTTTATAATAATAGCTATCCAAAGTATTAAGCCAAATGAACAAAAATTTTTAAAGGGGTCTGTAAAGATTTAGAAATACATGTTTTCAGCTGCTTAATGAAAATGGGCCCTTCTAGGTTGGCGGTAGTTACGGGCTGCTTTTGGTTTAGAACAAGCATTCACAAACTCATTCTTTAAAGGGCTAGGCAGTTTCTGCTTTGGGGAGTCATATGGTCTCGGTGCAACTGCTGCCACTGTAGCCATAAAGACAGTACCTGAATAAGTGAGCAGGGCTGTGTGCCAGTAACATATTATTGTTTTTTTTTTTTTTTTTTTTTTTGACAGAGTGGACAGTGAGAGAGAGAGAGAGAGACAGAGAGAAAGGTCTTCCTTTTGCCGTTGGTTCACCCTCCAATGGCCGCCGCGGCCGGCGCACCTCGCTGATCTGAAGCCAGGAGCCAGGTACTTATCCTGGTCTCCCATGGGATGCAGGGCCCAAGCACCTGGGCCATCCTCCACTGCACTCTCTGGCCACAGCAGAGAGCTGGTCTGGAAGAGGGGCAACCGGGACAGAATCCGGCGCCTGACCGGGACTAGAACCTGGTGTGCCAGCACCGCAAGGCGAGGATTAGCCTAGTGAGCCGCGGCACCGGCTCAGTAACACATTATTGTTACAGCGGGCTGGCAGGTGCCCCCAGCTCTCGAAGGGAAGACCTATGATTGTCTAAACAGGATTCTAGGCTATTGGTGTTTGGGTTGATGGGGCAGTGTTTTAGAACTTTTTGTCCTTGGGCCTTTGGGACAATTTGTTGATCTCAGATTCCCTCAGAATAATATCTGGCTATGCACCCCCTAATTCCGTGTTTCATTTCAGAGAGTTCATGAACACAGCAGCCTCTGTCAGGTGTAACTACCTCTTCAGGTTTCTCCACCGTTCTCTGCCTCTGGGGCGGGGCGGGGGGCAGTCGCACACCCTTCGGGATTCGGAAGGAATATGTCACTGCCAACCCAAGACAGTCATTTCTCCTACTTGATTAGCTAACAACACTTGATGTGAAAGAATTTTCATGTGTTTAGTAGTTTTCATCTTAAGTCTCATGCTGTGACTCCTTTGTTGCCTTTAGAGGGAAGTTCTGGTACGAGCAACAGGGTGGGCAGATTTTTTTCTTTTTTGAGAAAAATTGACTTAGTTTTTCATAAAAGACTTTTGTCCAGTAAAAACTTGTTAGAAAAATACCGGAAAAGGCCTGTGCTTTGGAGGAGAGCCCATAGTCCAGGTGTGTGTGGCCTGGGGGGGAGGTACCTCCTGGCCTTGCTCTAAGAATTAGCTGTAAGCTGACCTGGTGCAGCTACTGAGAAGCGGTAGAGTGGAATGGAAAATGCAACAGCTTTGAGTTACACAGGAGAATTTCTCAGCCTTAGCCAGGAGTGGGTTTTGGATGTGCTGGAATTTTGACCCCTTAGCCCTCAGGGAGGCCAGGTGGAACCCGGGATATTCAGAGTTTCCTGGCTGGTTCCCACCATCTGCAAGCAGCCTCTTCTCTCTATCTGACCCTGCTGCCCGTCCATTATCACTTCTGTGTTTACCATGGTGTGGAGAAGACCAGCTAGGCACCAAGCCCCAGGTTTGTTTCCTGTGTTATGACCTTGGTGGAGTTATTTAACTTGTTTAGATGATAGTTTTCTCAGTTCATAAAAGTTGCTTTGAGGAGTAAATGAAGACGTCTTTGGAAATGCATGGTAGTAGGCCCAGTGATAGTTTCATTTTGCCTCTTTTTAGGACAGCCTGGGTGGCAAGTGTGCTCCTGTTACCAGTCTCTTCCATGACGAGCCTCCTCACCTACTCTGCTCGGGCCCTCTTTCGTCTGAACAGGCTGCTTCCCAGTTCTCCTGCCCTGCCTGTTTCTGTGTTGGAATTACCTTCCCTTTGCCCTATTATTTCTGTATTCATAATGTGATGATTCCCACATTGAATCACTGTTACATGCTTTTCTCTGGGGAGGGAGCAGGCAGAGCAGCAGTCCTTAGTTCCTTGGGGGAAAATCCACATGAGGCCAGGGGTTCCATTCTGGAAGCATCATGGACATTTCAGAAAGATTTGAAAAGGACAGAATTTAAAATCTCATTTCTAGTATGGTGACAATTCTGATTTATTTCATTGTTGAAATATTTCCCCTATATTCTTGTATTTACCTACATATATTTTTGTGATTTTTTTTACTTTTATTTGGTTGTTACTATAACAAAGCCACATATCCTCTATTATATCAAGAATTGGAAAAATCGAATTACATATGCTTATAAGAAATTTATATGCTTCTAAAAATGTAAGAAAATCCAAATCTTATGTGCCTTTGTATCTAACTGATGGGCCCTATAGTAAAGGAATACGATAAACATGCATGCTGCCATAAAGACACCTAGAACTGGCCAATGGGTGACGTAATGTAGGCAAACAGCATGTCCGGTTCCAAGCAGTTTACTTCTAGGCGTGGTTTGTTAGCAAACAAATACACATACATTGAAAGATATTATGCAAGAAAAATGCCTTTTGGTGGATTGGTTTTATGGAATGAAATCTATTTTCATTTCTCATGGCAACCTACAAATTCACTTGCTTTATTTTCTTTGGTCTTAGGAGTTAGAACGTGTTAGAATATGTGTTGTATCTGTTGAGAACTGACATTTATTTACATTTTGAAAATACATCTAAAATAAAATTTTAATGTGCTTTTTACCTTTAATGAAACTTTTATTGTATTTTGAAAGGCCTAGAGATAGACACAGAGAGTTCTTATCTTCTGGGCTACTCCCCCAAAACCCACACCAAGCTGGGAACCAGGAACTCAGTCCAGGTGCCTCCCTGGGTGCACAGTTTCTTGAGCTGTTACCACTGCCTCCCAGTGGCTGGGTTAGCAGGAATCTGGAGGTCAGGAGCTGGAGCTGGGTTTTGGACCCAGGTATTCCAATGTGAAGTGCAGCCAATTTAACTGGCACCTTAACTGCTAGGCCAAATGCCCTGCTCAAGTTGATAAATATTTTGATTTTTGAATGGCTTATTATTTCCAACTTCACTTTGATGTTTCATGACTCTTTGAAATACCAGCTTTTGATAAAGCTTGTCTTTTATTACATAATTCTCCCATTTACTCTTCTAGTTGCTCCTGTTTTAAGTAGGAAGAAATTTATTACATGGTATTTAATAGAATTTGATAGTTCTGAGGGTGTTCAGCCTTTCAGCAGTTTCCCTATACCAGGCTACCAAGAAGGTGCTTCCTGTCCTGTGATCAGAGAACCTCAAGTTTGTGACCGTGAAGCTGCGCAGTGATGAGGACATAGCTCTAGTAAAGAAGATGCCGCTACTTGGGGGCCCAGCATTATACCCTGACGGTTTTGGTCCAGAAAATGCATGCTCTGGGCTCTGGCTCTTAGCATCTAGTTTCCTAGGGTTGTTGGCCGGCTTTAAACAACAGAAATTTATTCTCCTGTAGTTCTGAAGGCCGCAAGTCAGAAAGCAAGGTATTCACAGTGCCTGTTGTCTCTGCAGGCCAGGGAGAACACACATCATAGCCCTCTCTTAGCTTCTCATATTGGTGGCAGTTCTTGCCTTTCTTACCTTGTATCTCTTTGGCATAGCCTTCTTCCTGTGTGTGTTGTGTCTCTTCTCTTACAAGGTCACCCTAATGACCTCATCTTTACCTCCTATCATTCTTACACTTAAAATGTGACAAGCAAAGTCTATGCTTTGCTGTTCAGATTCTTTACCATACAAAAGATTTTCAAATGTGTTTTTGGTCTTAACAGCAAATTTCAAGGTTGTGCAGGGATTGTGTATGAGAGAGAGAGACACCCAAACCATCATGTACATATAAATATGTGAGGTTTTCATAAGGTTTATGGAAAAATACAGATTATGAAAACAGGATGCATGGATCTCAAAATTTTTTGCTCCCAAATAAACATAACTTTTAGCTTCATTTTCCATGAACTTCTTGAAGTACCCTTATTTAATATGCAGTTAATATTCTATTGCTCCAATGAAAGAGCTGTTACAAAATTAAGTTTTTTATTTACCTTTATTGTCCTGTGGTTTCCCTCAGGAGACCTTAGGTACATACTTCACTAAGTCAAATACTTAGTGATCTGGAAGGAAACTTGAGATTGTCTTAACTGGTCTTTTCATCTGCTGTGAGAATAAACTGAGATTCAGGTAATATAGACTGATTCACCCACTTTCCGCTAGGTTTCCTGTATCCTAAAGTTGTTGACAGCAGGTGCAGCATTCTTTTCGGTTCTCCTGAATTAACTTTGTTCATGGTAAGTGTTCAGTGAGGATTTGCTGATAAGGTGATGGCATTGTGATCACCTCATCAAATCAGCATCTCACAAGTGCCTGCTTGTGCTTTGGTGAAGTATTTCTGTTGTCTTGAAGATGAGGAGCATTAAGGCAATTTATATGCTTGCTTTGAAGTAGATCAGACAAGAAGAAATTACCAAGATGGAGAGCAGGCAAGAGCCCTTGCATGAGAGCCAATAGATAGGATAGTAAAGGCCAACAAGTTCTTGGGAGTTCTGTGGTAAAAACATGTTTCATTATGTTAGAGACTTTGACTCATCAGAACCAAGCTTTGGTTTTGCCTGCCATTTTAGTAAATTGAAAATAACTTACATGTTCCGCTTTTTCCCGTATGCTTAGAATGTTTGGTGACCCATTGGTCAGGTTCTCCCTCTAATTTCTTCTCTTCTTGCTGTGATTGAAAGATCCTAAGTAGCTCAGTTTCCTTAATCTCTGTGGCTGTGCCTCTCTTTTAGAAATTGCTCTGGTTCATTAATTATCTAAGAAGTCTTTGGAAAATGCATATGGTTGGAAAAAAAAAAGCTATTCATGGGGATTCAAATATTTTTTTCAGACCAAAATAAACTTATGTTTTAATTCCGTTTTCCATGAAGTTTTTGAAGTCTCTGCATATTTGCTACCTGTTTCAATGACAATCCTGTCTTGCCAAGTAGAATGATTAGAAATCAATCAAATCAGTCCTAAAGGATTTATTTCATGATTCCTTGATCTAGTTATATCTATATAGTGAAAAGGATTGCAACAAAATTGTGTGGCTGTTGAAGAAGATATTAGTGACTTTTTCACCATCACTAAGATTGGCTGTATTTTCAAAGCATTTGTCCTATTTCTGTATTCTCAGATTGTGGTCCTTAGCATACCTGCTGCATGCATCAGAGGTTCTGACTTGCTATGCGTGAGCATTGGCTTTTTCTAACAAGTGTCCCTGATGACTTTCAGTTTTAGTTTTAGTTTTGCTTATTATTAGAAAGGCAGAGAGACAGAAGAAATCTCCATCTGTGAATCACTCCTCAAATGCCTGCAACAGCCAGGGCTGGACCAAGTAGAAACCAGGAACCACGAACTCCATCCAGGTCTCCCATGTGGGTGTCAGGGATGCAACTACTTGAGCCATTCATTGCCTGCTGCCTCCCAGGGTGCACATTTTAGTGGAGCTGGGCCTCAAGCCTCAGCACTCCCAGGTTGATGTCCCAAGCAGTATTTTAACCTCCAGTGTCAAATGCCTGCGCCCTAACCCCCAGATATGAATTTTATATGCAGATTTGGAAAGCCCTTGTTCTGTGCTGGGAACCTGCATTTAAGTAGGCAGTGCAGTTGATTCTAATGCAGGTGTTCCTCAGGCCACACCAAGAAATACCACAGGATCTTTGTCTTCTGGTTTCCTTTCCTGCTGCTGACATCATCCGGTTGGGGATGTGTAGCCCTTTGGAGTAGCACCACCTAGTAGTCAGACTCTTATAGTAACATGGAACCAGTATCTCAGCTAGGAAAACGGAAGATGCTATGAAATCATATATAATTATTAAAGAATGTAAGTATTTTATAAATAACAATTGAGTAATAAAAGGAGAGAAAATTTTACTTTAAGCAAAGTGAAAGAAAATAGTGCACTTAAGTGGTAATTTTAGTTCTTCCCAACCAGCTCCCCCCATCTTTGTGTACTGCCTCTGCAGTGTGCTGTTTTCACCATTTTTGGCATTTGTATAACTGGGTGTTAAAGCTTACCACTTCCCTTACCTCTGGGGTGGTTTGTTTTCTGCAGAAAGGGCAAAAGCCCCTTTCCTGGCCACAGAGTTTTTGCCTCCAGTTCCCACTGCCTGAGACCTACCTGCTGTTCTCTTTGTTCCATGGCGTGGCCACACCAGGCGTTTCTGCCTTGTGTATCTGGTCATGCTGGAAAGTGATCAAGAACACTGTGATGAGTAACCTGTTCCTTTTTCCATGACTATCTTATTTCCATTTGGGACTTTGATAACAAGTAGCTGGGACGTGAACCCCTTCTGACTTCCTTCCTTGTCAGTAGTATCGTTTGCCCATTCAGTGAGGCACTTTGTTGAAGAGTGTCTGTTTGGTAACTTAAAATTTCCTTTCTGTCAGTGATTCCCCTCACTGTCTTCCCCCACCCCCTTTTCTCCCAAAGCAATTTGAGGCTTATAAACAGTACAAATCCCTTTTGTCAGTGACACTTTGCAACCTCCCCCTCTTAATTTGATATAAGAGGAGGCAACTTGATGTTAGGGTGTTCTGAAATTCTGGATGAGGTCAGGCTCATCTTCAGGCTCATATCTTTTCAAATTCCATTTTTAAATTTAATATAAGCTCAATTAACATCTGTGGAACTGGGTTTAAGAGTGGAGTGTCTGGCCACGGGCAAGCATTGGTAGTGTGATGAATGGTTCAGATGATGGAAGAAGCTGGGTCTGTATGTTGCACTGGCCATGGTCAGTTAGGAAACATTGAGACTTCTGCTCCAGCCTGGCCCCTGACCGGCAGTGCTACCATTTCTACTCTTTTTGTGTTCCTGTCTAAGTTGTCATCCTCAGAATGTCAGCATTTCCACATTTTCTAATTTGTGAACTCTGTGGGGGTGTTTGAGTAAGTATTTTGAGAATGCTAGTAAGATGATCCAGTTGACTGCACAGCTTTGGCGTTACAGTCAGCTTCAAATCGAGGTGAGCCTTCTCTGCACTTGGCAGCCAAACCTTCCTAAAGGCAGACTATGGACTTCTGATCTCTGCGCGGGGCTGGCCACAGCTGAAAGATGGACAATTGCAGGATTATATTCTCTTCATGATCACTCTTTTCTCTTTTGTTCCTCCATTTTTCTCATTTTCCTGTTTGGTCCCACCGTTCACAGCACAGAGAAGGAGAAATTTGGGGACTGCTGGCAGGTAGCTGAAAGTGAGCAGAAATGATTGCAGTTAAGGAAGGAACCAAAGGAGGAGTGAGAAACATGTAGACAGCAGTGGCCATTTCACGAGTGAATAGAGAGATTTAATGGTCAGTTTAAAGTTGGAGGAAGAAAAGAAACCTTTAAAAAGCAGAGGGAGATGCAGAAAATAGGAGAGGAAGACAGAGAAGTGACTTTGTGTAATGCTTACTTGATTGAAGAGGTTATTCTAAGATTTCTGAAGACTGTAACCTATGTAAGTGCATAGGTTGCATAGTTGGTTAGTGTGCTTAATTTGCAGATTACAGCCAAGGTGGTACATACATGTCACCTAGATGTATGTGTTAGGTTTTTAAAATCTACATTGTTTGCAGTGTTTGATTATTAATTAATTCTAGATATGACTACGGCTCAACAACCTTTTCATTTTTGTTGGTTGATCATGGAAGGAAGATAGATCGTCAGTCAACAGGTGGCTAAAAGAAGTTCTGAGAGAAGATGGCGGTCTCCACAGGAGTTAAAGTTCCTCGTAATTTTCTCTTGTTGGAAGAACTTGAAGAAGGACAAAAAGGAGTAGGCAATGGTACAGTTAGCTGGGGCCTTGAAGATGATGAAGTATGACACTTACAAGGTGGACAGGCATGATTATTGGGCCACCAAGGACACATTATGAGAACAGAATATAGCCTGAAAGTAGAATGTGGACCTAAATACCCAGAAGCTCCTCCATCAGTTAGATTTGTAACAAAAAATAATATAAATGGGATAAATAATTCCAGTGGAATGGTGGATGCACGGAGCATACCAGTATTAGCAAAATGGCAAAATTCTTATAGCGTTAAAGTTGTACTTCAAGATCTAAGACGTCTAATGATGTCCAAAGAAAATATGAAGCTTCCACAGCCACCAGAAGGACAAACATACAACAATTAATTTTAATGGATCTCAAACTTGTCTTAAATCAACAACCTTCTACTCATATTAATGTCTTGATTAAATATCACAATGCAGAATACCCACACAGTAAAGAATTCCAGCTGGTATATGTGACCCGGACATTTGTAATATATTTAATATATGTACACCCATTATGTTTTCAGGTAATGAGAGGAAAAATGCAGCACACTTTTTCTTTCTTTTGTTGAGGCACTGTCATTTAAACATAAACCTGAAGTGCTCCAAGTAGGATTCAGGTTTACAAGACGCAAGAGTGGTAAGACGTGTGAGATGGCAGTGGAAACATGTGTTTCTGAAAAGTAAAAATCCCAAGAAGGACAAACAGAAATGGCATGCTTTATCCATCTTGCTTAGTGAAAGAGCTGCAGTTGAAATTGTTTAAAGTAGCAGGTACAATGAATATTGTCACAAATTGTGTTAAATTTTACAGCGGTGTGGGTGCTGACTACTAGTAGTATAAAAATATGTTCAGGATTGTTTTGATACCTGTATTTATAATAAAAAAATGTTGGGGGGGTTGATGAATTTCTGTTAAAAGCTGTTCCTGTGTGTTACATGTAATAGACATGGTAAATATTTGTTTACATTCTTTGTTTAACAAACCATGCATTTAAGTTCAATTGAAGTCAACAAAAAAAGAAAATAGGTGTATGGGTATGTGGTTTTGAGATTAAAGTTAGTCATAAAATGTAAATAAAATGTGGAAAGTGTCCTGGGGAAAAAAAAAGTTCTTCCCAGTTTTGCTGCTGATGCCAAGTTTTCACAATGAGAAAGCACCTGGAATCAGGCACTTTGGATTGTTGCTGATGGATTCTTAAATCACCCTTTGAGTCTGGAGAATTTTATGTCCTATCGAAGCCAGCTGTATGGTGTTTAAAGTAACTTCAGTTTTTGTTGCAGACGATGGGAGTCAAGGGATGACCAAATGAAGTATTGTATTGCCTGGCTTACTGGTCTTTTTTTTTTTTTTTTTAAAGATTTATTTATTTATTTATTTTATTTTTTTAACAGGCAGAGTGGACAGTGAGAGAGAGAGAGACAGAGAGAAAGGTTTTCCTTTTGCCGTTGGTTCACCCTCCAATGGCCGCCGCGGCCAGCGCGCTGAGGCTGGCGCACCGCGCTGATCCGATGGCAGGAGCCAGGTACTTATCCTGGTTTCCCATGGGGTGCAGGGCCCAAGCACCTGGGCCATCCTCCACTGCACTCCCTGGCCACAGCAGAGAGCCGGCCTGGAAGAGGGGCAACCGGGACAGAATCTGGCGCCCCGACCGGGACTAGAACCTGGTGTGCCGGCGCCGCAAGGCGGAGGATTAGCCTAGTGAGCCGCAGCGCCGGCCGGCTTACTGGTCTTTAGTGCTGCATAGTGGAGCGTCTGCTCTGTCTGATCCTGACCTACCTTTCTAGCTTCATTATTGGTATGTTCCTCTGTATTTTAGTCACACCTAGCAACGTGCTGGTTTTATATATATATATTTATATATATATCTGTATGTAATATAGATATTTATATATATCTGCTCTGTATGCTCTTATCACTGTTTTTAATGCCCATTTTTCAAATCTGACATATCACATCTCAATTTATTGTACTCATATTCATCCTTCAAGGCCTCACTCAAATATTATACAAAAGATAGAAATAAACTTCTCTTTCATCTTCTTTAGTACTTATTGACTCTCACTGTTATTTGTCCTTGTCTTAGCTTCCTTCCTGGAATATATGCTTCTGGAAGGAGTGAATCATGTCCTGTTACACATTCGTGTTTCCTGCAGGGCCTGACATACTTCTTGTCAGAACTGGCCGACTGGAGAACGGCACGTGACTGCTTCCAGAGACTCTCTACAGGCAGGAGGTCTGGGCGGGTGCTAGCAGTGAGGGAACATCCAGAACCATTGAGCTGTTAGTGTCGGGGAAGTCTAGGATGAATGCTGGCACGGGTGCCTGCAGGGCCTGAGAGCGTGGGTGAGGGAGGTCTCACCGAGTGAAACAGGTGAAGGCTTGCTCTTCCAGGGGTCGCAGTCAGGACATGCAGCGATCTAGGAGTGGTTGGCCTTAGAACGTGAATCCTAAGTTCTCAAAGACCTCTAAGAGGGCTGGGATGAGAATGAGGACTAGGAAAACGGGGGTGTGTTGGGCACAATATGGTGCAAGTCAGGAGTGGTGTAGAATCAAGACGGAGGGCAGTTTGTCAATCAGATGAAAGGGAAAGGCTTGGGCAACAAGGAATAAAGTGAGAAATGAGTTTCCCAAATTAGGACATGAAGTTAAAACAGGACCAGCAATCGATGACATTGACTTGAAGGTGATTTACTCATCTGTTCACTAAATATCCTCTTATTCATTAGAGGCCAGCTCATTACTAGTTCAAGTTAAGTGGTCTGACTTTGTATAACGAAATATTAGCCTTTGTATCATCAGTTTCTATTTGCCATATTAATTTCATTTTGATGTTTTAACGGTCCCCTTATTAAGAAAATGTACTGAGCGAAATAAGGAAACAAGTAAGCTAATACTTGAAAACATTTCCTTCTTAAGAATAATTCATTGTGAATTGATAGAAAACTTTCATTTAATATATGGCTATCATATGTTGATGTTGTTAAAGCATGGCCTGTTTCAAAATTGATATATTGTAATTAGTATCTTTTCATGATTTTATTGCAAAGAATTTTAAGGTAATAATCATATGATGTTCAAGTAATTTTAAAAGTAATTTTTTTTTAAAAAGTAATTTAAAGTGATTATAAAAGGCCTATACCAAATGGATCAAAAATACAATGTAAATTTGTGAATTAATAAAGAAGTTCACAGGAAATTAACCTAGAAAAGTTTCCAGAGATTGCATTAAGAAAGGCCTTAAGTACCAGGCTATGATTGAATGTCTCCTCTGTGTTTTCAAATTTTGATTGTAACAGTGATGAAGGTTATGGTGCTTTGTTATCTGTTTGCTTTTTAGTTAATGTCAAGTCAGGACCTAGCATTAGCATAGAATAGAGATTACTGTGATGAAGACCTTTAAATACACTTCAAAAAAAGTATATTGTTGGTTTATGAGATGTATGAAGGAATGAAGTTCATACTTGAAAATTCACGTCAGTGATACTACAATGTACTTAACAATTAGCAAGGAAGGGATGTTTCTCTCTCATAAACAGAACTCTCTTAAATGTGTTCTTACCCCCCCCCCCCCCCCCCGCCCATGCTTAGAATTGCATTTAGTGGCTGGTGCTGTGGCTCACTAAGCTAATCCTCCGCCTGTGGCGCCGGTACCCCGGGTTCTAGTCCTGGTTGGGCCGCTGGCTTCTGTCCCGGTTGCTCCTCTTCCAGTCCAGCACCTGGCTCCTGGCTTTGGATCAGTGCAGCATGCCAGCCGTAGCGGCCACTTGGGGGGTGAACCAACAGAAGGAAGACCTTTCTCTCTCTCTCACTGTCTAACTCTGCCTGTCCAAAAAAAAAATAGTTGTATTTAGTTATTCATGTTTTTATTTATTTTAAAGAAATGGGTCAATGCCTTCTGTCTGCCTGTAGTTTGTTTTTCACTTGTTCAAATTCCCAAATTCCTTGAGTTGTTTTCTTCAGAATAATTTCTAACCTCTTAGTTTCTCCCTCCCTCTCTCTCTCTCTCTCTCTCTCTCTCTTTTTTAAGATTTATTTGTTCAAAAGAGTTAGAGAGAGAGGGAGAAACAGAGAAAGGCCTTCTATTCCTGGTTTACTCCTTAAATGGCCACAACAGCTGGAGCTGAGCCAATCTGAAGCCAGGAGCCAGGAGCTTCATCTGGATCTACCACATGGGTGCAGGGTCCCAAGGATGTGGGCCATCCTCCGCTGCTTTCCCAGGCCATAGGCAGAGAGCTGGATAGGAAGAGGTGCAGCCAGGACACAAACCGGTGCCCAGGTGTAGGCTTAGCCTACTGTGCCACAGTGCCAGCCCGACTTCTTAGTTTCTTTTCTTTTTTTTTTTTTTTTTAAGATTTTATTTATTTATTTGAGAGGTAGAGTTACAGTGAGAGGGAGAGAAAGAGAGAAAGGTCTTCCTTCTGTTGGTTCACTCCCCATATGGCTGCAACGGCCGGAGCTGCATTGATCCGAAGCCAGGAGCCAGGAGCTTCTTCCAGGTCTCCCACGTGGGTGCAGGGGCTCAAGCACTTGGGCCATCTTCTACTGCTTTCCCAGGCCATAGCAGAGAATTGGATTGGAAGAGGAGCAGCCCGGGATCAGAACAGGCACCCATATAGGATGCCGGTGCCACAGGTGGAGGATTAACCTTCTGTGCCATGGCACAGGCCCTACTTCTTAGTTTCTTAAAAATACTTTCTGATTTGAGCCTCAGCTCTGGCCACTGCTGCCACCATGCTGTTGTCTTAGGGCCCTCTACTTGCAGTCCCCTAGCTTGTGCATGCATTGATTTTCTTGTTTGCCTGCTGAGTTCCCATATATCCTTGCAGAATCACCTGGGTTTTCTTCTCTGTAAGACCGTACCTGACCCTGACAGCCAGCTTAGCCCCTGACACTTTCCTGTGAGTTCTTGCAGCAGCCTGTGAGGCTTCCTGAAACTGTGAACGTTTCTGTATGTCTTGCCTTGAGACTGACTTGAGGCATCTTAACTGTCCCCGTTACTTGTGTATGCCCAGCTGCTCACTGGTAGATCAGCTGTGTACAGATCCTGGCTTGATGAGTTGGGTAAGAGGAGGGCAAGAGGGTAGGTCAGCCCAATGTTTTGGCGGGGCAGCAGGATCTGAGTGGAGGATAGTGTATCTTCTGTTTCAGCAGTGTTTTCTTCCTGCCCTGCACCCTTGGCTGGCTGTGGCTTTTGACTGCAGTGGTCTGAAGTAAAGAAATTAGAGACTTCGTTATAGATGATTAGGATATTTCATTTATGCTATGATGTTCACAGCCTCATTGACAGCAGGGGTGTCTTCACCAGGGATGAAGAGGTGCAGTGCCCCCTTCTGTTGCAGTGTTTTCTAATTCTTTTGCAGTGTGGACTCCTTGCAGTCTTTAGTGTCCCCATATGGTTTTGGAAATCTCTTATCTTTACATAAAAGTATATTTGCAGCTGGCTGTTATGTACCATCCTGGTGCTAAGATTGTCCAAGAAAGCCTCAGAAAGTGAGAGGTTAAATAGTTTGAAATATGAGGAAATGCAGGTTTGGTCTTGGCACAGAAGTTGCCATGGTGCCTAGTGCTGAAGAACAAAGAAATGTTGACCAGATCAGCCCAGAATTCAGAGGCCTGCAGTTGAAGCAGGGTGTAGAACAGCTCCCTCAATTCCCCTTACATCTACATCTACTAACACAAACCAAGAATAAACAGCTTCTTTGTGTGGTGGGGGAGGGTGTGTCTCTCCTGTGGTGCCTGGGTTGCTTGTGAGGTGTCCAAGGAGCACTACCTAGCAGGCAGGCACTTCCCAGCATCCTGAGCTCAGCGCAGAGGTCTGGACGGGAGCCGTGCTCTGGAATCAGCTGGAGAAGGAGTAGTGGCGCATGTGGCACAGCGTGTCTTGGGACGGGGGGTGGGGTGGGGTGGGCATGTTGAGGACCTGTCCATCTGTGCCCACTTAAAATGGCAGCCTCACTGAAAGGTAAATTAATACTCAGTGAATCTTGGGCAAAACTAAAAGTTAACTTGTGTTTGCTGTCTAAGTATAATATGAGGGAAATTCAAAAGTTTGTAGGAAAATGGAATTTAAAGGTAGTTTATTTTTGGTGCAGAACATTTGTGGAATCCTATGTACTCGTATGTAAGTTATTTTTCTTGCGAACCTTTAAATACTCTCATTTCCTTTCTTAGTAAATCTGTTTTTAAAGCTTCTTTAGATGCCATCTTTAAAACATTTATTATTCTTCAGTAAGAATAAGATTCAGGTTTCTTAAAACAGAATCTCACTGGATATCAATGATATAATTCCATTTTGAATGTCTGCAAATTGGTTGTCACTGTTAACTAGATTTTCAATTTACTGGTCAGAGTCTTTTATATTCAATGTCTCTGATACAACATTTTAGATAGTTTCCTCAGTATTATATTTATTTTGTTTTTCCTACTGCTAAGTAATCCTTATTCTCTGGATAGTATCTTCAAAAAATCATAGTTTCATGTGGCAAGTGTGCCAGGGAAAGTACATTTGTCTTTTATATGTTTGTGCGTGTTCAAAGCCACGCACGCACAGTTTGGCACGGCTCTGTAGTCTGTGCTTCAAAGAACAGGAGAGGGATTGCAGGATGGTGCAGGTCTGACTGAAGAATTTGGCAGAGTTTGGTGAGAAAGTTTGCTTAGCAGCTGCATAGTCCGTTCAAAGAATAGTTCAATTCTGAGCTATAATGAAGAATATAAGCATTGGAACTTCCTTTCTCAGAAGGTAAATTCCAAAACATAAACTTACACATGATTTATTTATAAGGGATTTGAAAACTCTTGTTATTAGGAGCAAGGATAGCGTGTGTAACAGTGAGTCAGCGGTTTTCATATTCTTGCTTTTTTCCTTCCCAACTTAAGTTTCTTTTTCTCTTCATCTTAATTTGCTTTGGAAGTCTATTCTTGGTAAAAAGCTGGATGAACATAAAGACACAATTAGACACAATTCCTGTGTGTGTCAGGAGGTGGTAAGCAGGAGGAGTGAGAAGCCGTGAGTTTTTGAAAAGGTGAAATAACAGGCTAGATTTGTTTTGCTAAGCACTGATTATGTCCCACTAACCTAATTATTCATCAAGTCCATGCTCTTGTTCTGACCAACTCAGGTCTTAAGAATGCAGTCAGGGCCTGGGGGAGGCTATAGGAAAAGGTCATTGGAGAACGCATCAGAAGCCATTGCTTTACTTCTTAGTCCAAGGCCTCAGTTTCCATGTCTGGTTTTAGGAGCAGCAAAAGTAAATGATTGAAAAGCTTTTAAAAGTACTTAATTGTGTATTGTAAAGAAGATTTTGAAAGATCAGGAATAATCAAAGCATCGAGTGGTGTGTGTAATAGAGTAGGAGTACAAAAATATTTGTCAAATGAATAAATATGAGCACTGAATAGGCCTTTCTTAAAGGATAAAATAGGAAACCACTTTTTTTTTTTTAAAGATATATTTATTTGAAAGTCAGAGTTACACAGAGAGAGGAGAGGCAGAGGGAGCGAGAGAGGAAGAGATGTCTTTCATCCGCTGGTTCACTCCCAGTTGGCTGCGATGGTGAGAGCTGTGCCAATCCGAAGCCAGGAGCCGGGAGCTTTTTCTGGGTCTCCCATGTGGGTCAGGGACCCAAGGACTTGGACCATCTTCTACTGCTTTCCCAAGCCATAGCAGAGCTGGATTGGAAGTGGGGCAGCTCCAATCCAGCTCTCTGCTGTGGCCTGGGAAGTCAGTGGAGGATGGCCCTATTTATCTTAGCTCCTTAAATTATGCCAGTTTCGTTGCTTCGATTTCCTTGTGTTACAGCGGCATGATTAGCTTAGTGAACATGTTCCTTTTGCCTGGTGTTAGTTGTTTCTATGTGAGTAACTGAATGAAATGGTAGACACATGGGAAACTTGTAACCGCATCCTATGCCCACAGTTAACCTAAACAAATACTGTTTGTATTCAAAGAAGTTGTTTGGATAGGCTTCTTTAAAAGGGTTTGGTAGCAGTCACTTGTCTTTCGCATCCTCAGAGGAAAATTCTTCTGTAAAGATGGCAGAAGAAAAAATGGTATCTGTTATTTCTGTACCACCCAACGTGCTTGGGAAATATTGATACTTCTTTCTTCCATTCTTTCACTGGAGAAAATGCCCTGTGTTGCTTCTGAGATAAGGATTGGGACCTCACTGTGTCATCACCTGCTGTGGACCCATCATGAACTTTCTTCTTCTTCTTCTTTTTTTTTTTTTTAAGATTTTATTTAATTATTGAAAGAGTTAGACACACACACACACACACATACACAATCCTCCATCTGCTGATTCACTCTCCAGATGGCCACAGTGGCCAGGACTGAGCCAGTCTGAAGCCAGGAGCCAGGACCTTTATCCCAGTCTCCCACGTGGGTGGCAGGAGCCCAGGCACCTTGGCCACCTTTCATTGTTCTTCCCGGGCCATAAGCTGGGAGATGGATGGGGAGTGGAGGAGCTGGAACATGAACCACTGCTCACTTGGGAGAGAGGGAAGAGAACTGAGACATAGAAGGGATACCTTGTCTTCGCTTGCTCACAAGTAGGTGCTCATGTGAATTTAAGCTAAGGTTTCTAGACTGTTAGGTCTATAGTCTTTATAATATCCCCCTCCCCCTTTGCTTGATTATTCAACAAGTATTTATTGGATCTCAGTGTGTACTGTAGGTATAAAAATGAGGAGTAAATAGATTCAGCCCTTAACTAGTAGTTAGTGTACAGTTAATGGATGGGGTCTTAGATTGACAGACAATAGATTCATTAAAATATGAGGGCACTGCAAAATGTTTGTGAAAAACAGAATTAAAATTTTTTATTTTGGCACCCAAAAGTTTGAAATCCATGCATACAAATGATTTTCAGAACTTTTTTCAGAAAGTTGGTCAGGGAGCAGATGTTTAGCCTACCGATTAGAATGCTGGCGTCCCACATTGGAGTCCTTGGTTCAAGTCTCGGCTCTGGCTCCTGACTCCAGATCCCGATGAATGCAGATCCTGGGAAGCGCATGGTAATGACTCAGATAATTGGGCTGCTGCAGCCCGCATGGGAGATGGAGATTGAGGTCCTGGCTCCTGTCTAAATTAGTCCTGGCCATTGTGGGTCTTCAGAGAGTGAACCGTGGATGGGAGCTCTCTTTTAGCACCTCAAACATCAGAAAGAAGTTTATGAAACCTGTGTGTTGTGAAATACTATGAAGGAATTTCAAATTTTTTTTACAATAGTATATCTTTTAATTCCATTTTCATGAACAAAAGTTTATGAAATGTGTATTAAACACTATGCATGAATTTCAAAAGTTTTTTGCAACAGATTCAGTGTATATTTTCATTCCATTTTCATGAACTTTGTGAATTACTTAAGTACTTAATGAATAATTTTCAAAGGGCTGCCTAAGTGCAAGGTTAGCCGGGCTGACTAGCTGGGAAAGCTATTGCAGTAAGATACACAACCTGTGTCAGAGGCACACAGGTATGAAATAACCTGGCATTTAGAGGAAGAATAAATGGTTCATTCAGACCAGAGTAGTAATTGTATGGGGGAAGATACTGGCAAGGAAGGATTGAGGCTAAGGAAATTGTGTTTCATTCATCATTCAAGGATTTTACACTGCAGTATGATGTAAATTTTAATTTTAGATGTATCACTGTATAAATGGAATGTATATAATGACTGTCTAGGGTCGGGATTATATTACTGAAGCCAGGAAGAGCCAGTTAGTAGGTTATAATAGTAGCAGTGATCGTGAGGGTCTGGGGTAAGCAGATATCTAAGAGGTGGAAGTAACAGAGGTTAGCACTTATGTGGAGCTAAGTGATGGAAGGATCTTATGACCTAGGGACTATTTGAGATGACGGGTGGAAGTGCCGTTCTCTGAGAAAGGGAATTCAGAGTAGAGTGCATTTAGTGTTTAGGATCTTAGACGTGTAATGGGTTAGGTATGTCATGCAGAAAGAGATAGTAAAGTTGAAATGAGATTCAGGAGCTACAGGTTTTGATTAGTATGTAGGAGATGGTTATGTGGCAGCTGAAAATGCATGATTATTGATTTAAATAATCAAGGGACTTACCATTAAAGGAAACCTGAGCAAGAGTATCAGCAGCCTTGCTTATTGATCCCAGAGCAAAAGATGCATTTTGTGCAGAAAGGATAAAAGTAGATAAAATAATTTCCTTATGTTCCTTATAGTAGTGGTTCACAATGCTAGCTTGACTTATTTCAAGAAATAATAGATTAAGTAGTAGTAAGTACTCATGCAGTTCCATTCCAGTGAAGGATGAAAGTAAGTTCTTGGAACTAGGATCTTCATTCAAGGCATTGGAAGAGATCAGTTTTCTCCTTAGTATCCTAAAATGCCAGAAGAAACGAACGGCGGCTTCTTCAGAGGTTTGATGAGAACACGGCTAATGGTTGAAAATTGTGGATACAGCCAAATAAGTGTTTTGATTTTTCAAGGGATAAGTGTGTTGCATCTGAGCCCTTTTAAGATATGATATTGAAGAAGAATTAAAATAGTGAATTTCGGACAGGGATAGCTTTTAAAGCACTGGGAATAAGCATTGACATAAATGTAGAAGCAAGACTGAACCATTGCTACAAAGCCTGGAAACAGTACAAAATACCAAAAATCACTTAAAAAGATAGGCTGTGGTTATAAAGATACTGCTCTACTCTGAGAACTGAGAGTGGAGTATGAGGAGAAAAGGACAAGTAGAGTGATGGCACTGTCAGGTCTTGAGCTAACCCGGGTTGTGTGTAGAAGGTAGATTCCAATTTTATTGATCATGAGTAAAAATAAAATTAAAAGATGATGTTAGCAACTTGGAATCTTTGTTAGTAGAATTTTAGCAAGAAGATACATGCTTGTTTTTTAATAGCTAGACAAGATCAGAGCAAGCAAACATAGTGCACATGGCAAAAGATAAAAAGAACAAACAGGAAGGAAACAAGAAATAATAATATAAAAGGCAAGTGTAAATAAAATGATTTACATAGCATATTAAATTTCATTTTAAAAGATGACTCAGATAAAAAAATCATTAACCAAGTTGACTATTGTCCAAGTACATTCTTAGAACAAACTGACCAAGAAAGGTTAAACATAGAAAGGTAGCCAAGATTTATAAGGAAAACAAAGCAGCAAAGTCAAAGTAGCAGCAGTATGAATCTCAAAGTAGAATGCAATGAAGAATATCACAAAATATGAAAAAGACTTGTAAAATTGACTCAGGCTGTAATAATGAAATGATTAATATGTGGAGAAGGAAAGTAATGTGAGTTGCTTTCACAATCAGACTTCTAGATCTGGTTTTAAATGTTTTACTTTTTAAAATAAAATGAGGGGCCAGCACCGTGGCTCACTTGGTTAATCCTCTGCCTGTAGCGCTGGCATCCCATGTGGGTGCCGGTTCTAGTCCCGGTTGCTTCTGTTCCAGTCCAGCTCTCTGCTGTGGCCCAGGAAGGCAGTGGAGGATGGCCCAAGTGCTTGGGCCCCTGAACCCACGTGGGAGACCAGGAAGAAGCACCTGGTTCCTGGCTTTGAATTGGCGTAGCACCAGCTGTAGCGGCCATCTGGGGAGTGAACTGGCATATGGAACACTTCTCTCTCTGTCTCTCTGTAACTCTGCCTTTCAAATAAATGAATAAATCTTAAAAAAATGAATAGGAATCTTCCACTTTGTGCTCTTTATTTACTGTATTCTTAATACTAAAACCTGCCAAAATTTGGATCACAGAAGAACATTTTGATCAGAGTGACCAACCTATGGTCAACAGATTCTGATACTTTTCAAACATAATAATAGAAATTCTGTGGAGGAATTTTGCAGCTACATGGGTTTGGAAGAAGGTACATAGGCAACTCTTTTCGGGTTTCCATCCAGTACACGTTTAGCGTATTAGGATACTAAGCAGTGTTGAAAGGGAAGACTTGACTTTTAGCCTAGTATTTTGCAGATTCTTTTGACTATGGTTACCTACCTTCTTTCTCTCCTCCCCCTTCCCTCTCTCTTTTTGTTCATAGAATACTGATTAACAATTAATGGGATTCTGGTGTATTAAAGAGCAGAGTTTGGGTATAGATGCACAAATCGATAATAAAATGGAAACTAGTGGTACAGTTAAAAAATCATCAGTCATGATCAAGGAAAGTTTATCAGCATATAGAGATGGTTTATTAGGAAACATTGAATTGATTCATTGCCACATTTGGTTCAATAAGGAAACTTGATATCTGGTTGTCCTTTGCTTTTTCCTTTGAAATAGTGGCATTATCATTTGTCATGGAATTTGGTTAATATCATAATATTGTAACACCATAAAAGTTTGTATTTCTTCTAACTGCTATATTGTAAGCTCTTTGAGGATAAGAAGTAAGTTAATGGGCATTGAACGGTGTAGCTATTTGCAAGTGAAAACATTTGGAAATACATCCTTGACCAATTTTTAGATTAAAGTGGGTTATAGGAAAAAAAGTCTGTTTCTTTATGTAAAATATTTTTTAAAATGTAAAATAGTCACACATTTTAAAAACTGAAGTAGACATTTTTCAGGATGGGCCTTTTGTATGCTTTATTCATTCTGCAAGTTTTGAATTCTTAAGATGATTTAAATTTGGTCTGTTAAGTGACAGGGAATTTATAAAGATTCTTGGACAAGAAAGGGATATAATCAATACTGTTCTTTCTTAAGGATTATCGTGGTCAGAAGGGTTATCCTTGGTATAGAGCACGATACACAAGGAAGACTCCCAACAGAGATATGCTTGTGTAGGAAAATCAAGGGACCTGAGGCTGGCTCTGAACTCTCCAGGATGTGGTTGGACTTTGAGCTAAACACAATTTTTCTGTGGTCTTGAGGATGGCTTTTATAGTCCATGAAATCCTAGCCTTGAGCTGTGGCTATACAGGGGTTGAGAAAATTTTGTTCATGTGCAGATTTCTGAAATCTTTTTGTGGCCAGGAAGAAGCCGCGGTAACACTAAACTTGGTGTCTGTGCATAAATGCACACAAGAGACTAAACTCCATGCTGATGTGTCCGAGTCAGGAAATATGCATTCTGTTAT
This sequence comes from Oryctolagus cuniculus, assembly GCF_051225735.1. NCBI lineage: Eukaryota > Metazoa > Chordata > Mammalia > Lagomorpha > Leporidae > Oryctolagus > Oryctolagus cuniculus. Next base: position 14,417,966 of record NC_142879.1, read on the forward strand.
TTTCTCCTTGTGTGATCCTGGAAAAGTCATATAGCTTCTCCTTGGAGTTTCTTTTCGGTAATCTGGAAATTATTTCCCACTTGCTCTACTGTAATGTTTTGAGAAGATACATGTGGCTACTTTTCAAAAATCCCGAAGTGTAAGATGTCAGTAAAGCATGCTACTGGGCGAGTGCATATAAACATAGAGTTTGGAAACTTTAAAAATCACGGTGATAAAGAAACATCATGATTTTTTATTACCTCTTTTTTTTTCTTTTGGGTTTTCAGTTGTGCACTCCATTTGAAATAATACTTAAAAACCGTTGCTTTACAGAGAAAGTCAATCAGTAATGCAGTTGTATTGTAAGTCAGCATCTGTCGATGCTGCTGTTATTTAGTTGCTTACTCTGAATTTATTCAGGTTGTGTTCTGAGACCTGTGGCTTTGACTGTATAGCTGATGAAGACAGGAGTGAAGAGATTTGAATGAAGGTTCCTGAGGAATTGGTGGGCCCTGCCCCCGTGACAGATGGTGTAGGAAGGGCTCCGAGGAAGGATTTCCCAAGCTCACAGTTGCTCTGTGGTGATAGAGTCAGAGTAGAATGAATAATTTTTCTTATTGTTACTTAATACATTGCTTTCCTTTGAGTTTGGCATTTTCTTGCTGATAATCATGACCTTGTAGTAATTTTTCATAATTGTCATAATCTTTTAGGAAGATGATCAAACGATGTGTTGCTTTTGCGTCTTGCATTGAAGAATCACAATGAGAATGCAAACGGAGAATTTTTAATAGAGGACATTTAGTTTTTACTTTGAGGAAACATTCACAGCCTTATTAAGTGAGTTACATTCATATAATCATTTACTAAAAATAAAAGTGTGAATAAGTAATGGGCTTATAGCTCACACATTCATCAATGTTGATTTATAATAGATAAAACTGTCTATAAAATAGTTTATGAAATGATGCCCTAAATATGCATTCTTAATATGATTGACTTCTTTTGTAATGTAAGAAAAATATCTATATGGAAAAGGTTAAAGGGGACAAGTTATAAAAATAAGTTTACCTTTTTATATAGTGTTCTCATTAACTTTAAGTAGTTAATTTCAATGTTGCTTTGATGAGCTATCTAATCATAAATTGGAATCTTAGAGTCTTGCATTATCTTTTAATGTTCAGGAAACAACAATAAAACTCAACAAAGCTAAGTATTAGTTTTGTATGTGTGTGTGTGTGAGGTCAGTCATGTACTTGGTATGTCTCTTTAAATAAAGAAATTTGAACTTTCTTGGCCTTTTGGATTTCAAATCAATTGATCATTGACTATTTCAGTAGTGCTGTTGTTCATGAAGATTTCCCAGTTAAGGGAGGTCTTAGGAATTAATCAGGTATTACCAATGAGGCTCTGCTCTGGGGTGGCTACTAATCCATAGCACTCCAAAATTCCTTGTTTGGAGCGATTCCTCTTGAATCCAAAAGTGAGTAAACTCTGAATTTATACATGACTTAATTATTTTGGAAAAAAAGTAGAATTGAGTGAGCTATTGAAAATGGAAACAACTTGAAGATCTGTCATCCTATATTATTGGTATTTGAGGTAACTAAGGCTTATACAGTAAGACATTTCCAAAAAAGCTCTTGGTAAAAATGACTGAAGACTTCTATCCTTTATGTAATATTCCAGTGCTTTTGTTTTTGTGTTATTTATGTTTGTGAGACTTTGTTCAGTCATATTGATAAGAGTATCAAATTAGTAGAAGATGAAAAAATAAAGTTCTAAGCTTGTAGGGTTGTGTGACCATTAGATTTCATTCAGTGTGTTGTTACAGAAGAAATGGTTATTTGAAAAATTTCATCCGATGGTGGACTAATCCCCAACCTGAATTGAAAATATATTTTATTAACATTTAATAGGAAAAAGGAAATCAGTTCTTTAAAGGACACTTGCGAAAGGATAAGTGGTTACATTGAAGTAGAGAACACAACATATTTTGTCAATAAATTCATTTTATTAGGACTTTGGGTTTTTCTATTTTTAATAGAAAAATGATGAAACATGTAATTATAAAATGGCTTTAAATGTTTGACATATTAAACAAAATATGTCAATGAAATAATTTCATTTGTTGGGACTCTGGGTTTTCTATGTTTGACATATTAAACAAAATACTTAATAACCGAGTGTCTAAATGGACACAGTTGGATTTGAACTGAAGAGAGTGGATATGAATAGATGTGTGGAGAGAGAGAGAGAGAAGGAGAGAGTGAGAGAGAAAAGAAAGTGAGAGAGCAAGAGAATAAGAGCAAGAGAGATTGGACTTGATTGATTTGTGTATGTCTGCTTGAGGTTTTGTTTTGTATTCTTGCTGGTAGACTTGTGTCCTTTGATTTCTATATGTATTACAAGTAATTAAGTAAACTAAAAAAAATGCAGTGATTTTAGTTTTTTCTTCTTTTTGAAACATTACTTGTGTTTTCCAGATTCTGGAGCCTATTACTTTTAAGCTCCTTGTTCTTTGGTCCATGCTAACTCTTTGCTTCTAACTTTCACATGCTTAAATGGTTCAGTAAAATACAATCCAGTTGATAACCAGCCCTTATTTGTTTTATCCTGCTCAGACTTACTGTGGGAAAAGAACCGTGCTAGACATAATAGGATACTCATACTCATCTTCTGCAAATGTTGTTGTGAAGAGCTTTACAGTCCTTATGGGCAGTACTGTTAGCAATGTAAGACAGACCTTTGGTGCCCCAGGATGATACCACAGTGCAGGGATATTACAGAGACATCAAAGGAAGAGGAGGGCACTCTAGGTTTGAATGGATTCCATGCAGGCCTCAAGGAGCATAGAGATTTGTGCTCAGCTTTGAGCAGATGCCATTGTGGTAGGTGAAATTAGGATTTCTGAAGCTTAGAAATGGGCTACTTTGGCAGAAAGAGTGGGACATGAGGCTCTGATTCATTTTCTTTATAGCTGCCAAGATGGTGGTATTTGTAAAATGAAATATGAAATCTCTAACTCCTCATATGAGAACCAATCTTCAGAGGTTTCACTGGGTAGCCTGCAATCCAAGACTTTTTATGATTTTTTTGCCCCCTTTGGCTGAATCTTGAGCTCCTGTTTCCTAATTCTTCACTAGGCTATGACTGAAAAACGGAAGGGTCTATTTGTTGTTTGTCATTTTACCATCAGTACCTGCTTGGTTCAAAGAAGGAATTTAGTAAACTTCTGTTGTATAAATGGAGCCTGTGATTCTAGACTAACAAATTTGGCTTTATTCCAAAGAGAACTATTGGGAAATTTTAAACAGAAGAATGATATAACGAATGATATAGTGAAAGAGATATTTTAGGAAGATTGATTTAGTTGCAACATATTGAATGTTACGCATACTAGCCTTCTAAACCTACTTTGACATATTCTGATTTATAGTAAATAAGCATTTATAGTCAGTGATGTCCTGAATGTGGGTGGTAGTTAATTGATGGAACAAATGCTCCAATTTCTGCTGCTACCTTTTTGGTTCAGAATTAGCGTATTTACCAATGGTTTTAAGACAAAGCAGGTTTAGGTAAGCTTTATTTTTTCATTCTTTCAGCAGATATTTGAATGCCTGCTATATGCTATATGGTGTTATGAGTCCTGGGAATCCAGTGGTAGAGACAAACCATAGCCTGTAACTCTAGGAGGCATCTTTAGGGGTCTAATGTCATTCAGAACCTTCTAAGGTGGTTCAAAATCATAGGAAGAAAATGTAAATTTTTTTTTTCTTTATTACATTTTATCCTCAAGAACATAAATGGAAATCTGGCAGTTCATTCCTTGGACATTGTGTTTATTTGTGGTTCCTTGGCCATTTAACAGTTTGATGTTTATTTAACAACAGCTATCACTTAAAATGATTTTTATAGTGAAATGAATATATACCAGAGTTTAGAGTTTTTAAAAAATGTATTTGTTACTTAGCATTAATTGATTTAATATACTGGGTAGTCTAGTAATATGTGAGGCTTGGCCTTAGTCACTGAGCACTATTTACAAATGGTAAAAACATTATAAATGAATGTGTATAATGCTTCACATATTCAGGCATCAAAATTCATTATCATAATTGGTTTATGACTTCATAACCAAGTGACTTTTTTTGAAGGAGTAGATGAAACAGCATTTTATAGTTCTGAACTTTACCTCTGCCAATGATAGCCTTGACTTACTTCCTGTCAACCTATTTGAAAAAGAGCCAAACTTTACTTGGTTGTTGGAAAATTCAAAATATATTTTCCAAGTTATGTATATTTGTAGGGTTGTTCTTAATTACATTATTCAACAATTCAGAAGACTATTGATTGATTTAAAGATTGTTCAATGAAATTTCCTTATAGTGAGTGAAAACAGGCTTACCAACATTAAATCATACAACATAATGACTATGGTGATATCAGTAACAAGATGAACCTTACCTCTACTAATGAATCACGAAATGTCACAAAATCATCTCCTCCTCCACCTCCTCCATCTCCATCTTCTATATATTTGAGAAGGAGATAGAAAGCTAGTGAGTTTCCGTCTACAGGTTCATTCCCCAAATGCTCTCAATGACTGGGGCTGAGGCAAGCTGAAGCACGAGCTAGGAACTCCGGGTTTCCTGCGTGGATGGCAGGGACTCTCATACTTGAGCCATCACACCTGCTTCCCAAGGTGCACATTACCAGGAAGCTGCAATTGGAGCATAGCTGGGACTCAGACCTGGACATTTGGCTGTGAATACAGGCTTCACAACTGGCAGCTTAATTGCTAGGCCAAATGCCTACCCCTTACAAAATATTCTTAACCAAAATAAAACACTACCAAAGGGTGGTGGAAAGTCCTGCGGTAAGAAAGTTTTGAAATATACTGGGAAGATTTATATTACAAACAGTGTCTTCACTGTTGTGTTTCCAAAATACAAACAAGCATATGGGGCACATAGATACCCTCTTTTCCACTCAGGCATTGCTTTTACTTGTAAGCTACTGTCCATGTTCTATATTTTTTTTTTTCAAAAGCTTTTTGCTTAGTGATTCTCTATTTGAACCTTGCTGTGTTACGAAATAGAGTGATTCGCATCACTTGAAATAAGCCACATTTTCTGGCAGATACTTGTTATTTTTATTTTTTTAACTTTTTAAAATATTTTTTGTTTTTAATTTTGAAAGGCAGAGTTAGGAAGAGACAGAGGGAGACAGATCTTCTATTCCCTGGTTCATTCCCCAGATGGCTGCAATGGCCAGGGCTGGGCCAGGCTGAAGTCAAGAGCCCAGAGCTTCCTCTGGATCTCTCATGTGGGTACAGGGGCCCAAGTACTTGGGCAATACCCCGCTGCTTTCCCAGATGCAATAGCAGGGAGCTGGATCAAAAGTGCAGCAGCCAGGTCTCGAACAAGCGCCCATATGGGATGCTAGCTTCGCAGGCGGTAGCTAAACCTGCTGTGCCACAACTCTGAATATTTGTATTTTAAAGAAGTGTTGTCAGTTATAATCTCCTTTTGTGGGTAGTCCCAATTGGTGGAACTACTTAAGAAATAATTTTTTTACTTTATCCTCCCCTAGGGAGAGAAAGTGAATTTGTCCAAGCCTAGATGTGTGTGTCTCAGAAGAGCTTTCTTGGTAGATCTAGGAAAGTCTTGTTCTGATCTATGGAATTAAGAATCCCATTTCTTAAGTTACAGTGTTCTAATATAAAAACATTTGGAATTTAAGAATTGTTTTGTGGGCCGGCGCCGCGGCTCACTAGGCTAATCCTCCGCCTTGCGGCGCCGGCACACCGGGTTCTCGTCCCGGTCGGGGCGCCAGATTCTGTCCCGGTTGCCCCTCTTCCAGGCCAGCTCTCTGCTGTGGCCAGGGAGTGCAGTGGAGGATGGCCCAAGTGCTTGGGCCCTGCACCCCATGGGAGACCAGGAGAAGCACCTGGCTCCTGCCTTCGGCTCAGCGCAGTGCGCCGGCCGCAGCGCGCCAGCCACGGCGGCCATTGGAGGGTGAACCAGCGGTAAAGGAAGACCTTTCTCTCTGTCTCTCTCTCTCACTATCCACTCTGCCTGTCAAAAAAAAAAAAAATTGTTTTGTGATCATCTGTGAAATGTAAGTTTTTTGTCTATGAAGAGTGCGAAGAGCAGCCGGCGTAGCTCCCATCTGTGCCTCATGTCCTTTCCTTCTCTTATCTCGTCAACAGGTGAACTGCTGCTTGCCTTTAAGGCCCCAGACAGTATCACTTCAGTGGGAAGAGTTCTTTGACAATCTCCTTCCTTTCTCCCAAATTCTATTGTGTGTTCCCTTAGCAACTTGACATATTCATATCTGAAACCTACCAGACTTATTACTCATCAGGTGACGTGAGGGCAGAGACAATGTCAGTTTTGTGACAGTGTCCAGTGCCTAGTATATAATAGTTGTTCAATAAATAATGCTAATGTAATAAGGGCATAATTGTAAAAATACACAGATGTATTAAGTTAAAAGTACTAATTGAATCTGTGTCAGTAAAGAGATCAGTGTCAATAAAATTGAGGAATCACAAATCAACTGAACTGCAGGTAATAGAAGAAAAAGGGTTTGTTATGTATGCATTCAGTATGTTACCAAAAATTGTAAAAAACATGTCTGAAAATTTGATTCATTTCATACTGATTTCTCGGTTTGGATTTACTGCTTTCTGTGATGACTTTGTGACATCTGCTGAGCTGTGGAAAAAGGTTTGGTGCTGTAAACAGACACATAGCTCACAGCGGTTTTTTCATTGTTTTTCACATGTCCTTTTTCTTAATTATGCCAAAACTGACTTGAACATTAAAGATATTATCCTGAAATTTTCTCACACTTATGAAAGTGTTGTACCGGAAACAGAACCTACCTGTGAGCAACACACACTGAAATATAAATTACGTGTGTGATTCTTGTATTGTTTTTTAATATTTATTTATTTATATATTTGAGAGGCAGACTTACATACAGAGAGAGGTAGAGACAGAGAGCAAGGTCACACATCTGCTGGTTCACTCCCTAAATGGCTGCAACAGCTGGAACTGGGCCAATCTGAAGCCAGAAGCCAGGAAGCTCCTCTGGGGTCTCCCACGTGGGTGCAGAGGCCCAAGGACTTGTACCATCTTCCACTGCTTTCCCAGGCCATAGCAGAGAGCAGGATTGGAAAAGGAGCAGCAGGGACACGAACTGGCATGCATATGGGATGCCAGTGCTGCAGGCAGAGGCCCAGCCCACTACGCCACAACACTGGCCCCCTGGTTCTTGTATTCTTAAAAATGGAGACGATCACAGTCATGCCAGCTCTGAAGTATCACACAGAAGAAATAGCCCTAAAAAGTTGAAGTTGGTACTTGAGGTTGGTAAGGAAACAGATACCTTCTTCGTATAGTCAGAACTGTAGTGTGTTTTTCTGCACATTGTGTGATACATACTAAAGTATTAACTACAGATTATAGAGTGATATATTGGATAAAAGGGCCTAGAAGGGCAGGTGGTTGGCACAGTGTTTAAGATTCTGCTTGGGATAGCCATGGGCATCACATAGTACAGTATCTGGGTTTGAGTGTCAGTTCCACCCCTCCGTTCCAGCTGCCTACTGATGCTTACCTGGGAGGCCGCAGCTTAGGGCCCAGGTAATTGGGTCTCTGCCATCCGTGTGTGAGATCAGATGGAATCCCTGGCTCCTGGCCCAGCCCTGGCTGTTGCAGGCATTTAGAGCAGATGGGCAAATTCATTCTGCCTGTTTCTGTCTTTCTGCCTTTCAAAAATAAATAACTAAATTTTTTGAAAAGAAAAAGCTCATCTTATAAAGATGGGTCCGGGGCCAGTGCTGTGGCATAGTGGGTAAAACTTCCACCTGCAGTACCAGCATCTCATGTGAGCACTGGTTCGAGTCCTGGCAGCGCTACTTCTGACCCAACTCTCTGCTATAGCCTGGGAAAGCAGTAGAAGCTGGCTCAAGTGCTTAGGCTCCTGCACCTGCGTGGAAGACCTGGAAGAGGCTCCTGCCTTTGGATTGGCACAACTCCGGCTGTTGCAGCCATCTGGGGAGTGAACCAGCAGATGGAAGACCTCCCTCTCTCTTTGTCTCTGCCTCTCTGTAACTCTGCCTTTCAAATAAATAAATAAATCTTTAAAAAAAAAGGGGAGGGGGATAGATGATTACAAAGAGAAAGACAGTCCTGTTATTTCAGTAAGACTTACTTACGTAAGACAGATTTTAAATATGTATAATATACATGATTATATAATGTATGAGAGAGTCTTCAAAAAGTTCATGGAAAATGCATATTATGAAGAAGCTGTAGTATGTAATCCAAAATTTGTTTTCACCAAAATAAACTTAGCTTTTAATTCCATTTTCTGTGAACTTTAAAAAGTGCTCTGTGTGTACATATGATATATATATATATCTGGGTTTTACTGAAAAAAAGGACTTGTTTGGTTTGGTGATTGGTTGCTGGTTGTCTTCCAGATTAGCTGTCATTTCTGTTTCAGTTTCCCGAGGCTGTACCAGTGGGTACATACAGAAGTATTAAAAGTGAGAATGAAAATCTGTCCATCATCTTTGTTAAAACATGTGCAGAGAATCTTGGCCCTAGACAATAATCTCATCTCAAAGCAGTTATGTGATATAAGAAAGAAATCATTTATGCCATGGTCCCTTAACTAGCTGGAAGATTTGTATTGCCATATCACCTTTGTAATGGTCATTCTGTTTAAATGTATGATAGGTACGTTTTGAACAGTAAAATGATTAATAGAGGTGATTTTTTATTTATGAGAAGATGTGCTTAAACTTTTTTCCATAGCTATCGAAATAATATCTGTTCACTTTGTTTTCTGTTTAGTAGCGAAGTCAGGTGATGTTCAGGTAGGTAGACTGTGACGTTTTGGTAAAATAGAATATTAAATGCACCTAAGTAAATGCTTAGATGTGCTGCACTTCCCTTTGCAATTTTCTTGAAAGGTTTGAAATGCCAGTACACTGTGTAAAGAACAAGTTGTGTGTGTGTGTGTGTGTGTTTGCTTTGTTATTTGTCAGCAATCAAGCAGACTGGCAAGGAGTGTTAAGGCTGTAAAGGAGATGACAAAACAAGGAAGCAGGTGGGCTTGCCCTGGCTCTATAGGTACAGAACGAAGGCACTGAGATCCAGCGATCAGAGCAAGCCGATTTACTACAGAAGTACAAACAGCAGGAACACTGGCATGGTGGTGCTGATTCTCCTGCCTCAAGTTCTGCAGAGCGGAGTTAGGCTTGGGTGGTACTGTGCGCTCAGAGTGGCAGTTCAGCTGAGGATCGTAAATCTTAAGGACCCAGCACCTTTTGAAGCAAGCAGTAAGCAAGTTCATCCTCTGGCTGGCAGTCTCACAGTAGTAGTCCTTCTACTTTGACCTACTTGAGTGCTTAAAGTAAATAGCTACAGAAAGGGATAGAGGATGGTTTGGCACACATGGCAACGATGTACAGGAATGGTTGGGGCCTGTGGCAGCTTTTCCCAACAGTCCATCCTTTGCCCATACAAAATCTTGGTTGAACTTCATGTGATTTTGTTGCCCTGTCAGCAGCTCGGATTAGATATGCTGTCTGGTGCTGAGATCATACCCTTTTAGTTTCTGTCGTACAACACATGTTGAGGATGATTATGAACAGGATGAGGCCTAACTGCTATCTGCATCTCAAATGTGTTCCTCAGGACTCTAGATTCAGGAAGTGAAGTAGAGTCCCAGAGAATACTAGTAGGTCTTACCTCAGTTCATCATTGATCTCCTTCCTTATGGGATGTGTGAGTTGTTCCAGGGGTGTTACTGCCTATAACTCTTGTTCAGCTAGATTGTAGGTTAAGGCCAGTGTTTTATGACCTGTCAAGGGACTGAAGCTGAACTGCTGATCTTCAGAACTTGCACAGCTCTGTTGACTGTGGTCTCTCAAGTGAAACAGATTTCTGACCCTTTGCTCTAAGTCATCTACTCCACTGTCAGGGGGGCTGCTGTTGTGGTATAAAGCCACTGCCTGCAACACCAGCATCCATATGGGTACTGGTTCGAGTCCTGGCTGTTCCACTTATGATCCAGCTCCTGCTAATGGCCTGGGCAAAGCAGTGGAATACAGCCCAAGTACTTGGGCCCCTGCCACTCACGTGGAGGACCCAGAAGAAGCTCCTGGCTTCAGTCTGGCCCAGCCCTGGCTGTTGCAGCCATCTGGAGAGTGAACCAGTGGATGGAAGATCTCTGTCTCTCTGTCTCTTTCCCTCTCTTTCTCTCTCTCTAACTTTGACTCTCAAATAAAGAAATCTTTTTAAAACAAAGCACAATAAATCAAACAAACAAAAAACCCTCCACTGTCAGTATAAAGCACTTGTACTGCTCTGTGGAACCCAAAGTATATGTGCCCTTTGAGTGGCATATCTTTGATGAAATAGTTGTTTTTAATGCCAACACTGTCCATCTAAGTGCCACACTCTGTTTTGGTAGCTGGGGTGAAGGGTGAGCTATTTTTCCTTTATCCTTTTAGGGCAGTCCACGTTGCTCCCAAGGATTGGACTAGGATAGCCAATCCCTGTGTCTTTTCAGGATTAATAAACTTCCCAGGCTCTCACGTGAGTTGGCATCTGTTCCCAGAGCATTGCCACCTGTTTTCTTTCTTTCTTTCTTTCTTTCTTTCTTTCTTTCTTTCTTTCTTTCTTTCTTTCTTTCTTTCTTTCTTTCTAATTTATTTGACAGGTGGAGTTATAGTGAGAGAGAGAGAGACAGAGAGAAAGGTCTTCCTTCTGTTGGTTCACTCCCCAAATGGCTGCCATGGCTGGTGCTGCGCCAATCTAAAGCCAGGAGCAGGTGCTTCTTCCTGGAATCTCATGCTGATTCAGGGCCCAAGCACCTGGGCCATCCTCCACTGCCCTTCGAGGCCACAGCAGAGAGCTGGACTGGAAGAGAAGCAACCGGGACTCGAACCCGGTGCCCATATGGGATGCCAGTGCCGCAGGCGGAGGATTAGCCAAGTGAGCCATGGTGCCAGCCCCGCCACCTGTTCTTTATTTGGACCCGTTAACCAGTAAGATATTGATACAGTGGAACCAAGTGCTTCCTAAAGGAGAGGGGTTTGTTCTACAGCTCAGCATTGGTGCCAACAGCAAGAGAATTCAAGTACTCCCATGGCTACTCACTAAACTTGACTTGGGACCACCAACAGGTGAAGATAGACTTAGGCTGAGCTTCTGGTACCCAAGGACTTGCAAAAGGGGCATTAGCAGTGCCCCGGATGGGGTACCAGGTGTCATCAGTTTGTCCAGTTGCGTCAGTGGTGGTCGCAATTGCTGGCACAGCCAGAACAGCAAGGGCAACAAGTGAGTTCAGTGGGTGGGAACCCACTGGCAGCACACTGGCTCTTGTGAGCCTTCCTCACTTGCCATTCATGGTGATTTTAGAGAGGTAATTATATCTCAATATTTCTTGCTGCTTTTAAGACCTTGATAATCAAGGTTAAGATTTCTTCTCTTGGAATTCTGTGTTGTTTCTGTTGTATAATACAGAGGGAACTGCCTTATTGGGTGGTTTGGTACTTGTTCATTGTCACCTGTCTACATTGCAAATCTTCCAAATTAGGAAGTACTACATGGATTTAATGAAAATTTATGGGATAAATAGTCTTAGATCAACCATGAATACCAGGTAATACATTCACAGTGGGAGTACCAGCAGTGGCTTACACAACGGCTCCAGGAACTTATAATATTTTAAGAAAAAAAATTACTAGAGAGGGAGACAGCTGGGAGGTGGGGTGTGGAGAGGGAGAGGGAGAACTCCCATCTTCCGGGTTAGTCCTCAGATGCCTACAATGGTTGGGCCAGACTGACTCTGGGGGTCAGGAGCTGGGAACTCAGTCCAGGTCTCTTCTGTGGTTGGCGGGAACCCAGAGTTACTGGCCATCAACAGAACCTAAAAGGGGCATCAGAGTTTGTGTTCCCCACCCTGACCTTTCTTGCAGTCTTCCCTGTGGTTGGGAGACCTTGACCCCATTTGGTCTTCATTCTTTCTGAAGGCCAGCAAAACAAGGTGCAAAGGCCCAGGGTTGGGTGGGGAGGTACTGAAGGAGTAGTTTGTTCTAAGGCTACCACTTAGCTTCTTAGTTCCTCCAGTAGAGGAGAATTGATTTTCATGAAGGAATTGGTTTTACTGAGGCACTGTGGATTTTGATCAACTGCCTATTTGGGGATTCCCAGAGCTCATTTTCTGAAGCAAATGTCTCTGGGGTTGATCCCATCCTTCTGTTCTTTCAGAACCCCTACTTTAATAGCCATATCCACATGACCTTCTAGAGGTTTTCCAAAAAGTCATGATCTATCTCCACACACTGCTTGCTGTACCGTTCTTTTTAGGGAAGAACTCATACTTCATAGAGATAAATACGATTATGAAGGAGGTCATGCCTTGAGCAGATTGGCTTGCCACGACTTGGTAGGTGATGGAAGTCTGTGGAACTTAGTGATCAGAGCAGGACAGGCTTTTGGTTTGTTTGTTTTGTTTGTTTGAAGCACAGCAGAGAGCAGGAGCATCAGTGTGGTAGTGCTGCATCTGCTGCTCACATGGGCCGGCTAGTGGCTGTGCTTGCAGTGAGTTGGGCTGTGGCTGAGGGGCCCAGGGACAAGGGCTCAGTACTTTTTTGCAGCAAGTAGCAAACAAGCAGCCACGCTCACCCAGGAGCAAGCAGTTGTACTGAAGTTACACTGCAGTTACCTTGACCTACATGACCATCTGTAGTACAGGCTCAGGGCCAGAGGATGCCTACACCTTGTATTTGGTATACTTAGACTGTACAGGCCATTTGGGGGCCTTGGATCTCCTGGCATGACTATTATTAATGCACATGAAATAGTATTGTCATATTGCATTACATTTGCATTCTGCTTTCAGAGTTACTAAAACACTTTTATGATTTATGTCCCTGAGTCACCCTGATTGCTTTGTGATGAAGATCAGGACAGTGTCATCATCTCCATTTGCAAAAAAGAAAACTGGTGCTCAGAGAGGTTAAGTGGCCTGCATATGGCAGATTTTATGTAGGAGTGGTGGAACCAGACCTGTGACTCCTGTTTGCTTTAACTACACTTAACCAGGTATGCCTGGGTGTGTAGAAAATTAGGATTTATGGGTTATGAATACTAAGTGTATGCCAGTAAATCTTTGAGCAGAGTCCTCACTCCCTTGAGGCTTCAGAATCCTAAGTGAACAGTTCGCTTAGGAAGTACATCAGTGTGAAAATTTAGTTCATTTCGTGTATGACTCATTACATATTTTGAATGCAAGTCTGAACTAAGATTTTAGAATTTTTAGTGTTATGTAGGAAGAGAATGAAAGATGTCATTTGAAATAAGCATTCAACAACTTTGTGATTTTTGCTTAATTTTAGTCTCACACTCAGGGCTGACGTTTTACAATTTGATAAGTTATATTTGAAGCATGATTGAGAAGAGTAGATTTTTACACCTTTCAAGATAAAAGGTCTATGGACCATTCTAACTGGGCAGTGAGCAGTAGGATAGCACTGAGCAGAACTTCATAGTAGGCAGGCTCCTGTTAGGTCAGACTTTCCATTATTAATCCTTCATTCGGTATTTATATCTTTTGGTTAAAGTTTCTTTCCAGGGAACAATTTGTGTACAGATTTTCAACCTGGGAACAAATATCTCATGGTTCATTTACAAGTCTCTTTAAACATTCAGATTAACATTAAGGAGCTTTCAGGTGAAGGCAAATTTTGTTTCAAAAATATGTTTTCAAAATACTTGTTCTTTTGGGACCAGCAGTTAATGTTATTTTATTCATTCCTTCTGGAGCTGCAGTATTTTTAGTATTAACTTAGAATAGCAACTAAACTCAGATGACGAACTGTAAGAAAATTATAAATTTTGACTGTTACAAATATTATGAATTAAAATAGGTCCCAGTGGTTAAAAAAAGAAAGAGACGGGGTGGGGGGATCATCACTTGATTATTTAATTTATATTACAGTATAAACAAATGTCAATGTGTGAATGCAACACCTCAAGTAATTCTTTCCTATACTCTTGGTTGTTTCATTTCCAAAAGCGCTGTGTTTTATTTCAAACAGAAGAAAATTAGAGCCTTATGTTTCCTACTCCTGAAGATGCATGAAAGATACACTGTTTTTCGCTCCTAACACTCAGAGAGTGGCCATCAAAATCCACTGTGAAATCCTGTCGGTCCATTTTAGTCTACTCTTAGGGGAACTTGTTGCCAGTTTTTAGTCAATTACAACAACAGTTACAGTCTTTTTAGAGACTCTTAAGTTTCAGCAGCCTCTGTCTGAAATCTATACCCCTGATGTTTTCTTATCCAACAAACCAACCAACTGGAATGGGCAGAGTGGTGGAATTTTTATGACAACATTTTTCTTTAATACTTTTGGATGACTTAAACTTTACTAAAAGCTGAATATTTTTAAGAGTGTATGGGGGTCCGTGCCACGGCTCAATAGGCTAATCTTCTGCCTGCGGCGCCGGGACACTGGGTTCTAGTCCCGATCGGGGTGTTGGATTCTGTCCCGGTTGCTCCTTTTCCAGTCCAGCTCTCTGCTGTGGCCCGGGAAGGCAGTGGAGGATGGCCCAAGTCCTTGGGTCCTGCACCCACATGGGAGACCAGGAGAAGCACCTGGCTCCTGGCTGCTGATCAGCGCAGTGCGCCGGCATCAGTGGCCATTGGAGGGTGAACCAACAGTAAAAGGAAGACCTTTCTCTCTGTCTCTCTTTTTCTCTGTCTACTCTACCTGTCAAAAAAAAAAAAAAAAAAGTGTATGGAATGTTATAAAAATGCAGCTTTACTAAATAAAATAAAACTGAACAGAATTAGTGGATATTATAGTGAAGATGAGCTTTTGTATTTAGATAGCTTGTGACTCTGAATTTTTAAATCTGTGATTTATTCTGGTCCTAGATCATTCTTTTGGCCCCCTATAAATTTCTAAGAGCTGATAATCTAGTAATTATTAGTGGAATTACAAATCTGGACTTTCAGGTTTTGTTTTTTTCCATCATTTATTAGTAGATTGACCCAGGAAGAGAGGATGTTAATTTTTATCTTATTTTTAACACATGGGATTTGTTAGAATAGTCTTGGTTTTTCTAAACCAGTAGAAGGATTTTTGCCCTGCATTCTATAAGATAAACAGTAAGGGGGGTCATGAATATATGGAGTTTTATTTGGTGCCTCTGCTGTTATAGTCCTTGGTGATTTTCATGTTCTGAAATGATTTAGCACAAGCAGTATCAGAGGTCAGCGCTGAACTTTACAAATCCCTTTTATGCTAACTTGGTGGATTGTGAATCCCAAACTGAGAAACTAACAAAGTGGGCCCAGGCTGCTGATCCCTGGGGTTCTTGTGGAGGTGACGTGCTTGTCCTCTGTGGTGCGGTTACCATCACCACTGCCCTGCCTTCCTGGGCCTGTCCTGTGCACATGTGACTCACTTCTGAGTACAGGGGACTTTCAAAAAGTACATGAAAATATGTATTGTGAAAAAACTATGCGTGGACTTCAAAATGTTGTCGCAACAATTTAAATTTATCTTTTAATCCCATTTTCCATGAACTTTTTGTATACTAAGAGGGGGTTGGTGGAATGTAGGGACCCTGTCTTTCAGATATCCCCTCCTGCAGTGTATGTCCTTTCCAGTTCCAACATATTTTGTCCTTATTTTGCCAGAATTAAAGTTTTTTAGCCAACCTGAAAGTAGTGAAATGGCATCTTACTGTTAATTTAATTTGTGTCTTCCTGATTTATTCTGAGATAATTTTTTCAGATGCTCTTTTGAAAATTACTTGCTAACATCTTTCACCAATTTTTAAAAAGATGTGTTTATTTATTTGAAAGGGTGCATGACAGAGAAGGAGATACAGAGAAAGATCTTCCATTCTCTGGTTTCCTTCCCAAATGACTGCAATGGCTGGGGGTGGGCCAGGCTGAAGCCAGGAGCCTGGAACTCCATCTGTGGCTGACATCATGTGGCTGTCAGGGACCATCTTCTGCTTTCACAGGTGCATTAGTAGGGAACTGGATCAGAAATGGAGCAGCTGGGATTTGAACTAGCACTCCTGTATTGCAGGTGGTGTCTTAATCCACTGTGCCACAATGCCAGCTCCCATACTCAGGTTTTTTAAGGGACGTGTTCATTTCATCTGAGCATTCAGAGTTAGCTTCTCTCTTGGCTTGTTTGCCTCCTTATTCCTTATTCTACAGGATCTATAGTTGTCTCCTCTGTCATCTTTGATGTTATAATTGTTAATTTCTCTCCTTTTTTTCTTGCTATAGGTTTTCTTGCTATAGGTTTGTCTGTATTTATTTTTTTTTCAAAGAACTGTGTTTTGGTTATGTTGAATCTTATTGCATTTGTTTTATATTTTGTTTATTTCTGCTCTTTATAATTTGTTGGTACAATGTGGAGGGGATAAGGTTGAATGAAATATCACTGCATTTTTCTGTGTGGTTGTGACTAGGTGAATCACCATGAGAGGGTTCTGAAAGGCAATGAGAATTTAGTTATCTTTTAATTTCATTTCCACATACTTTTAGAACCCCCCTTTTATTTAGAAGCTGAATTAGAAGACATTGGAAGGGATTTATAGGGAAGAGGTTTATTTCACTTCAGGTATTGAGTTTTATTGCCACTAAAGGAACCCCACAGGGAGATGTTTAGGTGGAGAGACTGGTCTGAGATGCTGATTTGGGTATTGGTATTGACATTGATGTTCAGTGGAGAGCAGTGGGAAGAAAGGGGAAGATGAGGGACTGTAGGTTGGGGGGAGCTTTCCTGGTCCCAGCAGCACTATCAGTATCCCTATTTCTGGGGCAAGTGTTTGGCCCAGAAGTTAAAATAAACTGGGGAGGGAACTAGCAGATAGGAATTTTCATTGTTTGACTGTCTTTGTATTCTCCACCTCTCAGATAAATAAATAAAAATTAAACACATGCACACTTTGTTACTTTCAGAACACTTGTTCATTTATTTGCAGTAATTGACACGTCTGTATCATGGAAGGACAAGGACAAGGAATTGTCACCTTTTCCCAGGGTCTAGCACAGTAGAAGCATCTAAAATGTGCCTTTGATTCTATTAGCTCCTCACAAACATATATGTCTTGTCTGGCACACATGGGTTAAGAGGAATATATGATAATATAGATGCTCATTCTGGAAGAGTCTAGAAAATTACCTGTTTTAATCATATTCCCTCCATTGTCTTGAAGTTGTTTTTAAAATGTAAATAGAGGGCAAGAAGGGTTAAAATCAAACTTCACTTGGATTTTGAAATTTAGCCTGTATATGATCTAGTAAGTATTTGTATTTTGTATTTGAATAAGATATTTATTAATCTACCATACTGAAGGAAGAACAGTAATAATGACTTTCAGTGATCTGGTATACCCTTTAGTAAAGGGTATATGTGGATACATGTTCTGCTATTGCCTTGATACCAGAAGATGTTTTTTTGTCTTGGATTTAGGCCTTACTAAGAAGAATAAAATCAGGTCAGTAATCTGCCAGTTGAAAATAATTCAGACTCTCATCCATCCCCATGTGCCAGGCAAACTGGAAGGTTTAATGTTCGTAGTTCGGCAGCTTTATCTTCTGAGGTGCTAAGAGGCATTATTGTTTTGGACGAGTGTCTGCCAAGCAGTGTTTCAGGTCAGGAAAGTGTCACCACAAGCCTCTTTCTTCATTGCAGCAGTGAAGTACAGACGGCAGAGGAGCTCTTGGGTGACTGCGTCTCTCATTTACTACAGATCACAGCAGTTAGGCTGTGCAGTAAGCTCTCATGTGGGAAATGTTGCATATTCACAGTTTGGAGTAAACTCCCATAGGAAAGTTACCCATATAAAGCTTCAGAGAGACGTATCTGTTAGGAATGCATGGAGCTTCACATAACAACTATGGCAGTACATGAAGGGGATTATTTTTCTCATGTAATGAGAAATCTAGAAGTAGATGAGCTACTGGCCAGATTTTCAGTGATGGTAATGTTTGGTGATGTTCGGTGATTCTTTGGCCTTATTTTTATTTATTTGAGAGTGAGAGTGAGTGCGCGCACGAGAGAGAGAGAGAGAGATAGATCTCCCATCTTCTGATTCACTCCTCAGATACCTTCAAATGGCCAGAACTGGGCCAGACAGAAACTGGGAGCCAGAAACTCAACAGTGCTCCCATGTCAGTGGCAGGAGCCCAGTTACTTGAGCCATTTCCACTGCCCCACCCCAGGTCTGCATTAACAGGAGGCTCAAATCAGGGGCTAGAATCAAATCCAGGGTCTCTGATGTGGGTCCTGGGTGGTGTCTTAACCATTAGGCTAACACCCACCCTTCACTGGCCTTTTTCTCTTGAAAAAAATCTGGTGTGCCTTTTTCATTCATTTAAAAATCATTTTGCGTTTCAGCATGTCAGATATATCCTATAAACAACTTAGAAACTTTAAAATCCAGTCAGATGGTTTTTGTCTCATCACTGGAGCTTGTAGTTGGTTTACACTTAATTTCATCACTCTGTGTATGGACTGACATCTGTCATCGTATTTTCTGTTGTTTCAACTGCTCTTGGTGCCTATTTTGCTTCTTTTCTTGCCCTCCTTTCTTAATCACTCATTTTTGCTGCCTCCTGCCTATCATCTTGCTAGTTAAATGTTTATTCACTATTCTTAGTGAACACCATAGTATCAATGCATCTTTGACCTATTAGAGGCAATATTAAATTAGGACTTCGGTTATTTCATGGGTAGTGTATTTTTTATTATAAATTGCAATTTTCTAAGAAATTGTCCTTAAGCTAATTTATAAAACATTAATTACTTTAGAGTTTGTTCTGATGAGTCTAAAATCTGCTTCATCCGTGGACCTGTTTGTGTTGTCCTCCTGCCCCCTTTTTGGGGGGTTGTGTCTGCTTGCTCAGCCAGCTTGCACACCAGCTGTTGTGTATGGAACTTGCATGAGCTCCAGGTGGAGTCACTGTCTCCAGAGAGGACTCATTGTTCTCTGGGGGGCATGCCACCTCCCCTGTGATCATGTGGAGGCTACTTTGCTTTCAGGGGTCCTGACTCAATGCTGTTCCCTTGATGCATCTTCCCCAGCCCTGGGATCCACTGAAACCTCAGCTTTTCTTTTTATCCTGATATCCCCTGCTTTCCCTTTGGTTCTTAGATTGTTTGGGCTATTGGTCTTCATGGATGCCCTCTCTCTGGAGATTTTGGGTTTATTCATTTTGTGTTTAAAAACTTAGACTTTTAGATAGTGAGTGATTCTTGTAGCATGTTAAGCATATGTTTTTATTATGTATAATTTTTTAATTTGTGGATTCATTTTAGTGGGAGAAAGCTGTATTTGTGGGCAGTGTGGTCATGAGTGGATAAAAGAAACTTACATGAATGAGTCCCACTGAAATTTACTCTGTTGGTCATATTTAGAAAGCATTTAGAATGGCCACAAAATGTTTTTAACTCTTACTTTAGTGTAAGTTGAACAGGTCTGTATTCTGTTCTGCCTCATAGACAAGTTATTAAATCCATTTGAAAAAACAGGAGTATGAATATGTAGTAGAGCTACTGCCTGTTTTTGTAAATAAAGTTTAGTGAGAACATAGTGAGTCCTGTCCTTTATATATTGTCTGGGCTGCTCTGCCTTCGCAGAATTGGGTAGTTAAAACAGAGACCATGCAGTACCTGGAAGGCTTAAAACATTTACTATTTGGCCCTTTATAGAAGTTTGGTAATCCATGATTGAGATTATTAAACTAAAGTGATTCAGTTCTTTTCATAGAATCCATCGTTAGTATTCCAGGGAATTGGCTGTAGCTTAAAAATATTTATCTTCAGGGCCGGTGCTATGGCACAGTGGGCTAAACCTCCTCCTGCGGTGCCAGCATCTCATGGGTGCCAGTTCATGTCCCAGCTGCTTCTGTTCTGATCCAGCTCTCTGCTATGGCCTGGGAAAGCAGTAGAAGATGGCCCAAGTGCTTGGGTGGCCCCTGCACGCCTGTAGAAGACCTGGAAGAAGCGCCTGGCTTCTGGCCTCGGATCGGCCCAGTTCTGGCCGTTGTGGCCATTAGGGGAGTGGACCAGGGGGTGAAGACGTTTCTCTCTGTCTATAACTCTACTTCTCAAATACATAAATTAAAAAATATCTATATATATATATGTCTTCCCTCTCATTTTTTCCCTGTATGATTTTTAAAATAGTTTCTTTAGCTTTGCTTTTCCCTCCCCTCCCTCCCTCCCCACTTCCCCCCATTCCCTTCCTTCCCCTCCCTCCCTCCCTCCCTCCTTCCTTCTATCCATCTCTCACTCTCTCACTCTCTTTCTCTCTCTTACTTTCTTCGGTTTCTTCATGCACTTTTCACTCCTCAAATGGCCACAACAGCCAGATC
Source organism: Oryctolagus cuniculus (assembly GCF_051225735.1). Lineage (NCBI taxonomy): Eukaryota > Metazoa > Chordata > Mammalia > Lagomorpha > Leporidae > Oryctolagus > Oryctolagus cuniculus. The sequence goes on from NC_142879.1 coordinate 14,438,393, forward strand.
TGGGCCAGGCTGAAGCCAGGAATCGGGAATGTCATCCTGGTCTCCCACGTGGGTGGCAGGGACCTAGATACTTGTGCCATCATCTGCTGCCTTCTTCCCGGGTGCATTAGAGAAGCTGGTTCAGAAGAGGAGCAACCAGCTCTTGAAACAGAGCTCCAACAGGGGATGCCAACGTGGCAAGTGACAGTCTGAGCCAGTGTGTTACAATGCTGGCCCCTAGGTGATTTTTTTAAATGGCTCTTCTGCTTTCATTTCCTTTCTCTTGGGGGCATCATGTTGTTACTAGTGTACAGGAAATATAGAGGCAACGCTGAGATACACTTGGGGTTTCTGCAACAGAGATGTGTAAGTGTTGCAAGACGCAGCCTTTGGGGCAGGCGCGTTGTCTTATGCGGTGATTGTAAACAAGCTATATTTTAGTACACATTTATACTATGTATATGAACTATATTTAGTACACATTTAGTACAGACAAGCTATATTTTAGTACACACTGAGGTTGATTTGAGACAGCCTAGTTAGAGCCAGTAGAATTGGGGAGCCCTTTGTTCAGCAAAGGCTTTTAATAAGCTGTGTGGCAATCACCAAGAGCACTGTAGTTTGGATTTAGCACCAAGCTAAAGTTTCATGTCTGAGGACAGTTGATTATAATCATTCATCTCAGGGCATCTAGTCTGCTGACTCTTTTTGGCTCTACCTAAAAAGTCAGGGGTACTTGAGCCATGTCTATTTCCAAACCAGAAATAACTCAGACATAGCCTCGGCAGCACTGGAGTTCCACATTAGTTACACTGGCTTAGGATTTAAATGTTCACAGGCATCAATCATCTGATTAAAGTTTTAGTGCTGTTATAGGTGTTGTCAGAAATATGGAAAAAAAAAAAAAAAGTGGCCCAGTCTTTATTCACACTGAGGACTGGAGAGGCCTGGTTTGGCGCTCTTCATCACTTCAGCAATCCCCTGTCAATCACTGAGCAACTCGCCTGAAGTCCAGCGTGGAAACTCATTACTGTTGAGGCTGTTATTTTTGGGTTGGAAGCAGATGACTGTAGCACCTGTGTAATGCTCTGTGCCCAGCTTCTCAGCAGGTGGTATGCAGCCTCCATGTGCTTGCTTCTTGTTCCACTGCACAGTCTTACCAGAAGTCATGGCAGTGGCTAAACTGGTGCTTGCTCCCTCCGGAATCTCTCCCTTATCCAGAATGACTGTAGGGTCAGAGATGGAAAGGTGTCAACGGAAAAACAGGAGCAATGGTTTATTGGGAAAAACTTTTCTACCACTTCTTTTTTAGGCTAGAATGCCTTTAGACTCTGAAATGCTCCAGTTCATTGGGGAGACACAGTTGATGCTTACCTCGGGCTGTATCTCTCCATTCTGCTGCTTGGCACTATCTTACTGGAGCATTCCACACTGGAGAATTCTCATAAGAGACATGTTTTGTGTAATGAAGAGAATGAAAACTTTCCCTCATTATGTAAAAGAAAAAGTTGAGGAACTTTCTCACCTACATGAACAGACTTCCACATGCACCTGCCGGTTCCAGGAATAGGTGAATCTTTACTGCTTATGGAAAAGTTTGACAAACAGTGCACTAAGACAGACACTGAAGAACTCTGCTACTTTAACGTCTAGGAGAAGTAAGAATTTCTGTCTGTGTGGACATTGCTGTTTCTACCAAAGAAAGGAAGATGACTCTGTTGTGAGTTATTCTTCTGAATTTTGTAAGCTAAAACCTCTGTTCATTAAGTAGCGAGTGTGAGGAGTAACATCGTGTCTGAGGGGGCTTCAAAAAGGCAATGGAAAATGAATTTAAAAAATAAGCTAATTTTTGTGTAGAAATTTCAAGGTTCACTTATAGCTTTTTTATCATGCATTTTACTTGAATTTTTTGAAGACCCCTCTCATGCATGGGCTTCAAAAAGATTTTTTTCATCAAAATAAGCTTCTCTTTTAGTCCCCTTTTCCATGAACTTCCTGAAGTATCCCTGTAGATGACTAAACTTCCTACTCAATAAACAGGAGCAGTAGATACAGAAATAGTAGAAATAATAGACTAAACCTCCTCCTCACATCCACCAGAATGAGGCTCCTCAGAATGTGAGCTCTGAAAAAGATCCATTGTTTTGACCTGTGGCCTAGAAAGTGACAGAGGTTGAATTCATCGGCCTTTTTGTTTCTTTGCTTGTTTCATTTACTTCTTTCCTATTTTCCTCTGTGAATTTGTTTTTTGTAGATTCTTTTTAGGAAAGGAGTAGTCTTTGTGTTTTGATGGAGAACTCTAATGATGAAGGAATGTTTATTATTTTTTTATATGATGTAAAGTCATTTAGCTATTGTCTTCTTAACTAGCAAATATTCAAAAATTTTAAGCTTAATATCTTAGATCTGTATTTTTATTTTAAAAATAAATCTCAGATATCTTATTTACAGATATTGTCTGAAATAGCTTTTCTGAACATTGCAGTTTGGAGAGTGTGGGGAGCAATCCGGACTAGACTAAGTTACTCGAATTAAGACTTATTCTATGCATCTGCTCTCCCACAATATGGCGCTGGGAGAGAAGTAAACAGCTTCCGCACAGCTGCCTCCAGTTCAGCTAATAAACTGTAGGACTTGCTCCTGATTGGAGAGCAGCGTACTCGGCGTGTGGGCAGCCGAGTTGGGATTGGCGGAGGAGGACTATAAAGGAGGAGAGAGACGGCATTCACCAGGAACATCTATGGGGAACATCTAAGGGAACCCGTGCAGCCCCCGAGAGAGCCGGCCGGCGGTGTGCCGCTCCCCTGCGGAAGTGGGGAATGTGGCCAGGGGGAACTGCCCTTCCACGGAGGTGGAAGGGATAGTAGCCAACCCGGGAAGAACCAGCAGCAAACCCGGGGAGGGCCGAGCAGATGAAAGAACAGCGCAGGGTCCTGTGTCGTTCCTCCACGAAGAGGGGGAGCGACATAATGGTGCCGTGACTCGGATATGAAGCCTAGGCAGGGTTTAGTGTCGTTCCCCCATGAAGACGGGGAGCGACATAATGGTGCCGTGACTCGGATAGGAAACCTAGGACGGATAGGAAACCTAGCACGGATAGGAGACCTAGGAGGGAAGAAACGGGAAGAAGCAGGAAAATACCGGAGAGAGAGACTAGCGAAGAGCCTAGGGGAAAGCCGGACGAGAAAGGTGCCGGAAGAAGCTATTGAAAGCCTAGGCATAGACTCGGATATGGACTGTGGGAAAGAAGTTAGGATTGAAAGCGAAAGTGAAAGCTTTCATAGACTCGGATGCGGACTATGGCGGGGAAGCTAGGAGATTGAAAGCGAAAGTGAAACCTGGAGGAGGCTTGGACTCGGATATGGACTGTGGGAAAGAAGTTAGGATTTAAAGTGAAAGCAAGAAGAAACTTAGACTTAGATACGGACTGCAGGTTTAAAGTGAAAGTGAAACCTATAAGAAACTTAGACTTGGATACGGACTGTGGGGAGAGGCCAGGAGAAATGAGGGAGGAATATTGTTGGAAGAAAACTTAGGGAAACACACCGGGTAGAGAAAAATGTTAGGGAGGATGAAGCCGCGAGTGCAGGCCAAGCCATCTTGGAATTCTTCAAGTCACCCCGGGGAGCAAGAGGTGAAGATCTGGAACCAGAGGCAGAGACGTGGGCCGCCAGGATTCGCCAGGTTAGTCCGGGGAACTTGGACTGAATGCCGGTAGTGGCGGAAACATTCGCGGAAGCCGCCACGTGCAGAGAGAGCACGGGGCGTGAACAGATAGGAAACGCGAGGCTGGCGCAAGGCCGTGGTGCGGGCGCGAAGTGCGTGGAGACCGCGGAGCGTGCGCGCAGAGCCGGGAACCCGCCGGCGGGGCGAGGCGCCGGGAAGCCGCGCAGAGCCATGAAGCTGCCGCGGGGCGAGGTGCCGAGAAGCAGCCTCGGGGCGAGCGCCGCTGGAAAGCCGCAGGGATAAGAGAAACAGAAGTTTAGAAGTAAAGTGAGAGAAATAGGAATGCTGGAAGATAGAAGTAAAATGGGAGAAATAGGAATGCCCGGAGATAGAGAAATAGAGAAATAGAAAGGCCTCCCTACAACACTGCAATGTGAGAGCTTGGATTCGGTCTGCCTGATTAAGTGAGGCGATGAGCACGATGAGCACCTGCGGGCAGCTAGGTCACCGAAGACAGGCACGAATTAACATCAGTAAGGCTTCCCCACAATACAACAATGAGAAAGCTTGGATTCGGTCTGCCTAATTAAGGCGGTAAGCGCCAGCAAGCAGCTCGACCAGAGTATGAGCTGCAGGTCACCGAAGATAGGCACGAACCAACACTAAGTCTCCCCCACAAAAAGGCAATGAGAAGGCTTGGATTCGGTTTGCCTGATAGGTTTTGTAAGCCCCTGCGGGCAGAGCAGAGCATGCGCTGCAGGGCACCGAACACAGGCACGCATCAGCGCCTAAAAACCTCCTCACAACATGGCGAAGAGAGGACCCGGATTCGGTTTTCCTGATTGATAGGACTTGTAAGAGCCTGTGGCAACTCTAGCAAGTAGAGCAGAGTGTGTGCCGCGGGACACCGAAGACAGGCGCGTATCAACGCCAAAAATAAAAAGAAAGGGGGATCTGTGGGGAGCAATCCGGACTAGACTAAGTTACTCGAATTAAGACTTATTCTATGCATCTGCTCTCCCACAATATGGCGCTGGGAGAGAAGTAAACAGCTTCCGCACAGCTGCCTCCAGTTCAGCTAATAAACTGTAGGACTTGCTCCTGATTGGAGAGCAGCGTACTCGGCGTGTGGGCAGCCGAGTTGGGATTGGCGGAGGAGGACTATAAAGGAGGAGAGAGACGGCATTCACCAGGAACATCTATGGGGAACATCTAAGGGAACCCGTGCAGCCCCCGAGAGAGCCGGCCGGCGGTGTGCCGCTCCCCTGCGGAAGTGGGGAATGTGGCCAGGGGGAACTGCCCTTCCACGGAGGTGGAAGGGATAGTAGCCAACCCGGGAAGAACCAGCAGCAAACCCGGGGAGGGCCGAGCAGATGAAAGAACAGCGCAGGGTCCTGTGTCGTTCCTCCACGAAGAGGGGGAGCGACAGGAGAGGAACCTGTACTTGATAAAAAGCCAGGGCAGGTACTCAAAAGAGACGTTTTTGGGAGCTTGAGAAAAATGTTTGTGTTGCTTCCCAGCACTCCTTCTTTTAAAATAGAGTAGCATGCGAAGAACCACGGCAGTATTAACAGCAACAATACCTGGGGAGCATACAAACTCCTGTTGTGGGCGCTGCTCCCCTCCCGCCGCCCCATGACTCCTCCTGGAGCTGGCCATCAGTCCTGGCCTTGAATAAAAGCCCTTTCCTTGGTCTGTTTGTTTGGATCTGTTTTGGACTCCGGAAGGCGGAAGGCGCTGAGCATGGACAGCTTTCATGTTCTCTGCCCAGAGTCTAAAACAGCTTTATCAATGGGGCCAAACACAAGTGCGGTTTTGGCAGCCACTGCCAAGTACTCATCACTTTCAGCCGCAGGGATACATCTGGACATAGAGAGTGAACTGAAAATAGACCAAGCCCACTACCTGCTAAATTAAAACACCGTGAGGCTGAAAATCTGTGTGTCATAATCACCTGTGTACTTCTTCACTTATTTTTAAACAGTTGAAGATGGGGCCCATTTCAGACATAGGGATCATAATCCCAGGGTGGGGGCTAGGGTGGCCCAAACAGCTCTATTAAAAAAAGGAGACAACAAAAAGGCTCCACAGTGATCCTGATGGCCACCCAGCGTTGAGGACATTGACTGTCACTGCGTACTCAAGCTGCATTTTGTGCAAAATGCTATGTTCTAACATAGCTCAGATTCAGGTTGAAGTAATTGCATTACTGTGGGAGCGATAGGCTCCTGTGTAATTAATAAGTAAAGGATAAGCATTTACGCCTGACATATACTGCATGGTCTTTTTGGCTTTTTTTTTTTTTTAATAGATCCTTTAGCCCACTCTTATTTGATTTGATCATTTTGCCGATTTAGTAATGGTTTATGAGTTATGTTTCTTATTGGGTTTGTTAAGCTACAGAAAGAATAAAAGCCAGTAAAACATTTGTATGTCTTATATTAGGAATTTGAGGTAATCGTTTTTAGAAAGAGGGAAGTGGCATTTCTGTTCTATATTGTATTATAATGACTTTGGGGAAAGGTGGAGGGAGGGAGGGAGTGATTTTGAGGACTTGATAAAGGCCACATATTATTGTGACATTTCATAGGTTTAGTATTTAGGATTTGGTAAAACAAAAAAAAATCACCTTCTGTAATATTTTTTAAAATATATCACTTTTTAACTTTTTTATTTTTAATTTTATTAAATGATCTGGCTTTTTAAATTTAAGTTAAAAATGTAACTTTAGTCTTAGAATTAAATAATAAGGCAGAATCAAAATATTAGGTAATCAAGTTTTTATTAAGTAAGTTCATTGGGAAGTGATTTATAGTATTAACCCCAACACTGATTTTACCAAAAATCAAATCAGTGGACATGGGGAGTGATTAGGAGACTGATGTGTGTTTCTTTACTTTTTGAGTCAGTCATTCCTTGATTAATCTAAGGATTCTGTTTCACGTGCTTATATTAGCCTTCATATTTAAGACTTGCAGCATCTGGATGTGTATTAATGATGAAGATAAAGTTGAACCAGCAGGTGTCAGCAAGAGCCAAAATAAAAATATTAGTCCTGGTTATTTCAACCTTTATTTTATTTCAGTGGTGTTTCAGTGTAAAACAACGTTAGGATGTTATTTTAGTGGACCTCTGCATTCTAATGTAAAATCTTCCTCAGTATGTTACCCTAATGGGAGATGATCAAATGATTTAGAGAGCGTGTCTGAAATACAGCAACAGTTTGAGAAAGATTTACTTAAAAAAATGTTTGCCAAGTGTTGCAAACTTTTCATTTCAGTCTTAGAAAGAAATCTATGTACATTACCCCATATCAGAACAGAGTGTACTGAACAGCTTAAGCATTCCTCTGACTATCTGTGTTCTCCTTTGTTCAGTAGTCTATTGTTAGTGACTGGTTAATAACCATGTGCATTTTATGAGAATAGGAGTGGGAGTTCATAAACAGCTATCATAATTGGCTTAATTTTCTAATGAAAATATGTCATATATAATATACTTTCAGCATCAGTCAATTTTGTTTTAAGCCAATTCTAGCTCATTGAATACTTAGGAGAAGATAATGTCTCTTTTTCCACAAAATTGAAAGGTTCATTACATTTCTCAGTTTATCATAACTTAATCATAGATCCTATGAGAGATCTGCAAAAAACTTAGGGTGAATATTATGCAAAACTATACATAGCTTTCAAAATTTTTTACACCAACATAAACTTTTTTAATCTTTCATGAAGTCCCCTTCTACCTCTCATTTTCTTCTTTCTCACTTGATGAATTGACAAAAATGCAAATCCAGTAGGCAAGTAGTATATCCCAACCTTTGTGATAAGCTTACTAGAGTAATAAACAATAAAAGAATTGCAAGGGGAACACCGTTGAGGCCATGAGGAGGGTGTGTGGTGATACGAGGCGGTCTGACGTACTTCTGTTTTTTGTTTGATTTCTGATCGTATCAAAGAAAGACTTTGTTTTTCACATGTATCTTCAACTTTTTAAATCTAATATTACCCATCAATCCGTTTCCTAAATATTTACCCCTAGTGAAATGAAAACTTATGTGTATATAGACGTTTCATGTAGCTTTATTCAAAATTGCCCTGAACTGGAAACAGTGCATTCAACTGCAGTTGAAGAATAGAAAGGCCTAGTGTGGCTTGTCCATTCAACTTAGAAAACCGTGAACAACTATACATGATAACATGGTGAATCTCGGGTACACTGGGCTGAGTGAAAGAAGCCACGCTCAGAAGCTGCGTTCATATGGCGTCTAGCCAATAGAAAACCATAGGGACTGCATACAGATCAGTGATCATTAGATACTGGGGGAGGTTTGACTGTAAAGGGGCATGGGACCTTGTGGGCTGGTAGTGCTGTTCTGTGTTTTGGTTCTCATGGTTATGTGATTCTGTTTTTCAAACTTGCTGAAATTATACACTAAAAACGACAATTTCACTGTATGTAGATTGTAACTTACACTTAACAAGTCATAAAAGTACACAAAAGTAGAAAGCATATAGATGAATGGGCATTTGGCCTGTCGGTTAAGCTACCAGCTGAGACACCCATGTCCCATATTGGGGTGCCTAGGTTCAGGACCTGCCCCTGGCTCTACTCCCTGCTTCCTGCTAATGCACACTCTGGGAGGCAGCAGATGATGGCTCAGTTGGTTGGGTGCCTGCCACCCACATAGGATTCTAGGATTGAGTTCCTAACTCCTGGCTTCTGCCTGGCCCAATCCCAGCTGTTGGGGACATTTGGGGAGTGAATCAGATGATGGGAGCGCGCGCTCTCTCTCTCTCTCTCTCTCTCTCTCTTTTTCTGCCTCTCCAATAAGTAAATTTTAAAATGGCACCTATGTATTCCTGAAAATAAAAAGTGGCATGAAGTAAAAAAATGTACTTTTTCTTTTCTCAGAAGTCTCTAATGGGAACCTTGGAACACTTCAGTTCCATTTACCACCCCCCCCCCCCACTACATATTGCTTTTCCTGTATTTCAGTTCTAGATTCATTGCTAACTCTACTCCCTTCCATCTGCTGTTTCATGTAACATTGATACAGATGATACAGAAAATGAAACATTAGAAGTGAAATTGTAGCCATGATTTCCTTTTTACCCATAAATAATTCTGTGTGTGTTTCCTAAAAGCACATACTATATTATATGTAATATTATATATATATATATATATAATCCCAGTTCAATTATGTGAAGCAGTTTGGCATTGCTACACTATTATTACTAATGTGCAGACATTCAGATTTTCTCATTCATTCAAATTATCCCAGACAGTTCTTATAGCAAAAGGAAACCTTGGATTATTCTTTATATTTAGTTGTTTTTTCCCTTTGTCTGAAACAGTTCTTCAATGTTTGCTTTTCAGACAGAGAATTGAAGAGGACAGGCTAGTTGTTTATAGATGACCTTAATTTTGGTTTACCTGGTGTTACCTCATGACTAAATTAAGGGTTTGTTCCAACTTGGATATGAAAATATCCTCAACATTACTGAGCATCACAGAAAGGCAAATTCAGTCCACAGTGAAATGTCATCTCATGCCAGGCAGATTGACTGTTATCAAAAGGTCAAAAGATAAGTGTCAATAAGGATATGGGAAAAAAAAAATTTTTTTCACACTGCTGGTGGGGATAGAAATTGGTACAGACATCGTGGAAAGCAGTATGGAGCTTATTCAAAAAATTAGAAACTGAACCACCGTAGCATCCTACAATCCCTCTTCTGGGTATGTCAGATGGAAGTGAAATCAGTACGTGAAAGAGATATCTGCACGTCAGTGTCCCTGGAGCACTATCTATGACAATTAAGATGGGATCAGCTTAATGCCCATCAACAGATGAACGCATAAAGAACATGTGGTCTAAGCATGTGTATACTAACTAACTTGTTTTCTGGCAAAGTAGGGTGTTTTGAGGTCAGGTTATACTTTTCCAGCTCTGGCCCTGGAACTAAACATTTCTCCAAAGAGCGCTGATTCCTTTAAGTGAAGAATGGTTTACAAATCAAGATTGGTGCTAGATTAGCTTAATGATTAGATGATCTAGGAACTGTTCTCTTCAATCTGATAGTTATCTTGGTGGTTTTTAAAAGCTTGCCTATGATAACAGAAGTATAAGAATGGAGTATTGATTCTAAGCACTTATAGGGACTATTTCTGATAGAAACGTGTCACATTAAGAAATCTTGGATGACTCAGTGAGTGAAATGGAGACAGGAGGGTGAGGTCAGGAGTATTCCTGCTGAATGGGGACTTCGGACCAAGAAAAGCATTTCGCTTTGGGTTTGAGTGTTCAGCCCCCTTGAAAATTTCTGTGATGTCTTTTCATTTTGTAGGAGTCACTTGTCAGTAGCTTTGTTTTGGACAGGTGTATTGTTATTTTAATGTGTTTGCTTCTCTGTCTATATTGTTATTCTTAAGTTATACTTGTTTTGATCAATGAAAAAGTCTTAATATTCTCAATATTTCAGTGTTACATACAACTGTAAGGAATACTAAAGACTTTATGAATAACCTTGAATATTGAAGGGAAATGTCATCTTGAAAAAAAGGGAAACTAATAAATAAGTTTGGGTTAGTATATTTCCATTCATTAGAATTCTGAAAAATAAAAAATAAAAACTTCCCTTGAAATTGTTTGTCTGTAATCTCTCTCTGGGTTTGAATGCACATAGTTTCATATTTAAGATTTCATATTGGGTCAAGGATCAGTTGTGAAGAAATTGTGATGGGGCCAGCATTGTCAACACCTGTTAAGCTGTTGCTTGTGATGCCACCATCCCATATTGGAGCACTGGTTGGCATCTGGGCTGCTCCACTTCCAATGCAGCTCCTTCTAATGGCCAGGGAAAGCAGTGGAAGATGACCCAAGTGCCTGGGCCCCTTCTGTGTGGGATACCCAGATGGAGTTCCAGTCTCCTGGCTTCTTCCTGGCTGTTGCGACCATTTGGAAAGTGAACCAACAGATGCAAGGTGACTTTCTTTCCCTGTCTCTCCCTCTCTGTCATTTTCCCTTTCAAATAACTAAAATAAATATTTTATAAAAAAGAATTTGTGATAGCATAATGCAGTTATCAAAAGATGAATTTGGAAACAAAGAAGAAGCCTTATTTTTTTTTAAAGATTTATTTAATTGAAAGAGTTACAGATAGAGAGAAGAAGAGACAGAGAGAGATCTCCCATCTGTTGGTTTACTTCCCAAATGTTCACAGTGGCGAGCACTGGGCCGGGCCCAAACCCAGAGTCTGGAGCTTCATCCAGGTCTCTCACAGGGATGATGGGGCCATCTTCCTCTTCTTCCTCAGGCCATTAGCAGGTAGCTGGATTTCAGATGAAGCAGCCAGGACACAACTGGAGCCTATATGGAATGCCAGTGTTGCAGGCAGTGGCTTTACCGCTGTGCCACAATGCTGGCCCCAAGGAAATCTTTTTTTAATGAATAGAATCTACAGGTACCCTTTGTTTGGAATCAGATTTGTGTTAAACTTTAGATCAAGTTAGAAACTGAATTTGAAAGGATCTAGGATTGATCTTTATATCTTTCTTCATTGTTAAGTAATTTTTTTGTTGTAGAATGAAGGAAATACTTTTCCTTAGCTGAAAACTCTAATACTAATTACAAATTTTTTTTTTTTGTAAAAGATAAGTTTTTTTTTTGACAAAAATAGTGACCATAAGTAAAATATCTCCAGTGGGTTTTATTATGGGTGTATTTTAAGCCTCATCTTAAAAAAAAATGCTTTTATTATATATGTTTTAATATATTTTGTAGTTAGCAAAGAATTAGGACAGTTATTTTGAAATGTATATTGGTTTTTTAGGTCACTTTCTGCAAAATATGAAACTTTCGAAGATGAATTCATTGGGGATGTCTAAGGATAGAAATTAAAAGCTTTGTATTTTGATTAAGATTTTGGCTAAGAATATATCAACTCTAATTGTTTAATTCAAATAATATTCAGGAAAACATATACACTTAGCATAATTTCGTATGCTGATAATTATCTCAGTGTTAATTTTAGAATTCTTAAAATGTATTAACTATTGGAACTAGGAAAGATTTTTTTATTTAAACTGATGTTGTAATAGTATGTCAGTGCTCAAATATGATGGTTATCTCATTGTTTCCTTGAGGACTGTGTTATTATTTATAATATATTATTTTCTTTAATAATTTTATAATAGGGATTATATGAATTTTCAGCCCACTGGCAGACCTGAGTTCTTAAAACTGAACAGTTGCACCAGTGTTGTGGTACAGTGGGATAAGCCTCCACTTGCGATGCTGGCATCCAGTGCTGGACTCAGACCACCTGGGAAGAAGCAGAGGATGGTTCAAGTGCTGGAGCCCCTGCCACCAACGTGGCAGACCCACATGGAGTTGCTGGCTCCTGGCTTTGGCTTAGCCTGGCCCTGGCTTTTTCTGGCATTTGGAGAGTGAATCCTACAAAATCTCTGTCTCTTTCTCTCTCTCTCTCTCTTCTCACGTACATTTCTTTCTTCTCTTTCTTTGCCCCTCCCCTCCATTTTTCAAATAAATACATAAGTTTTTAAGAAACTGAGTTTTAAAAATTAAGTAAGCTTTAGTGTTTGTTCACAATTCACATTCCTAATTTTGTACTTATATTTTCTTTTTTTTTTTTTTTTTTTTTTTTTTTTTTTTTTTTTGACAGGCAGAGTGGACAGTGAGAGAGAGAGACAGAGAGAGAAAGGTCTTCCTTTGCCGTTGGTTCACCCTCCAATGGCCGCCGCTGCAGCCGGCGCACCGCGCTGATCCTGGCAGGAGCCAGGAGCCAGGTGCTTTTCCTGGTCTCCCATGGGGTGCAGGGCCCAAGCACCTGGGCCATCCTCCACTGCACTCCCTGGCCATAGCAGAGAGCTGGCCTGGAAGAGGGGCAACCGGGACAGAATCCGGCGCCCCAACCGGGACTAGAACCCGGTGTGCCGGCGCCACTAGGTGGAGGATTAGCCTATTGAGCCACGGCGCCGGCTCTGTACTTATATTTTCTATAAAACATATGGCTATATACAAGAATAGGGAAAGTGTTTTTACCTTAATGTACACTAAGTTTGTGGAGATATGTGAAAATATTTGTGGTATTTGAAAGATTTGGAGGAACTGGTATGCTTAGGAAAAAACTTTTCAATCACATTATAAGGCTTTAATTATAATGAAAAACTGGTTTAAGAATTAGAAGACAGTGTATTAAACTCCTCTTCCTTAAGGATTCTATAGAACATATTTTGGCTATTATATAACTTTTTATAAGTGATTTTTCATCTAATAATTCACATTTGGTTTTTCTGAATTATTCCCATGCTGTTCTCTGCTTTTCCTGCCCTATTTTTATTTTTTGTCTGTGAACTATTTGGATGGTGTTAGTACCACATACTGTTTCCCTCATGCTAAAATCTTAGAATCCACACTTTACTTTTCCATCACCACCCATATCTAAAAGTCTAAGCGTTAATGACTTTGAAATCTGTCCTCTGTTTCCTGTTTACTTTCACTTTTCTTTCATTCAGCAGATGTTTACTGAGTGGTTAGTGAATGTTTCAGGTACTGACTGGAGAATTTAACAGGAAACAGAATGAGAGTTCTTGCCTTGATATTGCTTAAATTATAGCACAAGTAAAAAGTAAGATACTGTAAATTGTTGAACGATTGTAACAGCTGTGTAGGCAGAAGGATTGATGATATGAAAGGTAAACAAGGTAGAGAGGAGGTGTACCACTTAGGAGAGTGTGACTAGGATGAGCCTGATTTTGAGCCAGACATGCAGGCAGATGTGCTGGGCCTAGAAGAACAAAATACAAAAGCCCTGATTCCTGAAAGGTCTCAAGAGGTTTCAAGAACAGACGAGGAGTTCAGTGTCTGTGGAAGGTGGGTAGTGAGGGACTGCACCAAGCTAATGTGGGAGAGAGAGGCGTGGATTACCCACAGGGCCCTGTAGTATTTGGCAGGGAGTTTGGATTCTATTCAAGAGTAATGTGAGTGTCATGGTTTGATTTATGTTTTTAAAATGTCACTACAGAGAGACTGGGGGAAAGGAGAGACCAAGCAGTAGTAGGTCCCAAGTGGAGACGTAAAGCAAACTTGTTCTAGTGAAGCATTAGTAGCAATGGAGGAACATGGACACGTTTGAGGTACATTGTGGAAGTAGAACAAACAGCACTTAATGATGGGTTTGCTGTGGGAGCAGGGAGTTAGGAAAAGGGAAGACTACAAAGTGTACATTGCAGACGTTTGGCTAGACCAGGTCTACTCAAAGTGTGGCTGCAGACTTCTGGGAATAGGGGTTTAAGCATAGGTGTTTGGTGGGGATCCTTGACACCCTTTATTGTGGTTTTCAGGATTAAAATGATTTTTGTAATAATTCTAAGACATAAGACATTACCTGCAAAGCCAGTAGTGCCTTAATTTTAATCAATACAGTGGCACCAAACTGTACTAGTCTTTTTTTTTTTTAAAGATTTATCTATTTATTTGAAAGTTGGTGTTACACAGAGAGAAGGAGAGGCAGAGAGAAAGAGAGAGAGAGGTCTTCTGTCCGTTGGCTCACTCCCCAAATGGCGGCAACAGTTGGAGCTGTGCCGATCTGAAGCCAGGAGCCAGGAGCCTCCTCTAGGTCTCCCACGCGTCAGTAGGGGCCCAAAGACTTGGGCCATACTCCACTGCTTTCCCAGGCCACAGCAGAGAGTTGGATCAGAAGTGGAGCAGCCGGGGCATGAACCGGTGCCCACATGGGATGTCAGCACTGCAGGCAGCAGCTTCACCCGCTTTGTCACGGCGCTGACCCCTGTACTAGTCTTTATATTTATTTGCTTGCACTTGTACAAAGAAAGAATGCAAGCTTCACTTAAAAAGTCCTTGATGAAGTGATAAAGAATATTATTCCTTTCAAACTCAACCTTTGAATATGTCTTTTTTTTTTAAGGTTTACTTTATTTTTTGAAAGACAGAGTTATAGAGAGACGTAGAGACAGAGGTCTTCCATCCGCTGGTTCACTCCCCAGATGGCCGCAACAACTGGAGCTGTGCCGAACCGAAGCCAGGAGCTTCTCCTGGGTCTCCCATGTGGGTGCAGGGGCCCAAGCACTTGGGCCATCCTCTACTGCTTTCCCAGGCCACAGCAGAGAGTTGGGTTGGAAGAGGAGCAGCTGGGACTAGAACCGGTGCCCATATGGGATGGTGGTGCTTTAGGCCAGGGTGTTAACCTGCTGTGCCACAGCGCTGGCCCCGAATATATATCTTTAATATGACGCGTGATGTAATGGGAAGTAGTCTTAAAACACGATGTCAGCAAGGTTGTGTCCAAAAAAAGTATTTGTGGGGTGGGTAGAGCACGGCATCTCCTGTTTCTGTGGGACACCATTTTTACTTGAAAGAACAAGTGACAAAGTGTGGTTATTCAGACAGATGTTTTATAGACATTTTCTTGAAAACTACTTGTCATTTAAAGGACATTATTTGTTGCCAGTGATAAAATTGGGACTTTTAAAGTGAAATTGGGCCAGCGCCGCTGCTCACTAGGTTAATCCTCTGCCTGCAGCACCGGCACACCAGGTTCTAGTCCCGGTTGGGGCGCCGGATTCTGTCCTGGTTGTTCCTCTTCCAGGCCAGCTCTCTGCTGTGGCCAGGGAGTGCAGTGGAGGATGGCCCAAGTGCTTGGGCCCTGTACCCCATGGGAGATCAGGAGAAGCACCTGGCTCCTGGCTTCAGATCAGCGCAGTACAACGGCCGCAGCGCACTGGCTATAGCGACCATTTTGGGAGGTAAACCAACGGAAGGAAGACCTTTCTCTCTCTCTCTCTCTCACACTAACTCTGTCAAATAAAACAAATTTTTTTTCAGCTTTAATTGCCAATATGAGGAATATTAATAATTTAGGATAACTGAGTTTCTGTTCACTAGTTAATTGAAAGACCGATACCATTGAGAAAGTTTCAAAAAGACAAGTTATGGAGTAGAAGATACTTGTAACACAAATGACTCATGTCCAGAATATTCTTATTTCTGGTTGTAGTGTGTGATGAAGTGAAGATGTGTTTTAGTTTCCCCAACAGTTAATCCTGATTAAAGGGACTTAACAAGGGACTGGCGCTGTGGTGCAGCGGGTTAACACCCTGGCCTGAAGCATCGGCATCCCATGTGGGCGCTGGTCTGAGACTCAGCGGCTCCACTTCCAATCCAGCTCTCTGCTGTGGCCTGGGATAGCAGTGGAAGATGGCCCAGGTACTTGGGCCCCTGCACCTGCATGGGAGACCCAGGGGAGGCTCCTGGCTCCTGGCTCCTGGCTCCTGGCTTCGGATTGGCACAGCTCCGGCTGTTGCGACCAATTGGGGAGTGAACCTGCGGATAGAGGACCTCTCGCTCTCGCTCTCGCTCTCTCTTTCTCTGCCTTTCCTCTCTCTGTGTAGCTCTGGCTTTCAAATGAATGAATAAATCTTTTCTTTTTAAAAAAGGGACTTACAAAATTTTAGTTAAAATATGACATTTATAAAGAACTTAGAAGCACTTGGCAGTGAGTAGAATTAGGGCAAAAGTAAAAGGCCCATGAGAGTCTCGCAGGCATGGAAAGCCAAGGCACTGTGGCCAAAACGACCTGAATGAAAGATCTTGGTGAATGAGATCCCAGCAGAAAGAACGGGCCATCAAAGAAGGAGGCACCTTTCTCTGCAGGGAGGAAGGAACCTGCACTGTGATATGGCCTTGACTAAATAAGATCAGAGTTGGTGAACTCAGGAGGCTTCCATAGCCTTGACAGCTGGTGGCAAGAGCCTCGAGTGATTACTGACGTCATAAATAAGAGTGTCAATTGTTAAGTCAACAACGGGAGTCACTGTGCACCAGCTCCCCACGTAGGATCTCTGTCCTTAATGTGTTGTACTATGAGAATTAATGGTAAAACTACTAGTCGAACAGTACTCTGTATCTTGTGCGGTTGTGTGGGTGCAGTCTGTTGAAATCTTTACTTAGTATATATTAAGTTGATCATCTGTATATAAAGATAATTGAAAATGAATCTTGATGAAGAGTGGGATGGGAGAGGGAGTGGGGGATGGGATGGTTGCGGGTGGGAGGGAGGTCATGGGGGAAAAAGCCACAACAATGCAAAAGTTGTAAATTTGTATTTATTAAATAAAAAAAAAAATCCTGTGCGAAAAGCCAAAAAAAAAAAAAAAAAAGAATTAGGGCAAAAGTAGCTGCTGCAGACCAGATGCTATGTCTCATCGATCTTTGCAGTTCTGGAGTCTTGTGTGGTGCCTGGTATGTAAATGATCTTCAGCATATGTTCACTGAATTCATGGATGAATGCTTTGTAATCATAAATAAAGTATGCGTAAAGAGTAAACTTTCTTAAGTAAGGACTGCCCTTTTCCTTTTATGCCAAAAAAATATGCAGTAAGCATTACAGTTGAATGACAATAGAAATACTAACATTTTTAGAAAATGAGGATAAGGTGATTTAAAAATATTGGGCGTGGTTATGGGGGCTTGCCATGGTATTTATCTTCTCATAATGGGCAGGATAAAAAGAAGTGTTTCTGATCTATGGACAGATTGGGGAGAAGAAATTCACCTCAGGAAATCAGATTGTCTAAGCATGTCGTGCTGTTGGAGAAGTGGAAATGGTTGAGATAGTGAATGTTTGTGTGAGCTCCACAGGCCTTGGGTAGAATGAGGTGGCAAGAATGAAAGCCTCAGGTGTGTCTCTCGTGCAGGGGTGGGGAACGTCTGGCCCGTGGGCCATATAAGGCCTGCAAAAGCATTTGGTCTGGCCCTCCCAAGGCAACTGCAGGTGAGACTCAAAATTTGCTAAATCTATAGCAGGCCAACTTTTAAGCTGATAATTTTGTGTGGCCTGCAAATGCTGTTATAAATATCCAAATTGCCCTTGGCAGAAAAATGGTTCCCCACCCCTGCTCTAGTGTTTAAATGCAACGGTTGGGTAGATGATGACTGACATACATTGGTAATGGTTCCGTTGTTTAACTTTCAACTTAACTTTTGCAGAATTCTAAGTTGCTGTTGCTTCAGACAATGGATGAACAGTCTCAAGGAATGCAAGGGCCCCCTGTTCCTCAGTTCCAACCACAGGTAATTTATTCTGATTATGAGAGCAGAATCATTCGCATGTATTAAATATGTGTAAGGCAAGAGTGTATTTACAGTGTCCTTAGGACATAAGGTAGCCCAAAATGCTAATTTTGAATTTCCAGTTTTAGAGTTCCTTTAAAAATTTTGATTTGATCTGTGTTTGTTCTCATGTACAGACATGGAAATGAAAGGGCAACTTTCGCTTTTAGCTTAGAGTGACCGCTAGGCTTTAAGGGTTAATAGCAGGCTTAGGCGCACAGGAGGAAGAGAACAGGTGAGGCTGTGCCCAGGTTTGGGCAGTGCCTGTGTCTCTTGTGCCTGCCTCTCTGCTCTCGCGGGCAGACGTTGCTTTGCACACAATAACCTTTATTGTTGCTTTTCTCTCCTGTCTATTAGTGCCCTGCTTGTTTGTTCTAAAATAAAATAAAGTAAAACGAATGCTTTAGTCAAAATGTAGATGCACTATTGAAATATATTATTTAGCATCTAGCATTCATGAAGAGTGCTAGCTGTAGAGTTTGATAGGTAATGATAGGTTAAATAACAGGATGGGGGTACCTCTTTTTTCTTTTGTCATTCTCTTTTTTCTTGTTGTCATTCATAAAGACTCTTTCTCAGTATGGGCTTTGAGGCCTTCTGCAGTAGGTCCCAAATACACTTTGCTAGCCTTGTGCTGTTTTTGCTTGCTTAGTGTTTGTCAAAGTGTTTGAGGAACTGATAGAAGTTCTCTCAACTGAGTTCTGTAATCAAATGAGTCTGGGAGAACTGAGGCAAACACTTGTCACTATGGCAGAATGTCCTCCTATCTATCTAGCTAGCTAGCTAGCTACCTACCTACCTATCTGTTGCATACTAATGTGCATTGTGAATTTGGAGGAGAAGAATAGTGTGAGTTATGTCTTCCACACTTACTCATCTGTGGAATCATATTTCAGTGCAATATTGACTTCTGCAGAAGCACAGTTCAGAAAATACTGCCAACAACAACACCACCCTCTTTTATACCCTCCATATGCCTCCGGCTTTTCACATCCTGCCCATCCTTCAAGGACCCTATAAGATACCTTCTCTGGAGCAGGCGTTTTGCTCAGTGGTTCCAATGCTGACTGCTTTGGACGTCCGCATCTCATATGGAGCACCTGGCTTCCAGTCCTAGCTCCACTGATTTTGGTTTCTGCTAAAGCAGCCCCTGGGAGGCAGCCATGATGGCTTCAGTAGGTGGGTACCTGCTACACCTGTGGGAGACCCTGATGAAATTTCTGGCTCCTGGCTTCAACCTAGCCAAACCCTGGCTGTTGCAGGCATTTGGGGGGATGAACCAGTAGATGGAAGATCTCTTTATTTCTCTCTCTTTTTCTGCTTCTTTGAAAAGAAAAAAATTTTTGTTGCTTTTTTTAAATGTCAGTTTTACCATGAAGCATTGTATGGGCTTCTGAGTGTGATCCGTTTTTTGGAAACTCTGATGCACTACTTGTCTCTCTTCTGATGTTCCTGACAACTTGAGGTTGAAATTTTGAGGTACATGACCGTGTGTTGTCTGTCTGGTGCCCTGTGGCACTTCAGTTCTTCATCCAGAGCAGGGAATCAATGAGAATATGTAACTAAAACCAGTCGGGAACTCCTTAAAACAACCAGGCTTAAATTAGCCTTTCCTTAATAGCAGTTCATTTTGTTTTACTTATTGAGTTCTCTGTATTGAGCAGAACTCTTTTAAAGTAAGGCCAGTATTTCTATTTTGAGAAGTTTTTTTTTTAAATATGCCATCTATATTTTGTGTTATAGTCGTAAGTTCTATTGCCAAGATCATGATAAACAACCTCTTGTATGTAGACATATCTTAGTGCCAATTTTACACACATCCACAGGCACTGTTTTTTTATATTGCTTCTGGTGAAGACAATAAAAGGACACCTCTAAAAATTAGGTAGTTCATGTTACGATTTTGGAATTCACAGGTTTGAACAGCCCTGTGTGTCAAAGGAAAAAAACATAGTCCTTTCAGTTTTGTCTCCTGCTGATTCACCTCCCAGGAGAGGTCGGAGCGACAGTTGGAAGCAAAAATGAAGATAATTATTTTCCTGGGAGACGCTTGGCCGCCACACAGTGTAAATTTCAAAATTATAGAAATGGTTCTGCTTTTCTTTTCACACTGTTCCTTTCGCTTCTGCCTCCTGCTGCTGCTCCCGCGTGGGCACACCTCTGTCTGTGGAGATAGGCAAGTGTCAGCCAGGCTCTGGCTGCCACGGCACGTGGGGGAAGGGAGTCTCTGCCGTCAGACTGATGGTGTGAGACAGTGAAAGGAAGATTCCTTGACAAGAGCTTATAGGCTTTTTTGCTTATTAAGTCTTTGAAAAATGTTACTGCTCTCGGTAGCATCATTCTAGAAGACGGGGAAAGGACAGCGTCTGCTTGGGTTGACAACCTTCTTTGCTTTTGTTCCACACCATTGGCCTGAATAATGGGGGTGATATGGCAACATATGGCTAGCCCAGTGACTTCTTTCACTTTGGTAATGCTAATGGAAGCCTGGCCATAAACTGAAACTGAGGGAGTCAGCTTTCCAAGTGTCAAATACCAATTCCCTTTTCTAATGATGAGTGATGTATGCTGTTGGCATCGCTGCCTTTCCTTTTCTTGTTTCAAGATGACTACTCTAACCCCATAATGCATAAATGTGGTCTCATTTTTAGTGTAGTACGAGTTCCCTTTAAGTTTTGGAATGTGATATTTATGTATCTTTTTTTTTTTTTTGCATTACCCCCATTCTCTCAGATTTAGAGGCAGTCTTTTTTTGTCAGCTTTCCTTCTTCCTCTCCTTCCTTGATTCCTTCTATTACTGTATTAATGTATAAGGTACTAAAATGATATTTTGGTTAGATTGTTATCCTGTATATTTTCTTTGCATTTGAACTCTTGTTTGTGGAACAGTGAATTTGCCTTTCTTAATTTTTTTTAAACTCAGACTTCATAAAAGTTGATGATAAAGAAATAGTGAAACATTTAGTTTTTATTATAAGACTAATTTTCAACAGTGAAAATTTGCAACTTTGTGATTATTTTGATTCATGGCCATTGAATAAAGAGGTCCATGATACATTCACCTCTTTTGTGTAAAAAGTTAAATGTAAAACAATAACAGTCAGTGCAGTCTGAAGTTTTTAGAGGATTAATTTTAATAATAATCAGAGGGTAGTTTATGCTTTTTTTTTCAAAGCCAAATGGAAAATAGCATAGTATTTTGACTGCCTGTGAGGGACAGAAGATTTCTCAGATCTTCAGGTAGGAAAATAGACATACTTTATTTTTACAGCTTGGAAAGTACAAGAACCTTGGCCTGGAGCCTTCCAACTCCGCCTGTAAGATAGACTGACCATTCCTTTAAGCTTCATGGGAGCACAAACTATTGTCTATTTGTGATATTGTATACTTGGCCATGAGTGTGAAGAGATGAAATGACGTTTACCTTGAACAAATTCAGTGAACCAATTAAGGTTCATTTAGGCTAGCAAGAGTAGCTCCCAGTGGACTATCTTGAGTGGGTATGATTTTGGGACTTGATAACTATATTGCCTTCCTCTCTCTTCCAGAGCTTCTCTCTTTGTAAAATAAGGATCATTGGCCGGCGCCGCGGCTCACTAGGCTAATCCTCCGCCTTGCGGCGCCGGCACACCGGGTTCTAGTCCCGGTTGGGGCGCCGGATTCTGTCCCGGTTGCCCCTCTTCCAGGCCAGCTCTCTGCTGTGGCCAGGGAGTGCAGTGGAGGATGGCCCAAGTGCTTGGGCCCTGCACCCCATGGGAGACCAGGATAAGTACCTGGCTCCTGCCATCAGATCAGCGCGCTGCGCCGGCTGCGACAGCCATTGGAGGGTGAACCAACGGCAAAGGAAGACCTTTCTCTCTGTCTCTCTCTCTCTCTCTGTCCACTCTGCCTGCCAAAAAAAAAAAAGGATCATTGACCTTGCTTCTTCTGATAAAGTAGTTTTCCCAAATGGCATTGAGTAGAGCTCTCATTTTTTAAAAAAATTCTTCATTCTTGATCACTTTCCTTCATTGAATATCTTTATTGATGTTGAAAGAGGAGAATGGGTGATAGCTATTTTGAGAAAAAAAACTTCTTGTCATAGTTTGAATTAATGGCCATGAACCTCAAGTAAAGCGTAATGCTGCTCAGTGGTGACACCCTTAGTCCATTCACTTCCCACTCTCTTCACTCCCAGTCTCTGCTACCTCATATCTTTTCTCAGCGCAAGGCCTCAGCGTATCTTCCCCCATCCTATTCTCAGCTCATGTGTTTGCTTCCTATTTCACTAGAAAAACAATCAGAAGACAACTTTCACAGTTTCCTCCCTTGGGTACCCCTCTTCTGGAATCTGCACTGCTGTGCTCTCCTTGTTTGTTACTTGCAGGTAACTGGCCGCACTGTTTTCAAAGGCCAGATCCTGTTTCCTTCCCCTGCTCAGCTCCTGTGTTCCATTCCCTGCTCAGCTCATCCCCATTTTCTGGGTTCTTGCTACCATGGTATTATTCCTTCTGAAAAACAAACAAAGGAAAAACTCCTAAACGGAGTTTGCAAAGTTGCTTTCCCATTTCTCCTTCTTGTAGCAAATGCCTAGGTTTATCTGGCGTTCTGTTCCCCATTTCTCCTTTTTTCCTAACTTCTTTCTCCTCCTCTGTGCTACCTACGCCACTGTTGCCGAGATTCCCAGACCTGGCATTGCTCAGTCAAGGGATCAGTTCTCAGGTCTCATCTTATTTATCAGCTGCATTTGATAGAGTTGACCAAACTCTGAAGTCTTTTCTTCATTTGGCTTCCAGGGATCTTGTTTTTCACTTTCCTTGGGAGTCTATCCTTCAGTGACTTCTCCTCAATTCTTGAGCTTCTTAACATTGGTGTGTCCCAAGGCTCTATTCTTAGACTAGATAAATTGATCGATCCATCTCAATTTCTTCTAGTGTTGTGATTCTGTGCTGCTGACTTTCAAGTGTATATTTCAACCTGGCCCTCTGTCCTGAATTCCAGACTCATATTCAGTTGATTCCTTGATATAAAACTCACATGTCTGAATCATAATGTGATTGAAAGTGAACTCTACTTATTTCCTCCGATCTCTTCTACTCTCAGTTTTCACTATCTCAGTTGGTGGCAAGCTCAGGATTCCAGTTGCTGATGCTCATACTCTCATATTACAGCCATTCTTGACTTCCTCATATTTTTCTCATCTCAAATTTAATTTAACAGATACCAAAGAGACTGTCTTTAAATAGAAATTCTCTGCCTCTCAAATAAATAAAAATTTAAAAAGTATGTTTAGAATTGGAATAGTTCTTGCTCCCTCTGTTGCTGTCCCTCTGGTTAGAAGTTACATTCATTCTTTGCTTCTCTTATTTCAGTAGCTTCCTAATTGATCTCTTTGCTCTCAGCATTGCCCCCTTCCTCTTTAGTCTGTTTCCAGCGTAGCAGTCAGTGACCCTTGTAAAAGTTCTGTCAAACCACGTCTGTTTAAGAACCTATCGGTAATTTTCCATCAGGTTGCTCACTCATCTTCTTCAAGTACCTATTTAAATATCACCTTCTTCTAGGAGTCAATGAGAACTGAACCTTCCTACCCACCCAGTGTGCCTTCCCTGTTACATTTTCCTGCATCAGATTTTATCACCTTACCACTTTCTAGTTTGTGTATTGTTTTTCTTCTCTTCGAGGCTGAACTGTATCCCTAGTTCCCAGATTGGCACACAAAGTATTAGATTAATACTTGTTTTCATGTGTATTTATTTGAAAGCAGAGTGACAGAAAAGAACACACACACACACACACAGTATCTTCCATCCATTTGTTTACTCCCAAATTATCTCAAAGGCCAGGGCTGGGCCAGGCTAAAGACAGGAGCCCAGAATCCTTCTGGGTCTCCCCACATGGATGGCAAGTAAATGGGGCATCTGCTGCTGCATTCCCAGGCACAAGAGCAGAGAGCTGGATCAGAAGTGGAACAGCCAGGACTCATACAGGTGTTCTGATGTGGGAGGCTTAACCTGCTGTGCCACATGAGTGCATACAAACTTGGTTTCAAATCAGCCTACCCTCTCTCTTTTCAAAGCACTATCTTATGAATGAAAATTAAAATATATAAATAGCTTCAGAATATCTCATTTGTTATACATGGAACCACCTGCATGCTTCATTTATCCTTGATTTTTTTCCACCTCCTTGCTCTAATGGGACACAAACCCTTTCAAGTGGAGGCCACACAGCCCAAGTGTCAGAAACATAGACCTTCCCATCCACAAAGTCTGTTCCAGACCGCCCGTGCTGGGAAATGCAGCTTTGTGACTTATGCCACCCGACTAAAGGACTCTTCTCTTCCTTATTGCTGTTACCTTCTGGCTTCCTTATCACCTTTATCACTCCTCAGATTGAAAAGTTGACCACCAAAAAATAAAAAAAAAAGAAAGAAAACTTGACCAGCTAGCTCACTCTCTTGTCATCTTCTCCTGGGTAGTTGTACAGCTGCCACCACCAGTACCTAATGATTATTGAGCTCTTTGCTCTTCCGCTACACAGTCTCATTCTTTCCTAACAGAAGCCATATGGAGGCATTATTTTTCCCACTTTGCAAATGAGTAGATGAGATTCAGTCTAATTAACTAGCCTGCTGGTGGTCACATGGCTGGTAAGCCATAGAACTGGGATTTGGCCGTAGCCTGTTTGACTCCTAAGCCAGCTTATTAGCTTTCATAGGGAAAGTTCTAACATGTTCTGTGGCCCATCTCATCACCCCCATTACCATGACCCACCCTGCTCTTTCCATAGGTACCTCACACTTTCAGTCTTCAAATTGAAATTTATTGCGTTCGACCCAAGGCTGCACTCCTGCTTGTGATTTTGGCTACCACCCATCCAGTTGCCCAAGCTAGAAACAAGGGAATCTCAGTCCATGTTTAGGCAGTTTCCATGGTCTGTTGGTTTGACTCTGAACTGTTCTCTACATCCTGATGGTAGCTACTCTAGTTCAGATTCTAGTCACCATGTATCTAGATTATCACAGCAGCTTGTTGCCTGGTCTCACTGTGCCGTTCCTAGTCCATTCTTCATACTACAACACAGATCATCTTTCTAAGTTATGTATTTGATTGTATTCTTGTTATTCTGGTTTCTTCAGGATAAATTCTGTTTTTGTTTTTTTTTTTTATATATGACTTAGAGGATCTGCATTATCTGGTCTCCTTTTATTTATCAAATTGCATTTTGTGCCATTCCCTATTTTGGACTCAGATTCTGTAGTGTCTTGATTATACCAATCATTTTTCCCTCTCCAAATCTAAGGTGATGAGGTGATGTTCTCAGTGACATTCAAGGGCATTTAGTCTCTGGTGGAATATAAAGTAACTAAATAAATATTAATTATAAAAATGGTTTTATGGGGCTAACGCTGTGGCATAGCAGGTAAAGCCTCCCCCTACAGTGCTGGCGCGGGTTTGAGACTCAGCTGCTCCACTTCTGATCCAGCTCTCTGCTGTGGCCTGGGAAAGCAGTAGAACATGGCCTAAGTCCTTGGACCCCTGCACCCATGTTGGAGACCTGGAGAAAGCTCCTGGCTCCTGGCTTTGGATTGGCCTGGGTCCCACCGTTGTGGCCAGTTGAAGAGTGAATTAGCAGATGGAAAATCTCTTTCTCTCTCTCTCTCCCTCCCTCTGCCTCTGCCTCTCTATAACTCTGCCTTTCAAATAAATAAATAAAATTTTTTAAAAAAATGGTTTTATGATAGTGGCCATGAGGGAAATATAATAGTAGATAAGATGCATAAATTTAGAAGACAATAACAATGTTATTCTGAGAAAATGAAGCTTATGGCGGGTTCTTCTCACTAGAAAGCTTCTAATACATGAAAATATACTGTACTGAGTACATTGTTCACTTTCATATAGCATATGTTAGATCAATATGTGTTAGTTAAGAAGTAAGAAACAAGTATTTGTATAATGGATGCTTAGTCTTAGATAAGTGAAAGTTAATTTCTAACTCTTTAGTTAAATATTGGTCAAACTGTGTTATATAGTTGCCAATTACTTCAGGTTATTTTAGGAAAAGACTATATTAAAGCTGTCAAATGAGAATGATTTTGAAAAATTTCAAGTGTTTGAGTTATATTTAAATTTAGATTAACTTTCCACGTTTGCATGTTCAGGCCTAAGAGTTCTTCATCTTAAGAAATTCAGATGATTTTGAAAAGAATGAGAATACACGGCTTCTTATCTGCTCTTTGGAATTTCTGTTTGAACAGTCTATTCAGAGAGATGTGGCCATAGATGAGGCTGACATTATTCAAAGTAGCTTTTTTTGAAACAGAGTTAAAAGCTCAAAAAATAGTTTTAATAATTACAATAATTAATTTATTCTATTTTTGAGAGTGAATTTGACATTTGGAAATATTCCAGAATCCTTTGGAGCCCTGTATTTACTTGGTGAATAGAATAAATGGTTTTGGTATTTTTTTTTTTAACCAAAATGAGATGTGTTCTTAAAAACAACCAATAGTTTTGTGCAGTTCACAGAATAGCTCTGATTGCAGTTCTAAAGGAGTGATTTCAAAGATGCTTTCAGTAGGGGAAACCTTTTTGGAGTCACGCAGTGGCTGGAAGAGCATCATTGAATGTACGCTGTCTAATGTGTTCCTTCGAACTCCATTGTGATACCTTTATACAAGTTTCAGAATTTTGAGAAATATTTCTTAGTCCAGTCACGTTTCTATGGACATGTAAGCCCTTTTTGTTTTTCAAGTTAAATCTCATTCAGCCCGGGAGTACCAGGATTTAGGAGTGGAAGCGTTTGCAGAAGAGTTTTGATGGGATGCTTACCAGGGGATGAGGGAAGTGCCCGGAGTTAATCTACTCCAGCACTGACTAGTGCATGGGGGAGAAGGACCACAAATCAGATTGCCCGAGTGATGAGCAAAGAGACGAGATGGCCTGAGAGCGTCAGCGCTTACGGGGAAGAATACATAGAGCAGCTGGAAGGGGGCAGGAGGGCACTGCTGAGAGTGGTGGTGTAGAATGTGAGCTCTCAAGTCCTGCTGCCTGGGTCACTTCAAGAACTGCCTGGTGTCTACTGCCTAGGTGTGTGTTAGAGGGCACATTATTTCGTGTCTGTAAGTCTGTTTTCCTGTGAAAACATGAGGAGAATAAATCTCCTGGTTTGTCCCTCTTGGAGTTGAGTGGAGCTTTCGGTATGGTGCGTGACATGTGGTTGGCACTCATTCAGTGTTAGTGCTGTCGATGATGGTCGTGTGTGCAGTTGTCTTGGCCCATGAAACTCTGTCCCCCTTACTTCTTCCATGCCACATTATACCCTTTAGTGTGTAGTATTTGTTGTTTACCTCCTGCCCAAACGTTAGCCTTGGTTACCTCAGTGAATGGCACCACTGTCCATCCAGGTGCGCAAGCCAAAAATCTGAGTCATCCTTGATCTCCCTGTCCTCAGCCCTGGTATTCAACTCATTGACAGATCTTTAGCCTCTGACTCAAGCTTGTCTCTTGATTTTGCCTGCTGTCTTTGCCTGCTACACTTCCCTTAGCTCTTCAGCCAAGTCCGTTAGCTTCTGTCTGGTCTCCCTGCTCCCACTCTGCTCTGCTTTCCTCTTCCCATTTCCTTCTCCATCCAGCAGCACAGTTGTCTTGTGAACTGTCTGTAAGAATGCAGGACAGTGCTCGCCTGCTCAAGTCCCAGTTCCTTGCTCCTGCTGTCAAGGCTCTTGCCTTACCACTGCCCATGCTCAGAACTGCAGCCAATGCTACTTCTTGTTCCTGGAGTACATCACACTCGTTCCTTCCTGAAGACATTTTTTCCATCTATTCTTTCTGCTATGATTTCTGTTTCCTTGTCTTTTAATCACAGTGTAAATTTACATCCTTAACAAATCATCCCTAAGTTATCTGACCTAAAATAGCCACCCACTCATTCCCGTCACATTATCCTTTGTCATTTCTCTGCCTAGTACTTAACCATGCAGAATAACTGGTAGATACTATTATCTGTTTGCTTCTTGGCTTTGTTGTTACATATTTATTGTTTAAACTCCCTCCGTCAATGTTTGTGGAACACATTTCTTTGTCTCTCTTGCAAACAGGTTTTTTTTCTCTCCAAGTTTAACTTTGCAAATGAAACTGGTAGCGCTTGTGGGGAAAGGAGGGAATGGTAGTCTTTAAAATTAATTATCCTGTTTAAGATAGCCTAGGAGAGGTGATCAATATTTTTGGTTATATCATTTGGATGTAGTAATTGCTCTGCTGAGTAACAGAACTATTGATAATTAAATATTACAAATCCCAGCATATTATAAATGATTAATTAGGTAACTGACTTTGTATGGTTGCTCATTTTTCTTATGCTGAGTGAATTTTCTACTTTGTTTGATGAAAAGCCAGTTATCATGACTAACATTCGTATTTAAATTGGTAGAAACACAAATAATTAAGCCTTGCTGGCACATATGCCATTTTTTGTTTGTTCTTTTTGGTTTCCAGTGAGTATTGTAGAAAGCAATCTATGACAGTTATTTTAGATATTTTCAGGAAATGTGTTCTGGTTTGTGTAGTTTAGAGTTTAAGTAACATTCTTTTGATGATAAAATACCATAGCAGGAGCTCTATTGCTAAATGAAATTGAAGGGCATTTCAAAGTTGTATTGCTTTTGGCTGGCGCCATGGCTCACTAGGCTAATCCTCCGCCTTGCGGCACCGGCACACCGGGTTCTAGTCCCGGTCAGGGCACCGGATTCTGTCCTGGTTGCTCCTCTTCCAGGCCAGCTCTCTGCTGTGGCCAGGGAGTGCAGTGGAGGATGGCCCAAGTGCTTGGGCCCTGCACCCACATGGGAGACCAGGAGAAGCACCTGGCTCCTGGCTTTGGATCAGCACAGTGCACCGGCCGCAGTGGCCATTGGGGGGAGAACCAACGGAAAAGGAAGACCTTTCTCTCTGTCTCTCTCTCACTGTCCACTCTGCCCTGTCCAAAAAAAAAAAAAAAAAAAAAAAAAACTTTAAACCTAAAAAAAAAAAAAATACAGCTCCAACATCAAAAACTGAATAAGAAATAGCAATAGATATCTAATCAGAAAGGTGAGGTAGAAAAAAAATTGTATTGCTTTTAAGTTTTGGAGAAATTCAACCAGTTATAACAAAACATAATTTGTTTAAGTAACTGGTAATGTGGAAATTGCCAGTAAGGGATGAATTTGTAATAACAATGAAAATCTTACTAATGGTGTTAAATCTTGTAATTAATACTGGCTTGTATGTTAGATCATTGATAACAATACCTTTAGGAATTATCAGGACATAATTTTCTCTCTAGGGAG